>NW_017306449.1:2050852-2076017 GCF_000935625.1 Nanorana parkeri | reverse complement strand
CTGCTTCCCCCCCCCCCATTTCCTGGACAGCCAGGCTGCATGCCTGGATAAGGGTCTTTTATAAATGCTTGGATGAACCCAAGCCTTTAGTGTTCCTCTTAAAGGGCCAGCACATCAAAAAAATGCAGCCTGACTGGCCAGGAAGTACTAGTAAGCTGCAATAAATACCATTTAAGATCCTGATTTTTTTAACACATTCTACTAGCATTTTTATGAATAAAATAATATAAAAACGTATAAAGTGTAGTTTACTTGTTTTACAACTATACATGTAGGTCTCAGAATTTACAATATAATGCAATAGCCATGGCAGGTGATTTTAATATGGTGCTAGAACCCCTGCAGGACTCCTCCTTACACAGCTGTTTCTTTTAAGCAACTTAGTAGCATTAGAAAATCTTTACATAAAGCTCAGCTGGTAGATGTTTGGAAATTGATCCATCCAAAAGACAAGGACTATTCCTTTTATTCATAATACATATGCTAGAATTTACTATATTTGGGTGGAGCATTATTCTATAGCTAAGGTAACTAATGCAAATATTTTACCGATGACATGATTTACCGATGACATTCACCAGTATCAACTTCCATCTTGCTAACTCTATCTCAGTCTCGGCCCTTTAGTTGGAGATTTAGGGGGTTATTTACTATGGAGCTAAAGGATACAGCTGTAGCTTCAGCTGATCCTTCCGCTTTCTTCAGCCACCTCTGCTCTTCGGTTTAGTTGAACCGAAGGGCTCCTGTACGGGCTATTCACGATAGCCCATACAGCAGCTGAAGGCAGCCAAGCAGCTCAGTCGAGCTTGTAATGACAGATCAGCATCCCCCAATGATGCTGATCTGTCATTAAACAATAACTACTGGGCGGAGCCGGCCATGACATCACGGCCAGCTATGCCCAATAGAAAACAGTTGGGTGGAACTAGCTGTTACCGCTAGCTCCGCCCGATGTTTTTTTATTTTTCTTTAAAATATATATTATGTTTCCTATTTACATTTTTATAATTTTTCAACTCTTCTTTTTTTCCCATTCATTGGACTTGTTTTCTATTCTGCTTGGTACCTCAGAGGTGCCGAGCAAAATGCCGCTCAGCAGCATTCAGCTATTCACTTACTGATGATAATAGGGGTGGAACGGCAGCGAGTGAGCTGCCGGAGCTTCGGCTCAGCTGATCCAGGTGTTGGATTGGCTGAGTCAAACTCCTTCTGCACTTCGGCTCAGCTGAACATGCAGAGCTTGTTTGGCTGACCAAAGCAGCCGATGTACGGCTCAAATCAGCCGTACTGAGCCGAAGTGAATAGCCGAGCGTTGTTCGGCTCACTTCGGCTGGGTTATTCACTCTTTTATTGTGAATTAGTTATTCCTAAGATTTACTAAGAATTACAGGCCTACAATATAAATAACAAATTTCCATGCAAAAAATTGTACCGCTTTTGGTACAAAATTCCTGTCATAATCATACCGCCAGGGAGGTTAATGAAGCCTTACTCAAGGACCAGTTAATACAGAAGGAGATTGAACAGGATTTAAAGGACTTCTTTAGGGAAAACACAGTTTTAGATACTTCCCCGGCTGTCTTGTGGGAATCTCACAAGTCAGTGATCAGGGGCAGATTGATTTCCCATTGGAGGAAGATCTCACCCTGGATGAACTGAGCAAGAGCCCCGGGCCTGATGGGTTTTCTGTAGCTTATTATGAGTTATTTAGAGAGGTACTTTTATCTCATTTATTGGGCTATGTAAACTCCCTTACACAACGTGGTCACCTAGTACGGGAAACTACGCTGGTGCATATTGCAGTGATTCCTAAAATAGGGAAAGATCCTATGAACCCAGCTAGTTATAGGCCTATTTCCCTGTTGAATACCCATGTTAACATTTATGCCAAGGCTCTGGCACTTAGATTACAACCTTTTCTTACCATATTGATTGATTCTGATCAGACGGGCTTCATTACCGGCCGAGAAGCTCAGGATAATGTCCTCCAAACAATCTCCATAATTCACTCTGTCCAAATGTGCTCGCAACATTCATGAATACACTACACTGATGCTGAAAAGCATTTGATAGAGAGGACTGGAATTTTTTGTTTAGTATTTTAAGTCATTTTGGGATTGGTTCTAGGATGGTGATGATAATTTAGGCAATGTATCACTCCCCAAAAGCACAGATTAAAATTAATGGTACCTTTTGTGAGGGGAATTTTTTAGGGATTACCCCAAGGAATGTTGGAGGAACTGTGGTTTAATAGGCACATTGGTTCATATATGGTGGTCTTGCCCAATTATTCAAAGTTACTGGCAGAAAGTAATTGCCTGTATACCTGATATAACTGATATATGGGTGCCTATGGACCCATGGATTTGTTTATTTCACTGCACAGATCTTCCAGTAGGAACATACAAGAAATCTCTTTTACCATTTTTGTTGAATGCGGCAAAGGCAAATATCTCATGGTCTTGGCAATTACAGTCAGAACCATCTATAGGATTGTGGTTTTCAAATATTTTACTATTACAGAGAAATGAAGGAACTTGTTATTCTGAGAAATGGGTCAAGTGGCTTGAATTCAAAAATTCTGTTAAATATGTGGAGATTGTCTTTCAGGGTTAGCATGTAAGATATGTGGAAAGTGTCGCTTTGGGATAGAGTTCAATGTTATGGAATATCAAATACATGATTAATGACTGAGGTAAGAATGTTTATACAAAAGGTCTGGAGGTACAGTTATTAATTATTTATGAAAAAATGTAATTTAATTTTTTTCATTTTATTTGGCCTTTTTAAAAAAGTTTGTACCTTCTGTGCACACAGTTATTTGATTAAGGAAAATTAATAATATATTCACTATAGTCCTGTAAGGAAGGGGAAAAGGGGGAGAACCCTCCCCCCTTTTATTTTTTTGGTCACATCACACTTGGTTAAGGTGTATTCTTGTATTGTAGCATATAAACTGTATGCTCCTCTTATTTGTTCTCTTGGAGCTCTCACACAATGTTTTCTTCACTTTTTCACAAACATGTATTTGAATAGGGAAATTAATAATATAGTCATGGTAAAGGAAAAAGGGGGAGGAACTCTCCCTTTTCCTCCCCATCCTTCCTCTTTTTTTGATTGGTGCTTGTGATGTATTTTTGTTATGTTAATGTTAATATTGTGTTGATTTTATGTGTGTATTCTTTTATGTAATGTAATGTGTAATGAATAGATATGTTAATAAAAAGTTGATATATAAAAACTAAAAAAAGAATTGACAATATAAGACTATGGTGGTAGGTGGACTCTAGGTGAATCATGTACATATAGTCTTGAGCAAATGTACACTTATTCAGACACCCGTTTTTATTATAAAGGTTTTTATTGTAGTAATTCCAAAGAGAAACTCTTTTCTGCAATGCTAGGAATTGACATATCAGCAAACACTGACTTCATTTTTATAAAATCAGGTTCTGCAATTAGAATTCTAAAGTAACTGTGAGCAAAACTGTTCTGTATTAATTTGTCTGCTCTCCCCCTGTTGCTTTACAACAAGCATGCTTAAACAAGCATTTTATAAAATGAACACTAGATGGAAGTGTTGATCCATTATGTTTTCTATTCAATTAGAAAAATCTAATAGAAATGTAAATAAAATGAAAAAATATGAGAACATACATGTTACTGAAATTAGTTATGATCCTTGTCACAAGGATTCAGTCATTGTCCTCATGGATAATATTTAATAATATGTAAAATGATTTTGTGTACCAAAACACTTATGCTGTTAAGCCTACCAAACACACTGTGATTGAATTTTCAGCTGTAAATAGACAACCTTGGAATGCTTCAGAATATGCAGTTAAGTTAGCACATTAAATATTATGTGGAATGTGTATGATTTTATTTTCAAATCTAAACCCTTTTATATTAAATCAGAATATCTGACACCTGGTTTTAGGTTTGATACATATACAGCACCTGAAAAGTTACAAATTAACAAGCCTTTTGAATATTTTGATAGCAGTTTATTCCCTGTTAATCTTAATAAACCCGTCACACGTCTGTGCAATTCCAACAGTTTACATAGTGAAAAGAGATTAACATGAGCTACCGTAAGTGAACACTGCATGTGAAAATAACTAGTAGATTCAAGGATATAGACAGTTGAAACTTTCATGTAGATGTAAGCCACACAATAAAATCTCAGAAACCTCACAAGCTTTGACAAGTTAATGTAATTTTAAACACCATTTGTTTGTTTATTGTTTATATTTTTGCATCTTTCTTTAAAATAATAATTGATGATCCTGCCATAAAGGTAATTGTTCTGGCATTTCCTGTTATAGGTAACAACCCCCTACAAGATACATGGCAACTGCATAATTTATAACTAGCCTGTGTAGCAAGGTGCACATGGAAGGGTTTACAACAATACACAGAAGTTTTCCAGCACACTTACCGGCTAGCCTGCAACAAAAGAAATTGCCCTGTGCCTGTCTACCAATTTTGCAACTGCATTGTCGTCCTGTCACATGAGCTTTTGATAGACTACAATTGGCTGTTTAACGAGTTGAAGACCGGGGTGTTAAACCCCCTTCCTGTCCAGGCCATTTTTCAGTATTCAACACTGCAGTGTTTTGAGTGGCAGTTATTCACTCCTGCAATGCCATACTGAAATTAATTTTATATAATTTTGTTGGGACAGATAGAGCTTTCTTTTGGTGGTATTTAATCACCACTGCGGGTTTTTTTTTTTAACTATATAAAGAAAAAAGTACAACATGTTTTGAAAACAAAACTGTTTCCCTATGTTATGTTATAAAACATTTACTATTAGTCAATTTTAGTAAAAATTTTTAGTTAAATATACAGTGACAGGGCCTCTTGATGGAGACATCAGGGGTCTATTAGACCCTTAAGGTCACCAAAGAAGCTGATGAAGCAGAGATCTGCTTTATCATTTTTGTCAGCTTCTCTCCAGCTACAGATGCTGAAGGCAGAAGTGATGTAATACACATCACTTCCACATTCAGAGATTGGAGGGGAGGTCAGCAAGAGGATGTGTGCTGCCCTCTCTCAGATCTCAGAGCTGCCATCCTGGTCTGTGCCTGCATGGGGCAGCAGAGCCTGGGACAGCCGGCAGCAGAGCTGGGGCACACACTTGCACACAACATACAAGCAATTGGGTGGCTCTATAAGCCTCCCAAATGCTTGTATGTAAACAGCCATCACTGACTGTTTAAAATGCTGTTGATTTGTGAACAAAAAGGAGCAGGGAAGAACGTTTTAAACCCCCCACCCGCATTCAAGAGTGTTTAACTACAATGGCCGGATGGGAAGTGGTTAAAAAACTCTGGAAAACATTTTTTATTAACCCTTACAGTGGGGCTACCTCTGCACTGCAAGGTTGACTGCTCATTTTTGTCTAGGGCCTAAAATAAAAAAATAAGTATTGCTCCCCTGATCCTCAGAGCCAGCCTATGGTTAAGATGCCCACACACCTTGCGATAATCGTACGATAATTACGGGAAATCCCGCGATCGTACGATTATCGCAAGGTGTGTGGATGGCGTGCAACCGTTTTTACTGTATGGTCGTACGACTTTTATCTTAGGGACATGTTCGAAAACCCGCCGAGAATCGTACGATTGTCGGCGGGTGTGTGGCATGTTCGTAAGATAAATGCCGCAAGCGCACACTGCCCGTTCAGCTTTGCGGTCATCGGAAGCCCGCCCCTCAGCGGGGCAGGCTTGCAATTATCGCAAGTACAATCTGCCTGTCCAAGATGGGCAGATTGTACGTTTTTTTAATTACCTTACAACCATCGCAAGACATGAGTCTTGCGATGGTTGTAAGATCTGTGGCCAGCATTAAACTGGTCTTTCCAACATCTCTCTCCCTCTGCTGCAGTGGTTATAGGCCCCCGAGTCATCATTTTCTATACACAGTGTATAGGACGCGAAGACGCCGGGGGACATACCACCTCTGCAGCGTAAAAAGAGACAGGCTGGAGGGAGCACTGTGACAGCTGACTGGCTCTGAGGCCCGGGTGAGTATAACTTTTTTAGTCCCTAGACCAAAACGAGCACTTAATCCTTGATGTTCTGGGGTAGCCCCACTGTAAGGGTTAATAAAATGTTTTCCCGCAGTTGTACTTTAAACATGCATTATGCAGACATGGTCCATTGAAGTTTAGTGATGAGCCAAATGTGCCTGGGTTCAGTTAGAGCCATGTATGGCATACAGTTAAATAAAATCTTGGGAATTGATAACGTTTCCTGAGCACCATTAATGTCTGTGGGGAAGGAATCCAAAAAATTAAGTTTGCCCATTTTAAGGCTAATAGGATAGAGATTGGCAAACAATCCCTTGGTAGCTTAGCACTGCCAGGGGGAACATGTACCAATGCAATTCATTTTCTAAAAAATACAATTCGTTGGGGTTTAGAACTTAAAAACATGCCTGAGGGATGCCCTAGCCCTGCCTGTGCAGGTGTGCACCTGTATGATGTGCTAAAGCCAAAGTTACATTAATAAAGAAAAAAATGCCATTTCAATTGCTGGCAAATGGTAGTTTCCGGTTGCTTCTTTCTGTTTGTAAATAAAGTGGCCCATGATAGACAGACATGTTCAATTCGTTTTGACGAAATTTCGGAGATTCGGATGTATCCGAATTACAGGTATAACAAATGCAATCAAATCCGAATTTCCGATTCATTTTTTTTTTGGGACGAAATTTTGTTGCAGCAAAGTGACATTTGAGAACAAAAAAATGTTTTTCCTCTTAAATGTCACTTTGCTGCAACAAATGAAGAAAACGAAATTTCGTATGGATTACTGCAAATTTAGTCCGAATTCCGAAACTAATTGACTTTCGGACCTGAATTCGGAAAAACTAAATAGAGCAAAATCCGAATCGAAACGAAACACATTTTTTGCTGGTGCACATGTCAAGCCCATGATAGTCATAAATGGCTCACAGTTTCCAAAAAATAATGTTCTACAATATCCAAAGATAATGTCCCACGTTGTCCAAAAAATAATGTCTGATCTAGTAAATGTTCCATGGTAATTCTCTCTCACTGCAAACAACAACAATGCTGCCATATACAGTGGGATAGTGGTTGCTAGGACCGCTGTTTTTTAGCAACCAATGATGAACTTCCAGCCCCATTCACTGCCGGCTGGAGATTTCCTGGCGACTAGCTTAATGAAAACCAAGGAACACAATGGCCATATTTGGTCTGGCATGTCAGCCAGGATCCTTGGCCCCACTGTTTACATTAGCTGAATGGGCCCAGGGATGTATCATTGGTTGCCAGGACATTGGTGTCCTACCAACCACTAGCCTGCTCACCACAACCCTGAGTGAGGAGTGTCATCCATATACCTACTTGCATAGCTGAAGGTTCACTGCAGTGGGTGCGTGAACAGTCCATTTAGTTCAGCAGTTCGCTGAAGCACAATGAGCTAGAGTTCTGGGTGAGTTCTGCATCACCCTGAACTCAAACTTCATTCCATCTGAGATTCCATCCTGAGAAATGCCATAAAGCCATCACTGGGGTGAGTGCATGTAGGCAGGGAGTGACTGCAAAGAGACTGCATGATGTCAACAGCATTAAGATGCAACAAACAAACATTTTATTTTACAAAAATGGTAATTGTTTATGAAAGTGCTTTATCAAAACTAAGGCTGCCCAATTTTTGAAAGGACCAATATGGATGCTCAGGAGGTAAGAGAGGTGAAGCCAAGCTTAACTTTTTCAGGGAAAGTCAAGAGTTGGGTATAGTTTTAGCTATCTGCATCCCTGCATAATGTTGATTATTATGACATGTGGTTTTCACTTAAAGTAATCTCTGCTTATGCATAATTTCACCACATGTCCTAGGTTTGTGATGAATTTACTTTGTGCCCATGCCCAGGTTTGCTTTAAACCCCTTTATATACCCCAGCAAATACTTACCTTTAAGTCCTCAATTGCTCCATTTAGTGCCAGGAAATACGGAAATAATGCTCCTATCAAGTAGATAAGAGCATGTGACTTACTCTATGTGGCAGGGTGCTGAGACTATCAATACTGTCACCTAGGAAGTGTATAGTTCTGTGTAAGACTCCAGCAACTACCAGCTTACATGGAGCTTTTCTTTGCTTCTGGTGGCTGAACAGAGTGGTGGGGGAATGAAGGAAAGGTAAATATGTGCTGGCAATGGGGCCAGCATAAAAGTAAAACTGTTGCTGCTTTGACCTGCATGGGCAAAGCCAGCTACACCCATTGTGAAACCTAATGGTAAATGTACAATACAATGTAAAATAAACAGTTACTTAAAATGATAAATTAAATATGGCTGCATTGTATAAATCCCTGTAGACTGCATATTCATGGTAAACACAGTGAGAGGTTGGGATTGCCAGATTTTTGTTTTATCACAGAGAGGAAGCTTCTGAGCTTGTCCCCTGAGAAACCTTGTACTTGTGACCTTATTCAATCATGCAATACCCATATTAGATAGGGATGTAAAGTGACGGGTAAACTGTCCGAAAACCTAGCTCATACATCTTTGCCATATACCAGCATATCTGCAAAACAAGCAGGGTAGCTATGAGCGCTTGATATTAGAATTTGACTACATTGTGTAACGGCCGCCGCCGTCAACTCCTTGTTGCCATGGCGCCCTGTGCGGCCGCACTGCTCGCACACCCCTAAGGCCGGCCCTGGCCGTCAACAGCTAGCAAGGACGGAGGATGCGGCAGCCAGCCGCTCCTTCACTGGGCCGATTGCGTTACACGCTCCTCACTTCCGGGTTTCGGGACCGCGTGCGCTCCACCGTGGAACGCGGAAGTGCGCCAATGCGTGCCTCGGCTCCTCCTCCTCATCATAGGCCTATTTAAACGCCCAGACGGGACAGCATGGCGTTCCAATATTGAGCCAGAACGCCTGCTGTCTCCTGGGACCCTCCATAGCCTCCAGATTGTGCCCTCCAGCCAGTCTCACCAGAACCGGACACCACAAAGGACCCCAGCTACCTCCATTGCCAAACCACCAAATCGCAAGTATTCTAAGTGCAGTTGCACACTTTGTCATCAAGACTGTTTTGAAATACAAATTGCGAAGCTTAAACTACTACTGGGGAACTGTACCAATACCAAATAACAGTGTCTTGCCATCTATGCCCTACTAATTCATTACTCACTAAATGTACGCCGCAGCTTGTTGATTAGCTTACTTTAGGATTAACCCTCGCCAATCCACTTTATTATTTAATTTGAGGCTGTGATGCTAAGAACCCTAACTCTCCGTTAAGTTGAGAGTGAAACCAGGGTTCCATACCTGAGAAGCCTCCGCAGCTGCGATCCACGTACCCCCAGTCCGTAACAGGTGTGACACATTTCTATTATAGAGCTTTGTGAATATGGGTGTGGGAGTTGCTAAATAAAGCCATGTACTTGTGATGTGTTATAAAATCTTATGAGCACTGAGCTGACTGAAATACATGTTAATGCAGGACATGAATATGTAAGCAAATATCAAATTAAATGGCTGTGTATTTTGTAAGGGGATTTGGTTGTCATGGGAACATATATAATATTATTAATGCTAAAAAAAACTATTTGTAGCAAACGTTCCACACAGCACAGAAGTATTTTTAAAAATCCAGGCTTTTTGTGAAAAAATACTTTTTATGGAGTTCCTATGCTTTTATAATCCCAGTACTACGCACATTTAAATATTAGTTGTGCTCACACTGCAAAGGAAGGTAGGATCTTTATTTTGTTAGATGTATTTAGGCACATATTAAAGACCCAGATTATTGCAGTTCTATATCAATTAATAAACACTTAAATGCACATACAATACGCTAATAGCGTATCTTCTCAGAAGCTGCACACAGCGTGCCGGTTTTAAATAGTAACCAACACGCTCTGTATGCATATTCTGACAGCGTGAGAGACGGGAGTCTGCGCTTGTTGGTCGTTCCAGGGATCAGGTGAGTATTAAAGGGTTATTAGATATATGCTAAAAGTTTTTTGTTTTTTGTAAACAAAACGTTTTAACAGACCTTTTTATCAGACTCTTGCAGTTCGTGTACAGCACAACTAAGACTGGGGGAGGGAGAAGCAGCACAAAAAAGCCAATAGGTTTTGCTTCACTGGAAGCAGCATAGGAGGAGATAGAAAAGTGACAGAGAAATGAACTCACAGACAGGGGTGTGCTTTGTGGCAGACCTGTGTTCATTTTAGAATTGGATAGGCAGATTTACACAACCTAAGGCAGGGAACACCACTTCCTTATATGGATCTTATTTGTAGATTTATCTTTTGTGATGAAGTTCAGCTTTATACAGTTCCTAGCTAAACAAATAAATGCAGAAGACATTTTTTTTTTTTAAATAAATCAGCTCATTTAAACATTATCAGGGTTCACTGTCATGGGTAGAAGGGTTTGCTTCAGATATACAGTATGATATATATGTGACACTGTTTGCTGTGTTACAATGTCATCATTTCTTAATGGCATCCCAATGCACCTAGCCATCACAAGTGCATTGCATATTACCACAACACATGGTAACTTCTTACCATGCATTGTGGTGCTACACAATTGTAAAACAAAAACATGCACTTCTTTGGTGTAATTAGGATGTGGTAGGCAGCCCATAATGTGTGTAAGAACAAGCTGCACAGGTGGGAACCAAACTTAAAGGATCACTTGGTGATGCAGAGGTTGAAAATACCAAGTGGAACATTTTCTATATGACTTGTATCACTTGACAATCAAATAAAAATGCCTGCCTATACCATAATATTAAAAAACAATACAAAAGTGTTACAATTAGCAAATTGTAATGGTTGTCTTAATTAATAATTAAGTAAAGCTATCAGGAGATATAAAATGGCTTACATACAAGATCTTAGAATTCAATCCAGATTGCTGCAATTTGCTGATCTGAAACTTTTGTATTTTAGCAAATGTATTGTATTTAACAAATATTAAGCAAGTATCCAGTGAGTATTTGAAATGTTCATTATGTGTGGTTAGAGTGCATGAAAGCACATATTAACATCTGTTGTAATGTTGTTATGGTTAGTGATAGATGATCATTCATGGTTGAAATCTGTATGCATACAGCGGTAATTATCGATTGCCAATCTCAGTTAATACCGTTACTTAACCACTTCTTCAGAGGATACTGAACCGCTGCCTTCCACAGGTTCGTACTCTGATCCAGAATCTGAGGCGTCTCCGTCACTCTCACCAGACATGCTGAGGATCTGAAATGCCTCCTCACTGCTGTACTTTTTTTGGGACATGTCTGTCATGTCTGTCTGCCGATTTTACTGGCTCTATACCTTGTTAGAAACAGCACTGTCCAATGGACAGTGCGGGCACAGTTGCCGGGCCGTGATCACGCTGGGAGCGCGCTTGATCAGGGGGCGGGGCAGGATGTCTGAAGACGCCCGCTCAGATCCAGGAAGTTCCCGGCGGACGTTTTTTTACAACGGCCGGCCAGGAAGTGGTTAAAGAGGAACTATGTGACAACATTTTTTGCCCATAGTTCTCTTTCAGCTCACTAGCTAATGTATTTTGTGGACCCAAAAATCCTCATAGACAGGGCTATTGCACACTATATGGCGAGAACGCAGAGCCACACTGTGCACAGGAAGGATCCTGACAATACTGCCATGATCCACCACATTGGCTGATTCACAGCTTACTCTTCTTCCTCTCTAGATCAGGAGCCAGCTATGACCGCCCCCAGTTCTCTATAGAATCAAAGAGGGGAGGGGAGAATCCCTGCGAGAATGCTGAAAACATGCAGATCAGCATTGAAACATTTATCTATCATGTTGTGATTGACATAGAAAGTTAAGGTATTCACTTCTGTCCTGAACCAGCTATATCTAGTACTACTCTAACATGAAGCAATATGTATTTTTCCAGTTTGATTTAGTCCTTGTATATTGTAGGTTAATTAGGCAGCTAGGTGGTTTCTGAATCAATTTTTTTGGCATATATTGAAAATGTGCCCTGCTCTTTTTCTTTGGCCAATAATAAATATGAAAAATGTGTGATGCATGCTAAAGATTTACCCTTCAATTGAAAAACAAATCAATCAGTTGATTTTTATTTCTTGTTCACGGTACCATTTCTAGAATTTTTGAAGTTAACGGAGACAATTGTTGATTTTTTTAATCAATATAACTAATAATTACTATTCTGCAATTTTAATAATTTAAAAAAAAGAATTACATTGTCCTTTTTAATATGTAATTTGTTTCTTTTAAACATATTCAGAGAATGGACATCCTTGTGCAAAGGCTATCGTCAATGCTGACATCTGATCCAATTGCAAACTCTCCATGTTTTCAACAGTATCCTGAATGGTCAAGTGTTGTTGACATTCCACAGCCTCCAAATAATATAGAGGGAAGGCTAAAAAACCTTGATTGGTGTTCCTGTTGCTCATGTATGATGATGCCAACATTGGAGGAATCTATATTATGCAGGGAAATGGATGTGTTGGAACCTCATTTGCAACTTGAAATAAACTGTATTCTGCAAGTTGAGGAAGTTCAACAATTATGTTTAGATCGTGAACTTTTAATGTGGATGATACAGTTCAGCCGAAGAATAACAAGCAAGTACTACAGAGACTTTGGTGAAAGCTAATGTGAATTTTAGTATATACTTTAAAGGAGAACTAAAGGGTAAACTTGTTTTAGTGATGCCACGATAATGCTTTTTAGTTAGCACGTACCCTTACACTTTTTAGTTACTTGCCGATACTGAATGGTGATAGCGGATCTTCCGTTCAAGGGATATTCCCACTGATGAGGGAGCTTGGAGCTGGCTGCTCAGCCGATTCGGAAGCCAAGCGCCACGTCATGATACGACGCCTGGTTTCCTGATTAGCCGGGAAGCCAGCTCCATGCTCTCTCGTGACACTGAGTTGCAGCCTTCCTACTTGACCAGTCAGGAAGACGGCTACATGCTCCCTCATGGCACTGCCGGTCACAGGGAATATTCCTCTAACCTGAAGTTTCATTAGCGTGGTAAGCTTTGGATCATTTAGTCACCCAAATACTCCATATTGTAACCAATACTGTGTATCCCTACTTTTTTCAACCACATTCTCCTTAGGGGCACAGGGGGACATATACCTTGTATTGCTGTCACCCGAAATCAGCATATAGTGGGCTATTGCACGTAACTGAGAGCACATAATCATGCTTCATACAGGACAGATCATGACAATACTGTCTGTATCCACACCACTGCTTGATTGACAGCTGGCTCTGCCCATCTGGAGGCAGAGCCAGCCATGCGCCCCCCCTCTCCAATCTCTCTCTCTCTCCAGTCAGCGCTGGAGGATCAGAGAGGAGAGGGGAGAATACCTGTGGGGAGCGTTGACTGACAGTAACCACTTTCTGCAGGGATAGGATCGGGAAGTCTGCGGATCACCGATATGTTTATGCTTACTGCATGTTTAATAGAGCAGACGTGTGAAAGTTTTAAAGTTACGTGTCGGCTCTAACCATGAGGTTTTGTGTAAATCACTCTCCTTATAGTTCTCCTTTAAATATACTCATGTTAACCAAAAGCGAAGAAGAGCCAACAAATATTAAAATTTAGTTAACATTAAAAAATGTTAAGGTTGAAAAGTTGTTACTCTTTTCATAATTTCAAGGTAAAGTATCCAATAAATAATTTATTTTGAATGCATTCCCTTTGCAGGACCTAAAACTTATTTTTTTTTTTTTCTCAAATGGAATAACTGCAGATTAGACGGATATAAAAATCAGACTGTATTACTTGTGGGTCTATTTGTATGTCAATATGATCTGCACATTTGGCTTTCTTACAACTGCAGATGTCTGCGTAAAGCTGCATACCAATCATTTACCAGTTTTGCTCAATAATAATTATAATAATAGTTAAAAAGTTATTTTAATATATTTTTTTAAATCGTTCTATGTAGACATACTTATGAATGTTTGTTTAATTGTTTTTAATAAATTTGAAGTGCAACCTTTAAATTATCATCCTGTTGAAAAACACTGTTAATATTATAAGTCATATTTGCACATTTCTGGTATTTTATATTTTCAAGAGTATATAAAAATTAAAAACTCTGTTTTGAGACTAATTTATGAAGTCATATTGGATTCTAAAGGTGAATAAAAAATTTTTTAAAACTATATTGTCTGTTATTTTTCAGTTTACATTATTTGTTACGTTATTTCCTATTGTCAATTAAAGTTTTGTAACAAGTAGCAAAAACTGCCATGTTCTCTTTAATTTGGATACTTGCATTAGTCTTAGAGGCTGTTTTTTTAATTTAATACCTTTATACATTTTCTGCATTAAGGACAAAAATGTCAAGCACTTTCACAACACCCCCGCCCCCCCCTCACACAATTACCTGCAGCTGATCCTCTCCTCCATCGCGAACAAGAAGAATAATGCATTTGCCCAAAATTCCTATTTGCGGTCGAGGGTACTAAAGGTGGAGTCATATGTATGACCTATCTCCTCTTCTTAGTCCCATAGATCTAAGACCATATGCAGATACCCTTGTCCCACCCATAACTCATCATATCTGATCACTCTTCATCCATCTACTCCACTCAGCGACCCCCGCTTTCCTACTGCCTACATCCAGGTTACCTACCTCCGATCCTCTCCCGGACACTCCCCCTTTCCCAACTTTCAACAAGATAAAACTTCTCCAATTCGCACAGGAACACAAGGATTGGACAGTCGAGCATTGGCAAACAGTCATAAACCAGCATGAAAGCATGCACCCCACATGCATGAGTACAACCCTTCAAGCTGGTGGGGACAGTGTTATGGTTTGGGGCATGTTTTCCTGGCATGATTTTTGGCCCTTTTAATTCGTGTGGAACAACGTCTGAATAGCACAACATACCAAAGTATCGTTGCTGATCAAGTTCATCCTATCATGTTGATGGCGTATCCCAATGGAGATGGCTTCTTCCAACAAGACAATGCGCCGTGCCATGTACTCGTATTGTGCAGGAGTAGTTTCAAGAACATGAGGGAGACTTCACCTTGCTTAGGTGGCCCCCACAATCACCAGATCTCAATCCAATTGAGCATTTGTGGGACGAAGTTGAAAGAGCCATCAGGCAGCTGGTTCCGCAACCATCAAATCTCACAGAACTGGACAGTGCTATTCATCACGCATGGTGTCAGATTCCTCGCATCACCTTTCAACATCTTGTGGAGTCAATGCCAAGAAGAATCACCGCAGTATTGAAGGCAAAAGGCTTAATTCAAATTGTTTTGGACCTGATCAAGAATTTTGACCGGATTGAGGTTCCGTACTTATATCTGCCGCCTGGCCTGATTATATATAGAGTGTACCCTCAGAGAGAAGAAAAATCACGCTGACATGCGTTCGTTCAGAGTAAGGTACTTTTGCTTTATTGTTCCGCTTTACATAGTCTTATATAGTCAGCTCAACGTGTATATTTAAACGCAGCAGTGCAAAAATTATTGAGATAGGCATTTTGTCATAATCATACTTAACCACATCCATTACAAACATTCAGAATGAATAGTAATTTTTTAGGGAGACCTCCTCACATACTGAATAGTGTCTGAAAACAGGACACATTTAAATTGTCCTTATGATTTTTGCCTGTATTGTGCAACTGTAAGCCAGAGTTTTACCAGAGCCCTGCACAGCCCACCTGAGGTCCGGCAGATGCCACCTGAGACCCCGCACAGCCCACCATAGACCCCCACAGTGCCTACCTGAGATCCTGCAGAGCCCAGCTGAGATCTCACACATACCAGAGACCCTGCTGAGCCCACCTGAGATCCCACACAGCCCACCATAGACCCCACAGCACCAACCTGAGATCCTGCAGAGCCCACCTAAGGCCCTGCACATATCAGAGACCCTGCACAGCCCACCTGAGACCTCACAAAACCGACCATAGACCCCATAGCACCCACCTAAGATCCTGCACAGCCCAACTGAGTGTGACCCCACAGAGACCACCTAAGACCTCACAGAGCCTACATGAGACCCCACACATACCAGAGACCCTGCACTGCCCACCGGAGACCCCACACAGCCCACCTGAGACCCTCTATGGTGGGCTCTGCAGGGTCTCAGTAGGTTGGCTGGGGTCCCTTTCTCTGCACACTCCGCTCCTCTTACCTGTCAACCACCCACTGCTGAGCTGCGGCCTCCTCCACCTCCCTGCCTCATCCACTTCCCGGCCTCCTGCTCCTCCACCTCTGCCACCTGGCTTCCTGCTCCTCCACCCCGGCCAGGCCCGGCTTCCTGACCGGGCCTACCACTGCCCCGGGTTGCTATGGCGGTTGTTACACCACTGGTAAAGCTTCTGACAATGTTTTTATTGCTGTCTGTACCTTCCTTTTGCAGTACAACCACACCCTTTTTGTACAGGTCTAATAGGGAACAGGAAATGAGAGAAAATCTATCCAATAGGTTCACAGACAGAAATAAAAACCTAGCAGAATGTTTAACTGTTCCCTTCACCGTTAAAAAAACAAACAATTGGCTGGAGCCAGGTTTTAACAAAGTACCACATAACAGTCTGCAGGGCAATTTTATAAAGTGGAGGTACCTGGTATATGCCAGGGGGAAAAACATAAACCATTGGCAAGTATTAAGTCCTCCACATACAATGTAAATTGATTTAAAAAAGTATATCAATATATAAATTACAGTAGAACTCTCAACAACTCTGGGATATTAATTTTGGCAGAAATGGTTGGTAATAGCTTGGTAAAGCATTCCTCTCTCTATATATATATGATAGATACTGTAACATAGGGTTTTGTACTTGCCAATAAACTTAAAAACTGTGAAGCACATGAACTAGGAATGAACTTCATTGTTGCTTATATATGCCAATAAACATTGTTTCACAGATCTGCTTATGTGTGAATAATAGCCACTTAGTAACCTCCTTAATGCTAGAACAAAGAGATTGATAATGGCACAACAAATAACACATAATATTGCTTGGTACTGTAATCTATAGAAATAATAACGTTACCTCCAGATTCCCAATTCCACTTAATAAAAGGTAATAGGGATGAAAACAACATACTAGAGTTCCAGATCTAGCTCTAATCTTGCAAAGTATAAAGGTCACAACTACACCTATAAACTGAAAGAGTACAAAAGTACAATGAGCAATTAGGATATCTGAAGTGCTATAAACAATAGCAACCAATCTTTTTTTTAATTTACAACAGAACATTGTTGCAATTTTTGCAAACACATACTACAGTACAATCTGAATTTTTGGATCTACAATCACTTTAAAAATCCCAAAAAGTATATATTTTCTGAAAGCAGAACCCCTGTAGAGTTAAAAAAATGGTAACTGCATTTTTTTGCTGCATAATATTTGTGCAGATGTTTATTAGAACATTTAGGGAAAAAAACACTTAAATTAATTATAGTGCACACAAACACAATTTAATACCCTTTTTCTGTCAAATATAAAAGATGGGATTACATTGAGTAAATAGATACCAAACATGTCAAGCATTAAAATTGCACGTACACGTGCAATGATAAAAAAAAACAACAACGATGGTACTCAAAATTGTCCATAGGCGACGCTTTTAAAATTCTTTCATCAGTTTAGACTTGACAGCAAATTATGGCCCTAGAATTACTGCCCTTGCTCTAACTTTCATGGTGATACCAAACACTGTTTGGTATCAGCGACCCCCGCTTTCCTACTGCCTACATCCAGGTTACCTACCTCCGATCCTCTCCCGGACACTCCCCCTTTCCCAACTTGATTCTCCTTTGTTTTGAAATGCGTACCTAATGTAATATTATATTAACAAACATGGCCTCCATCCAGAGTAGTTACCTGCTTAATATTACATGTATTCTTTGTATAATGTTTGAAACTAGTCCAATTTTGTATATTTGCTATCAAATGATATCTCGAGACTATGTTTGTTTCTACTTATATCTCTTAATAAAAACTACATGACTTAACAAAAACTACAGACTCTCCCTGCTAGAGGTTCCGATATCCCATCGAATTCTACATGCTTTTATTCCATTGAATTTCTATAAGTACAGCCTAGAGCTGTGTGTTTTATTATTAAATTAAATTTTTACACTATGGAGGGGCCCTCTTTCGTTCTGTGTTATTTATATATATATATATATACACACACACATATACATATTACACACCCGATTTCATATGCATGCAAATGGAAGGCGCAGCAGGTTTGGTTTTTATTTTTGTTATTTTGTTTACTATTTTTTACTTTTCTGTCACTTTTTTCACTTAACATTATTGGTATCACATAGGGGCTTGATAGCATTTGGAGTTGACAAGTTAAACCTCCAATACAGGGGATCAAGCACTGCATTGTGCTCAAGCTCCTGTATAACTTCAGTCAGCTTCGTGAAAGCTGTGAGCAGCAAGCACTGTAAGCACAGCACTTCCTGACTCACCGATGATAGAGCAGATTGGGGCATGGACCTTCCTCGGTCTGCTCCTGCTCTCCATCCTAGCACTAATTGCCATGGTCCCGGGTCCCCCAGAGGTGCGGCCACCTATGCAGGCTAGTACCAGTGATCACTGGTACTTGACCGGCTAAAAAAAACAATACCAGCAGCCATGATCTTGGTATCACTACTTTAGGACCAGGACATATTGTATATATATGTACAGCAGTCTTGAAGTAGTTAATCCGTGTTACCCAATGTAACTGGAATACACAATGTCACCCTCAGGAAATTACACTTTAAAAATTTGCTAACAGATAGGTTTTTATGGCAGACGAGATTCTGCAGGGTTGATTTAGGCAAATAAGCTTTTCACTTTGCAAGAACATTTTCACATTTTTACTGAATGTGGTGACAATTCACTTTGTAAATAATAACCATGCAAGGAAATAAAAAAGAAAATGTTATTGCTTGCACATGACTGGATGATGGAAGTTATCAAAACTTTACCTCATTCACTAAGCTAAAGGAAAAGTTCCTTGCAAATTGAAAATCTGCATTCAAATTAAATAGACTTTTTGCCTTTAGTAAATCAAACCCTTTAAATCTTTTCTGCCATAAATCTCTTTCCTGCCTTTTAACAATTATTTTATTGTACACTGATTGCCTTGCACTTACAGATGCCAGGAGTAAGATCCAGGCGGGGCAAAGCAATTTCTGTGCACAAAGATGGAAGTTATGTTATATGTGGCTGGCCAATGGAAAAAAACTGTGGAAGACTGGGAGAAAATGGCAAAAGCAGGGACAGAGTGTAAAGGGAGAGCATGACCATTACAGAGCTGGAGGAGAGATCATTGAAAGGTGCATAATGTACAAGTATGATGTGCAGATTTGAACATTATGGCAAAAGCTTTGGGGGCCCAAACCAAGTAGAGATCAACTTTAAAGTAAACCTTCACATTACACTACCAGCAGTCATTGTAGCCAGCAAGCTCCTGGTTGTGCATGGACATAGATATTAGCTGAAATGCTCCAGAAGCTTAACCTGTAAAAAGATGAAGATGAAGATGCAGCCTACTCCATACCACTTCCTGAAACTTTCTCAGTCTGACGAGCAGCCACATTGAGCAATAGTAATGTGTGGGAAATGTTATATGTATTCATAATAGAGCACCCACAGATTAGGGGTTTCTGGGATGCTAACGCAGATAGCTAAGCTACAGGAAAAAAGAAACTATAGGTGCTTTCTTTCTGCTTTTGATGGCAGTTTAATAACTTACCCAATATGAAAGGATTTATTTTAGGCTTTTATTTTAGCATGCTCAGTTGATAAAAGGTGAATTCTGATGATATGCTGCACTGTTCGAAATTATATTTTGTATATTTAACTAGACTTAATATTATAATTCTTTTAAACTGTATTTATGTTCTTTGTATTGAGAAGTTGTTATAGATAATATAATTAAATATATTTCATGACTAACATCATCAGGTATGTAATTATGCATTTTAGATTCTTTACATGGATGACGACAGAAGTATACTAAAATAATATTTTACGCATTTTCCTCATCAATATGCTGTTAAAGAGTAGCTATGGTCAAAACCCAAAAATAAATATTGTATGTATTTCTATATTAAATTTCCATAAGTTCTATCCTACTCCTGATAACTATATCCATCTCGAAGTTTGTAAACATGCCTATTGAAAATGCCCATGGGATGGACTTCCTCAATGCACTGACACAATTTCACTCAGCCCTGTGAATATAAACTTCCTTTTGTCACCAGTCTAACTAAGCCTGTTGTCTGAACTACGACTGAACGTTTGAGCTTCCCACAATGTAACATCATCATTGCTTGCTGGGATACATAATCTTGAGAAATCGAGATTGCATCACATCAAGCAGCAAGGAAAAAGATGCCAAGCACACTGGGAATGCAATTGAAAGTGACAGACAGAAGGCAGAACTCACTACATAAAGGGGATTTTTTAAAGTAAGCTTTGATTGCATTATCAAAACAACTCTAGTATATATTCTTATTACAATGCTGATTTTATAACAGGATAGTATATGCTGGGACTTTACAACTCCTTTAATCTGGAACTGAACATTTATTGACAGAAAAAATCTAATTGTCTAGGTCTATTACATCCCAAAAATATTGGTAAACTTTGTAGCAAAGTTTTACCTGCTGCTTTTCTTTTGAATAAGATAAACAGATTTTAGTCACTTCCTGCACCCTAAGTGCTAGGCTAAAAGTGCCTGCCCTCTGAGGTCATATGATTGTTACTAGTGTCGTAATAAGATGGCCAGTTTTCACCCGCAGTGGTAGATATTCACAACCACCCAAAAGACTTAACCTGTAAATATGTTATTACAAGGATTCATCCACATTTCACAATGATCTTTTATTAAGAGGGAGATGTTATGAGTGTTATGTTTAGTTTATATGCAACTCTATGATTCATGTCTGTGGCACTTGTTTCCTGTGATGCGTTTCCTGTTCCTGTTCTGTGGGTTCTCTTCTAAGAACATGACTTCTGTACACTAACGGCTTATACTGTCATTATTACCACATAAAACAATTGACTTGATATTTATCTGGACTGCAAGTGACTTTCCAAATGCTTTTGCATGATTTTGCAGAGGCATCTGCCGTCACTGCAGCACCTGCCCTACTTTGGGTCTTTATTCCGGTCAGGAGTGCGATGGGATATACACTTTATTGATCTCAGGTGTACTGTGCGCACTCTCAGGTAGGCTTTCTGGGATGTAATGTCACACCAGGGGTCCGCAGGCAGCATGGTGTCAGGGAGTCAGAGGAGGAGGCGATGTGTGGGCAGCCTGTGCCTTTTTGCAGGTGCCCACAGCTCAGAGGAAGATCCGGTTTCAGGCAGATGCGGCTGCCCAAGATCGCACTTGCTGGCGACCTCGGCAGCCGCATCTGTCAGAAATTTTAAAGTGCCGGTGTCTGCACTAAGTGTCTTCTGTCCGGGTGTCCTCTGGCTGGGCACCCAGACACAAGACTCCAAAAACAGACTGTCCAGTAGAAATCGGACGGGTGGCAACACACTGTGTAACTTGAATTTAGGGAAAGTGCCTCCTATCCTTCAAACAATCTGAGACAACTCCATGTTAATTGATGTAGCTTACAGTTACTATTTTACAGCTGATCTTTTGACTAGACCTACTTTGTAATCCATTGCACAGCTCGGTGTGTCTGCAAGGTGGCTGCCATATTACTGGAGGTGTAAGCTATCACGGGGCGTCATTTCCTGTCTCTGATCCCAACCCTCTGATGAAGCCATTAGTGTAATCCAGCAATCAGAAGCTGGAGTTGTCGGCTTTAAATAAAAACTCTGGGAAAATAACATCTTATCCCTTGCAGTGGGGCTACTCCCGCACTACAAGGGTTAAGTGCTCCTTTTGTCTAGAAAGCTAAAATAGCAGAGTTATACTCATTCAAACCACAGCCTTGGCTAGATCCTAGACTGGTCCCTTCAGCCTGTCTCCTCCTGCTCCAGCAATGGAATATCTCTCGGCATCTTCATGTTTTACATTATTTATTTATTGCAGGTATTTATATAGCACCGACAGTTTACGCAGCACATTCACAACAGTCCCTACCTTCAATGAGCTTACAATGTAAGGTGCTTATTATCACATACATACATACATAGAGGGCCAACTTAGACAGGGGCCACATAACCTACCAGCATGTCTTTGGAGTGTGGGAGGTAACCCACGCAAGCACAGGGAGAACATGCAAACTCTTTGCAGATAGTGACCTGGCTGGGATTCAAACCAGGGACCCCCAGTGCTGCAAGGCAGAAGCACTAACCACTATGCCACTGTGCTGCCCATACTCTGTATAGGATGTGATGACTCACTGGGCCTTAGACTGATGAAGTGGAGGGGAGCGAGGCAGCAGGGACAAGTCTAAAGGCCAACCAGGATCGTGGTTCGGGTGAGTTATTTTAGCTCCTTAGACAAAATGAGCACTCAACCCTTGCCTTGTGGTGGTAGCCCCACTGCAAGGGTTAAGATTTTATTTGCTCTGAGTTTTTCTTTAAGTTTAAATTGGCTGAATGTTTTGCATTCAATATAAATTTTACAATTTTGATGCAGCAAGCAGGCAGGTAAGCGAAAACCCAAGTCAAATAATACTTCAGATAAATGTTAAATAAACAGTGCAAGATTAATATTTACTGAAAATACATGACAGCTTCCTTTTAAACTTGAGGGTCTATGCTATATTAATAACCCCAGGTATGGATGGCTGAATTACTTATAACCAGCATAACAACGAGCGGGTTCAGACAGATGATCAATAATGAATGAGAGGGAGAAAAGGAACCTTATGCTGTCCTTCACCTACATTACATATTCTGTTTTTGAAACAAATACATTTGCAAAAATTAGGTTGTTCCAGGACTTGGTACAGTACATGGTTTTGAAGCCATATACAAGAAAAATCTACCAATTACTGTCTGCAGTCAGTGATTTTAATTGTTCTAAGTTTGCCAGACCTCATTACTGAGTGTGTGTGTTTTTTTTGTTCTAGAGGGAAAAGATATATATTCTCATTTAAATCCTACATTTCAATACTGTCAGAGGGATATACTTGAAAACCATCCTTAAACTGATGTTTGCTACTGAAGACAAATGCATCTCAAGTGGACCTTGAAAAATATAAATTTCCCATTAAAAGTCCATTGTTTAGCTAGTACATAAAAAACATTGAAATTATATACATTTTACGCTTTTTTCATTTTATTGTTTGTTTTCTTCTTACACGGCTGACATGTCCCAAAATAGCTGACATGTAGACAGGGGACTAAAGGTGGAAACTAAGTAGACACACCATACATTAGTGCAGACCATGTTAAGGCATTGTATACGCACAGGGCAGGGCAGACAGAAAAAAGATGGACAACATAATATAGGGAACACAGCTCAAACAGCAAAGCACCCCAAGGAATCAGTGCACTAGGCATAATTTGTATTTGTTGTTTGGAGACATCAAAGGCAGGCTTGAGCATGTGTTTGCTGCATTGACAATAAGGTGGACCGTGTAATTACTATTAGAAATCATTAACTGTGATGGCCATCAGCAATTTAAAGTAACCAAGGGGGTCTTGGAAACAGTATTGTTCCAATGTCTTTTAATGAGTGATGTGTTGACAACGTTGCCAATTTTATTAGAGATTGTCGTTACGATGGTGCTGTGTTCATACTCTCTTCATGTTTAAAAACACTTTTTCTATTCTATTTAAATACAGTCAGCTAATTTGGCTAATAACTATCAATATTTGGTTGGAGTATAACTTCTCCCCCCCCCCCTTCTACTCTTTAGAGCTGGTATTTGTTTATATGTATGCATATTATCAACCACATCAATTGATGTGTATTCCTATACACCATAGTGGTATCTTTTTAGTAGGGCTGGTAATGATTACAATTTTCCTGTTCGGTTAATCGAAAAAACATTTAAACAATTAATCGACTAATTTCGATTAATTATAACGCACATACAGATCCAACTACTTTTAGGTAATAGGGCGCATTCTGATTTCTTGTAAAACCCACACAAAATGCATCTCTAAGCTGGAATAAAAGTGCTGGTCCAGTATCCACAAACTATACATCCAAGCACTGCAGCCTCCATCAGGCTCATTAGCATTTGACACTTCTGGGATTTGTTCCCCTACTGCACACTGTGGTTCCATCCACTAACCCGTACATCAATACTATGTCCTGTAGGGGTTGGAGCATTAAACCACAGTGTGTAGTGAGGGATACAGGTATCTAACATTCCTGGAAGTGTTGAAAGCTGAAGAAACTGACACAGGATGCAGCACTTGAAAAGAGAGGTGAGTTTATTACCTCTTCTATTGCATGGAACTGCCATTAGTATATGTTAGTATGAACCATGAGACTCACTGGCCCAAGTGATTCTGTGAGGTAACAAAGGGTAGGGGGAGGAGTCCGGTGACGTCCCGGACATCGACGTCACCGGACTCCTCCCTCCTTCCCTTCGTTAGCCGTCACGGACAACAACGTCACCGGACTCCTCCCCCTTCCCTTTGTTAGCCGACAGAGCCACTTGGGGAAGGTGGGAGGAGCCCGGTGACGTTGATATCCGTGACGTCACCGGATCTCCGACAGAAGACCCGGAATCCGGCGGAGAGGTGAGTACCGATCAAAAAAATTTTGATCGATTACAAAAATTAACGATTAATCTAGGGATTAATCGTTAATTTCCGCAGCCCTACTTTTTAGCTATCATAAATTATCAATACATTACCGCAGATGGCCCTTTGAACACAGAGACATTGTGGTGTCAAACTTAAAATTATGGGAGTTGCCTAGTTTCTAGTTCTTCCACCCATTCTCCCTGCAAGACATACAGATCTCCCACGATTCCTCTTATCTTTAAAAGGGACTGGATAACCATGTTTTCCCCTTTTTTTGAAAGGCCAGGGCCATCCCTATAATGAGGCAGGTTGCCTCAGGCGGCATCTCATTAGGTCACATGGCACACCCTTTCCAGCAAGAGAATCTTAGGCTGCTAAAGGCTCTTGATGCTCTGATCGGCGTACTGCCTAGCTCCCTGATGGGCAGGATAGCATGCACCATGAGCCACTCCCCCCTACAAATGTGCACCAGGAGCAGCTGCCCATCCCT
>NW_017306449.1:2047732-2050837 GCF_000935625.1 Nanorana parkeri | reverse complement strand
TCCCAACTTCACCTCCCCTCCCTTGCCCCCGGCCTCAGGGGCAGCGAGATGTCTGTGGATGCCCCTGTGCAAGGCCGTCTTATTTTTGTTCATGTGTATAAAACAGTAAATGTGCATTTTATTGTTTTTGAATGACAATTGCAAAAGGCTGATGCTACTTACAAAACGTATTTTGTTATCGGTAGATATAATTATCGTTTTTTATTCTTTGTATGTAAATGCAACACAGTAACACTTCACAGCTCCTGTAGTTTGTAATGCTCAGCATTTGTTCTTATTTTGTACATTAGACACTGCACAGCACCGCTTCACATATTATGTACTCCGGGTGTACTTCTCACTAGTCACTATGAAATCTTACTCTGTATTTATGGATGCAGCACAACAGCACTTCATGTATTATGTACCTCAAGTGTAGTTCTCAGTATGTAATCTTATTCTGCACTTACAAATGCAGCAGAGTAGCATTTCTCTTGTTCTGTATGTTGGGTGTGACCAGTCACAGATCAGCAGTGCTTAGTTCAAAAAGCACTTCATCTAATACAATACTTCTTTTTAGCTATTTGTAGGTTAAAGGTGTTTCATCAAAAAACAATGCCATTTGAAGAGGATGCTGCAGAAGACCACACTATAAGTGTTATGTTTTTACCCACCATCATGAAAGTGTGACTTAGAAATATTTTGGAATGTTGGCATCTATACCCATTATTATTAATTTATATAGTAAAAAAACCATCAGTCTAATCACACTCACTTCTATTAAATCAAAACTGTTTTCTTGGAAGGGATGTTAAGCCCTATGATTACTCTTCTAGGTTGACCTCTTCGGAGATCCAAGTAACGGAGTTGTTCCCAGGGTCAGAAGGTAAGCCAAATTCAGGTGTTATGCACAAATGTAGGAAAACCTCAATCTTCCTTGGGTAAATGTATGGTTTTGTTTTCATTTACTGGGCTGATCTTTTGAACTATTGTTTATTTTCCTGCTGTTTACAGGTATCTTTGTAGTTTGTTAGCAGAAAATAAAAAAAAAAACCTCCAGCAACTACCCAGTGAGATGGAGTCACTTATCTGTGTTCCCTTTTGATTCATGCAGCATTAAATTCTCCACAGATAGTTCTATGAATAGACCACTACCATTTTATGGAATGATTCCTGGGAGATAGAGTGGTTTGGCCATAATCTCTAAATCATAAGGGTTCTTCTGTGTGCATGACCCTACTGCTGCATCACTGATCCATTATTAGAAATAGTAGTAATAGCAGTAGTAGAAGCATCAGTGGAATTTTTTTTGTATATGAACACTATTTACAACTCACAATGGAATAATATCTTTATTTCTAGGAATTTTAAGTAATTGACATGTCTTTAGTACCAGTCAGTTTTATTATTTAAAGAATATCCTCCCTGTTAATACTTACCTTCTCTAACTCCACTGACTGACTCCACTGGAGTCAAGACTCCACTGACTGAAAAATATTCAGTATTTGACACTTCAGGCTATATGGGATACCTGGTCCCCCACTGGGTGCTGTCTTTCCTATGGGGTTGGGAAAAGGACCCACAGGGTGCAGAGGGGGACAATTCATCTGAAAATCCTGGAAGTGTCAGGTGCTTGGTCTCTAGTAAGTAGCAAAGTATAAGTCTGCAACCCTACAGCAGTATTTCTCAACCTTTACTCAGTCACGGTACCCTTTCAAAGTATGCAAAATCTTGAGGCACACCAGTCTAAAATGTAAAAACCGAAAATGTAAAAAACAGTATGTGGCCCCTACAAAATTCATGCCAGACCCTTTTCCAAGATAGGTGTCTGGTATGGATTTTAAGGGGGGGATCCCACACAAAAGAAATGGTTACCTCTGCACTTCAGAACTCTCTCTTTACATCAGGAGCCTCCTTCATATTAGAAGTTCCCTCCTTTTACCCCAAAGAAGCCAGAAGGCACACCAGTGTTCTATGACACCCGGTTGAGAAAGGCTGTCCTACAGTCTTATACTCATTACATCTCCTATGTTGCTAACATTGGATTGATTTCATCTTATTTTCAGTACAGCGCTGCATGACGGAATAAATGTCAGTTAAAGTACCGCAGCGCTGAATACTGAAAAATGGCCTGGATAGGAAGGGGGTTTAACACCGCGGATGTCAACTGGTTAAACAAGTCTCTTTCCAAAAACATAATTTTTCCATTCGTACTTAAGGCACTTTGCATTTCAAATGTAACTACACCTATCTATGTTATTTCTGTAAACATGAACAACTCTTGCTTGTTGCAAAAGCTTTACAGATATTGCTTTTTCAAAATGATCAACCCAACAAGCACAGCAAAATAAACCTGACATGGGCTCTCACTCTTCCCTAATAGCTTAAACAATGAATGGAGTTTTAAATCAGGGAACATGATTGGCATCTTTATAAATGCTTGTAAAATTATTCTATGGTATGATTTACTTGTTTTATTTTATTTGCAACTTTCTGAGCTTGAAGTTCCACCATGAACTGCTGAGCACTCTGCATCCTATTTTAATTTGTTCCTGTTAAACAGGTTCAGTTATAACAAAATGCAGTGAAGTAAGCAAGAAATATCTACAGGCTACATCTATTATATTTGAATACATATTGTTATAATAACTGAACTTAATAAGTTGATTAGACATCACAAGTGTTAAGAGCAGACCTATTCACTTGTTTGGACTTTTGGAGATGGAATGTAAATTATTTACTGTTGATTAGCCCAAGACAAGTAGTTTAGAACACTGCTACGCAGCTTCATGCAAGCAAAAATCAAAATAATGAATTCTCTATTACTGTGGGGCTCAAAATGGCAATTAAGTCCTTGTAAGCAGCACATGGAACTGATAGCAGACACATTGAAAAGAAAATTGAATGAATAAAATCGTGTTATCTTTGGTTTAAGGACCAAAAAATAATTGCAAACAAGCATGCCAGTTTCTCAGAGTCAACACATTTTAATTACTACCAGGGTCAAACAACCATTATATGTTTATAAATCTGCCAAAGTGATCATGGACTTGTGTTCAGAAAATTGGTTTCCTTTTTTTGGCATGTTATTATAAAACATTTTACTTTTTTTTGGGGGGGGGGGGG
>NW_017306449.1:2034399-2047713 GCF_000935625.1 Nanorana parkeri | reverse complement strand
GGGGGGGGGGCTTACAAATAAAATGTCTGCATCATTCACTCAATACAGCAAACATAGTATGCTCAGCTGTCAGGATTATAGGATTGTTTCACACTGATGCACAGGCTTTGCAGTACCAATAATTTGGCTCATTGAAAATGGCCAACAATGCTTTTTATTGTCATTTTTTTTTATCTCCTGCAATAAGAGATACTTTCTGAGGACAAGACTACACTGGCAAGTACATCTCTATGATACAGAGAGGTTTAACCACATGTTGGCAAACCCCCAACTACAGCACATTGAAATGAATATTTAATAATGAAATTAATATTTAATCAATAACTTAAATCAATATGATACTAGTATTTATCTCACTTAAATCATATTGATTTCAGTGTGTTCCAAATGAGGCGACTTTCAACAAACAGTTGAATCTCTTGCCAGCCAGTGTAGCACTAAACTTAGGGCCCATTCACAGTATTTATTCTATACTTATCTCCCTAATTATTAGTTATCGTTACTTGTTCCTGCATCCTGATCTACAAGAAAATTGCAAAGGGGATCTTTTTTGCTTCTAACAGGAGTTACAAACACAGGACTTCCAGCTTGGAAGCAGTGTGTTTGCATCTTCTCTTGAAAGATGAGAGACAAACATGATATTGTGATAAATGAGCAGTCCTTCTGCTGTCTTCCCTAAAATAGACATTGTCACCTTGTCTATGAAGGGGAAAGTGACAGTGACTCTTGGATGGGCATAACCAAATTCCCTTGTACCTGTCCTACCTGCACTCTCTTGTAGTTCCCTGTTCCTCTGCAGCCAGAATCACTAGCTACCACTTCCAGTTAGAGAGGAGCATGTCATCAGCTCCTCTGTGGCAGGGCTAGCAGCCAATCTCTGGACATGACAGAGAGCTACAAGGGGGAGCGGGTAAAGTATATGGAGGCAGTGGATGCCCTTTCTAGGGTATGCGCAAGGTTCGAGTATCTCTTTAAGCTTGTTTCATGCTTGGAGGGAGAAGCTGCTGTGGAACAGGAATAATAAAATGTAAGTAATAAATATACACTCACCGGCTACTTTATTAGGTACACCTGTTCAATTGCTTGGTAACACAAATTGCTAATCAGCCAATCACATGGCAGCACCTGTCAGGATACAGAGCAGCTCCAGGTGGCGCTGGAGCCAATACCTGCAGTTCCTGTGCTCGCCTGCAGGTGTCTCCAGGCAGCCAGGAACTGTCAGGTATTAGACCACCCCTGGGTGGTGCTGGAACCTGCGACTCCAGTGCTCACCTGCGGGTGTCTCCTAGCTGCCAGCGATTAGCAACCATCTGGTGCTTCCTGGGAGGGTATTTAATCCCTTCCTGCAGTCAGGACTGTGGCTCAGTATCCTGTCGTCTTTCCCTGAGTCCTGTGTCCTGAGCCCTGTTATTCGCTTGCAGTATCCTGTTACCTGCTTGTACCCTTACCCTTTGTCCCAGTTTGAGTCCTGTGTCCTGAGCCCTGTTACCTGTTTGCAGTCCTGTTACCTGCCTGTTCCCTGCCCCTATGTCCCTTAGCTCCCCTTGTGTGGCCCAGCTCTCCTGGTTTTGCCCGGCTCCCTGGGTTTACCTGGCTTGTATAACCTGTTTGTATTTCCTGGGTTATTGTTTGATACTTGTGGGGGTTGGTGGGGTTGTTGCGTTTTTGTGTTGCTGTTTAATAAACTGTGTGCCTACAACCTTATCTAGTGTGGTCATACTAATTTGGTCATCCTGCGTGGGTACATGCATGCGGTGTGGGGACACCCGCGCACGGTACCTTGACAGCATCTCAATGCATTTAGGTATCTAGACGTGGTGAAGACGACTTGCTGAAGGTAAAACTGAGCATCAGAATGGTGAAGAAAGGGGATTTAAGTGACTTTGAAAGTGGCATAATTGTTGGTGCCAGACGGGTTGGTCTGAGTATTTCAAAAATTGCTGATGTACTGGGATTTTCACACACAACCATATCTAGGATTTACAGAGAATGGTCTGAAAATGAGAAAATATCCAGTTGTGTGGACAAAAATGCCGTGTTGATGTCAAATGTCAGAGGAGAATGGGCAGACTGGTTCAAAATGATACAAAGGCAACAGTAACTCCAATAACCCCTGTTACAACCAAGGTATGCAGAATATCATCTCTGAACGCACAACACATCGAACCTTGAAGCAGATTGGCTACAGCAGCAGAAGACAACACTGGGTGCCACTCCTGTCAGCTAAAAACAGGATACGGAGGCTACAATTTGCACAGGCTCACCAAAATTGGACAATAGAAGATTGGAAAAACATTGCCTGGTCTGATTTCAGCTGTGATAGTCAGATGATTGGGTCCGAATTGGGCGTAAACAACATGAAAGCATGGATCCATCCTGCCTTGTATCAACGGTTCAGGCTGGTGGTGGTGATGTAATGATGTGGGGGATATTTTCTTGGCACACTTTGGGCCCGTGATGCCATCATGTCAATATAGACCAAACTCTCTGTGGAATGTTTCCAACACCTTGTTAAATCTATGCCACAAAGAATTCAGGCAGTTCTGAAGGCAAAAGGGGGTTTAACCCAGTACTAGCAAGGTGGCCGGTGAGTGTACTTATGCATTGTTTGAATTTGTTATCTTACACTTGTGATTCAGAAGCACATTAAACCAAAGTTAGTGGGGTTTTAAATAGACAAAAGCCAGTAGAGGTGGTTTGCCAACTTACATGCATGCCTCATTTTGTTTCCTACTTGTTCTGGTTAGATAGTTCCAACTAGGATAAAATTCTGGGACTGAGCAGACTGGAGCATCTGAAATATACCAGAAAGAGTATGAACCTAAGTCTAGGCAGAACATAGCCTGGGCTTGGCTGCTCATCCTGCCAGCCTTTACAATGTTTAGTTGAAGAAAAAGATGACGGTGTTGGTGAAGATTTGGATGTTGTTGATAATCATTAAGCAATGCTTCAAGTTAGTTGCTGGTGTATTGTAGACATATATTTGATTATTAATATAAACCATATTTATTATTTTTATTTTAATTCTTAACATAATTGCACATTTATGCTTTAGAAGGAAACAAATGGATGCAAGAAACCTTGCCAAGGGAGGGTAATGATAGGACTAAATATTTGTTGACTACACTGAAGCATATTTTTGGAATATTCTGTGGATGAAAACAGTTTATCAGGTCCTTCAGGAAGACATTCAATTTAATTTTATACAGTGATTACTATACTTCTTTATTATTTGCCTTATTGCTTTTCATAAATAGTTTCCTACAACAGCTTGGAGGTCTATGCAATGGACTATTACCTCCAGTTGGCTTTGCTCTTATCCTTACAAATGATGACCAGAATAGATTAGAGGATGAACCCAATCTGTGTGGTATTCATAGTGTAAGATTGCTTACCAAAGTTTGTTGTTGTTTGGAATAACTGACTACAATAGTCATGTACATTTCATTTAGTTTCGAATGGATATTCGTACAAATTGCATTAAATTCGGACACTTGGATGCAACCGAATTTCTGAAATCAAATGCGTCCGAATGCGTCCGAATCCGAATGTTTGTTTAACGAAGATTCGGATCCGTCCAAATTTGATTCAAAAAGAAACTAAATCAGACATGTGACTGTTCTCTGGCTAATTAGATTTGTTTTGGCTGTTGGGGGTTGCGTTACAGGCTGGATCATGTGACCTCTTGTTGTGGATACAAAATCCGAATAATGAACCGAATGGAATTTCAGATCCGAAATCTGAAAAGATAAAAAAATAAAACCCCAAAATCATTTGAAACTAATCAAAACACATGTTTTGCGGGGTTAAATGTCTAGACTACAGTTCAGAGAAGGCTCCAGCTTTCTTAGAAGCTTGGTGTTATCCATCCGTTATTAACTGTTATTGATCATTATTGGATTTGACTTTCATAATAGTCCGACTGTTTCCGACAGTCCTGCAGTCTGCATGTCCTGACCTCAACCTTGATGTTGTACTTATATTAATTTCTGTCAGTTGTTGTCTTCTTGGGTGTATCTAAGTATCAGAACCTGGGAGCCATGTGCAGCAAAGCCCATCATTCCATGCGGGGTGCCCTGCTCCAAGTGGTTCCATAGACTCTACATCTTATTAGTGACACAGAGGTCCACAGTTTCCATGACATACACCTTCTGTAATGGTGAAGGTGCAGCCTTCTGAACTAATCAGAGCTCCGCTGTTTTCCTGAATGCTGTCAGTCTAAAGGTGCCCACGCACCTTACGATAATCGCAGGAAATCCCGCGATTGCACGATTATCGTAAGGTGTGTGGGAGCCGTGCGACCTCTGCTACTGTAAGGTCGCACGACTTTTATCTTAGGACTATGTTCGAAAACCTGACGAGAATCGTACGATTTTCGGCGGGTGTGTAGCATGTTCGTAAGATAAAAGCCGGACGGGCCGGTGTGCACAAGCGCACACTGCCCGTTCAGCATTGCGGTCATCGGAAGCCCGCCCCTCAACGGGGCGGGCTTGCGACTATCGCAAGTACGCTCTGACTGTCCAAGATAGGAAGATCGTACGTTTTTTTCATTACCTTACAACCATCGCCAGACAAAAGTCTGGTGATGGTTGTAAGGTGTGTGCCCAGCATTACACAGCAAATATGCTTGCAGAAGGGAGGAGCACAGGGTTGATATTAACAGTGTGCTTATGCTCACTCATTATCCAGTAACAGATTGAGTGGGACTTGACCAGGGTGTAATGCCTCACTGTAGTCAAAGGAGGTTAAGAAACTGGCTTTGCTGTCTGGTGTTTGTCTAGACTACATGGCTGAACAACATTTTAAATAATTGGACAAATAAAACTGTTTATGTATGTGTTTAGCTGTTTGCTTGGAGTTCCGTTTTAAAATAACACCACAATATTTAATGTTTTAAAAATGTATAGCTGTTTTATTGCACAACATCACTTTAAATATTTGCTGCAAGCAAAACATTTCACATATATATACGCAGTATACATATGGTGTCGGCTTTCCTAATTTAAGCATTTAAATCTTTCTACAGTGATTATAAGAATTGATGCAAGTCAGCTATTTAGTGGTAAAGAAAAAAAACAAATTCAGCTTGTTCATATATGCTGTCTCCCTCCATGTGATGTAACAAACAGTTAACAGTATACTCCAAATGCATAGTGATATTTCTCAACCCCCAGCACTCACACATACACCCACGCTCAGGCACACTGAGTAACACTTACAGTGGTGATACAATCTGCCATTACATTGGAAACACCTACAAGAATTACCATCAATTTCTGTGTGTTACGGAAATGGGAAGAGTGAAATAACTGCACAGGAAAATAAAATTGCCCAGTCTAAAAAGTAAACAGAGTCTTTATAAACAAAAGTGGCAATAGAAATAGAAAAATTACTTGGCTTGTTTTTAATGCTATTCTTTTTTCTTTGTGTGGAATAGTCAGTATGAGCCTACGTATACGGCAAGCACATACACTTTGAAATCCATTATCTAACAAGGGCTTGCTTAAAGTGGACCTTTACCCCCTTTGACTAAAATTCACATCAGCCTACAGCTCTGCACGCTGATATGAAATCATCTTACATTCATTAGCTACACAAACATATTTTTTATTTTACTTACAATTTCTTTTTTTCCCCACTTCCTGGTCCACTTTAGCACAAATTATGTAATTGTGCCCAAACATTGCATCCTGGGAAGGTTGCATCAGCAGAGCATTGCTGGGAAATCTCATCTGTAATCTCATGAGATTTCAAGAAAAGGCATTTTTTCCCCTGAGATGATGTGCATGGTCACATGTCCTAGTCACATGTGCCAGAGTTCCAGGAAGTAAAGGGAGATACAGTAACCTGCCCCTAGTTAAAATAGCCGGTTTTAGAAGACTGGGGAAGAAAAGAAAAATAAGGTATGCAAAAAATAAAAAGCCTGCAATTCTCTGCAGGTGTCTATTTATAGATTGTCATTACTAAAAGAGAGAAAATTTTAAAACAATAAATGAAAATGATAGAAATAGTAATGTAGGGCAGGAAAATAGATAGGTCTGGACCAGCGTTTTTAAAGAAGCAGTGATTTTAACATCACTTAAAGTGAAACAATAAAAATGAAAAATTCCTTTAAATATCATGCCTGGGGGGTCCCCCTGAACTGCCTGTAATGTGGCACACCTGTACAATGTATAGAACCTGCTGCAGCAAAACCTACATTTTTAAAGAAAAAAAAAGAAAGCATGCGGTTCCCCCTCCCAAACAATAACAGACCCTTTAGGTCTGGTAGGAATGTTAGGGGGGACCCCATATTTAAAAAAAAAGCATGGGGTTCCCCCCAAAAAAACATGCCAGACCCTTAAGGTCTGGTAGAAATTTTAGGAGGGACCCCATGTAAAAAAAAAAAAAGTGTGTGTCATACCAGGCCCTTAAGGTCTGGTAGGAATCTTAAGGAGGAACCCCCCCCCCCAAAAAAGGGGGGGGGGGAAGCATGGGGTTCCCCCCTAAAATGCTCAACCAGACCCTTGATCAGAGCATAGGCCTGGCAGGGCAGGAAGGGGGATGAGCCCCCTCCCTGCGATACCATGCCAAATGTCCTCCGGACTGGGAGGGTGCTTTTCCATGGCCGTCCCTGGAAAAGCACCTTGTCCCCGTGGGGACAAGAGCCTTGCCGATAGGGACAAGAGCCTCTTCCCCACAAGCCCTGGGACGTTGGTTATGGGGGGTGCGGGCAGGGGGCTTATTCACATCAGGGTACCCCTTTTATATAGGGGCACCCAGATGCGGCCTCCCCTTGTGAATGAGTAAGGGGTACTTGACAGTCTGGTTTTTGAGTCTTGTGCCTGGAAAGCCGGCTTCTCGGCCAAACAGCATTGAGATGGCCGAACAGCATGGAGCAATCAAGAAGCCGGGCAGTGGGTAATGACATGCCTGCCGGGTTCCAGATTACCCGGGAAGCTAGCTCCATGATAGGGAAGTACCTATACTTGGTATCGGCGAGTACCGAAAGATAAATATCGGTACTCGTACTTGATACTGAAAAAACGATATCAGTGCATCCCTACTTATATACAATACATATAAATATATTTCTTTATAATCACCAGGCAACACATATTAAATTACATTATGTATCAAGTTGTTTGTATATGTATATAAAAAAATGAATCACCTAAAGGACTATACATTCCCCAATAGACATTTTTTAACGCCAAAATATATTGTAGAACCGTAAATTATGCTTTTGGTACAAAGTACATAAGCTCAATATTTTTTTATTCCTTCTCACTATATTACAAAACAGATCTTAAAGATGTTCATATTCTCACAGTGCAAGTAAGACTTTCGATCTATAAATACTTACAACCCATAATGCACTGTTAATTCTACTGATTTACTCTGTGCGGTTGGAGGCGTTGAGAAGAAGAAAAGATGTACAGCTGGTAGTAGGGCGTAGGGAAGAAATCTTGGGACGGCTTCAGATTTCTTTTATGTATTTCCAGGAAGCAACTGGCATGTGTAGCCAAAGCATACTAGGAGGCAGATCCTTCTCCTTCTGCTGAATATGTGCTGAGGATACCATGGATTTTCTAGAAAACACACAGAAACGGCAGGCAGTCCATATAGCCCTCAAATAAGGGCTCACATAATCCAAAAACAAGTCCCACTAGGAAAATGTCTGCAATTAATTTAGATTGTATAAATCCGTTTTTCAGTCTCAACGGAACTCCACACAATGAGAAATATATGAGCTGACACAACCGACATCCTTCTGAAACTGCTTTTTGCCTGGTTAACTTTGGTTTCAGAACTGGAATCAAGACTCCACACTTGCATTTTTGTTCAAGGTCATTGACTCAGAAACTATTTACCGGTTGGATCAGCAGTGACCGCCAGGCAGCTAGCATTTTCATAAAGAAAAGTCAACAATGTCAGCTTGCATATTTTTCTTACTGCAGCTTTCCTTTCAAAACTGTCTCTGGGGAAACAAAAAACTTCTCTTGCAGTAAAGCTACCCTGCACTGCAAGGGTTAACTGCTGGATTCTGTATAGCAGCTTTACTTACCTGTTCCCCACTCCCCTGGCAGTCGATGATCACTTCTCTCTACTACACTCCAGCATGTGGACTGTCCCTCGGTGTCCTGACATATGATGTAGGGCTATGTGCCCTGCATTGGACATGATGACGTCAGTGGGCCTTCAACCACTGACGCGAAAGGGGGATGCGGCTGTGGTCGCTGGTCTTAGACCCATCGATAGCGGGGAATAACAGAAATAAAACTGCTTTACTGCAGTCCCCTAGACAGAAATGAGCAGAGCACTCTTGGTAGGGCAGCCCTATTGCAATGGGAGTTTTTTTTGTTTCCCTGGAGATAGACTTTCATATAGCTTAGGAACCAAGGCCATCCCTACATTTCATGGCGCCTGAGGCTGTTGGGTGGGTGGGTTGGAGTGGGTGCTACTGCTGGTCATCTCGTTCGGCAGTAGGGGGCTGTGTGCTTCTGAACGTTGTGGTGGTGGGGGGGGTGTGCTGCATACGCCAGGCGTATGCGGTGGGGCAGCCCTTCCCACCCAACTCACTGATGTCACTGGTTGCCAGGAGCTTGGCAGGACGCCATACAGAGCATATAGCTCAGCTCCCTGGCAACCAATGATATCAGTGAGCTGGGCAGGAAGCCAGCCACAGCCTCACAGGTTGCTAAAAGAAGTTAGGAATCTGGAATGCTGTGGCTGCCCCTCTGCTGCCTCTCCACACCTGCCAAAGAGATGCTGCCTGAGGCAACCTCATTATAGGGATGGCCCTGTTAGGAATCCTTCATAAAAACCTCTGGAATTTGATTAATCATATAGTGAAAGCATTTAGTAAACAAACAGAATCCATTCTTAAAATGTTTGCAACACATTTTTTATGTTTTGGATAGAATAAGAAAGCATTAAACCCTGTGTCAGGTTATGTTTTAATGTCTGCGTACTGCAGGGATATTTCCCTTCACTTTCTTTCCCGGAGACGAAACAGGAAAGTGAATGGAAATACAATCTTAGTGAGTTATAACAACCCATGTCCTCAATGGATTTCTCATGACTTTCTCTCTATAGGAGTGGTCTCCAGGACACACACACTGTAATTAAAGCCCTAGTGCAGATTATTTCTAAATAATATACTATATGGTTTTACTAATTTATTGAGTTATAACTATTGTTTTAGTTATTACTTATCATTGACCATGATAACAAAACTGTACTTTTAGATACTATTTGATGCTCGCCTGGTAATTTAGTAGCTACTGACAAAGATAGCACACTGAACTGAATTTGTTTGTATTTCTAGGTGCTTACAAATTCTGTGTACAGTGGATAGTGTGGTACTATATAAATGTTTCCAAAATCTCATCTGCAATACTAAATCTCATTCTACAATACAATTCTTACATTGTACTGTACATGTGCAGGTCAATTAACAATTTTTGGTTACTGTGGAGATGCGTGGGAGTTATGTCATCCTTGTGTGCAGGGGCATCCCTATGATGAGAAAGTCTGAGGTGATTACCTTAGGCAGCCTCTCTTTGGGTCTGGGGGGGGGGGGGGGGGTGGCAGGTGCACCTGCCACCCCCTTTCTGGCCAGAATGTACCAAGTTGCTAAGAGCTCTTGGCAAGCTTTGTTGCTCTCACTGGCATCCTGCCCAGCTTCTTGCAATCAGTGAACTGGCCAAGATGACGGACAGAGCTGGAGCAAGAGTTAACGTGCCAGCACCCCCTCCCAGTAACGTGCTCTACCAGCACCCATCCCCACACTCCTGGCCACATGCAGAACCAACAAACACCCCCCCCCCCCCCCTCAGGCGGCGATAAGTCTGTCCAGGATTCACCCGGGCAGTCCGGGTTTTGAACACTGTATACAGGTTTCATGTCAGCTGAAACCCAGACACATGAAGTCAGGCAGATAGGGGCAACCAACATTAAGATAAGGGCTACTGCTCCCCCACTGAAAATAGTCTCAACTATGATATTTACACATGAATGGGTGACACTATTTACATATGAATAAGCCACGACTCAATCTCCCCTAAAAATTTCTGTGCGTCGCTACAGTGTTTGAGTTTCGCTGGAAGAAAAGGTGGCAACCCTACTAGGGAAACCCCTGTCAGCATGGCCAAACAAAAAGAGCGAGTGAAGATATCAGTGGCCAGCAAGGGAGCTTTTATTACTGGAAGGGAGGTGAATATAGTTCCGATTTAGCTATATGAATGGGGTGAGGAGGGGAGTGTCAATACCACGGGGGCCACTTCTTTATTTTGTAGCCCTGACATAAGCCAAAAACGTCTGCTTGACAATGATTGGTAGCTTTTTTGTGATTCACTTTTATTTTAGTATGATTGTTATTGTCATGCTTTGCATGAACATTACCCCTAGAAAAAAATGTGTGACAGTAACTACAGTCAGGCTGTAATATTGTGTGTAGATGGTTCAATGATCAGAAAATAGGTGACCATTATTTATTGTATTTTCTGTATCAGTATAAGACTGTATTCTATAGGAGCTTGAGTTATGGTGTATGTACATTGCGAGCCTAATAAAAGAGGATAGCATGCATGTCATCTCCTGAAATATCGCTTATAGCTTATAGGATGATAAATTAGTAGAATTAGAACACCTCCAGTACACACCCAGGCAGTTGGCATCTAGTCACAAAAACTGATTTATTACAGATCGATTCACTTATGATCCTGTCTTGTACTGTGTAATAAAGAGCCATTTATTTGTACAGAAGCTCCCGAAATGAGGTCTGCACTCCGTGTCAACCATGTTACTATGATACATGAAAGGCAGCATATTGCTATAGGACTTTCTAAACTACTTACAGAATGGTCTCTTGGGAAAGATTTTTTTTTTTCACTTGCCCTCTCTATCGTTTAGAAATTTCTTGCTGAAGATCCTAAACAGTGCTTGAATTTTCTTTAGAAAAACAAAAGATAGTCTTATAATTCCAATATTTTACCAAATCAGCAATACGAGATTTTCCCTTAACAATATGTGAGCAGGGTTCAGCATATCACTTACAAACATGGAACTTTAAGCTGAACTCCAGACAGATATAAAATACAATTTAAGCCAGCTATGTGTTTATAAAAAAATCATTACATTTTATAATACAAAGCCCACATCATGAACCAATCAGGGTTGTATTGCATTGCACGGTGCTGTCAGTCAATAGTGCAGGCATGCTTGAAGCTGAAGTTTAATCTGCTTATATTTTGTCTGTCTCCTTTCCCACCTGATCAATATGCTAATTGCACTTAAAAAAAAAAAAAAACCTTTCCATTTTAATCTATTATATGTAGGCAGATCACTGATCATGGGAGGGGTCTGCCTCAGTACTCCTCAAGAGCAGCACACTGGTGTAATGGGCAGCACAGTGGGGTAGTGGTTAGCCCTTCTGCCTTGCAGCACTGGGGGTCCCTGGTTTGAATCCCAGCCAGGCCACTACTTGCAAGGAGTTTGCATGTTCTCCCTGTGCTTGCTGATTCTCTCCCGCAGCTCTTCAAGTTTCCCTTATGCCACCACCAGCCCTGGGAATGGTCACAACTAGGTCTTATTTTCGGGGTAGGTCTTATATTTTAGCAATTCCCAAAAATATTACTAGGTCTTATTTTCGGGGTAGGTCTTATTTTCTGGGAAACACGGTATGTAGACAGGAAGTAGTTGCTAAGAGGCTGCAAAAAGTACATCACTTTCAGAAAACATAGTCATTGTAGACAGGAAGTAGTTGCTAAGAGGCTGCAAAAAGTACATCACTTTCAGAAAACATAGTCATTGTTTAGGATACATAGTGCTTTAGTAAATGTAATGAAGGTTCAGTGAAGGTTTAGTTAGGGTTCACATCTGCTAGAAATGGTATGTAATTTTCTTTTAGTTTTGAATAGCATGTGGAAATGTTAGAACCTCAGTTTTCATTGCTGTCTGTGACCCTAATACATGTACAGTTTCCCAATTCACTTCAGCAATAGATTTACAATGATCCCCTGCTAACATGAATGGATTAAATGATCCGTAGTACAACTACATGTTATGTACTATTATGTACTATGGATCATTTAACCTATTCATGTTAGCAGGGGATAATTGTAACTCTATTACTGCAGTGTACGGGACGTATGTGCTGTATATGTACTATGGATCATGATTTAACCTATTCATGTTAGCAGGGCAGAATTGCGAGCGCCTCCCACAAGCTGTGCACCGAGACGCGATGCAGCGATCCTGCCCAGCGCCGACTACGAGAGGAACCGCGTGAGGCAACAGGGATCGGAGTGAAACTGTGAGTGAGGGAAGCTGGGATGGGGCTGGCTGTAAATCTATTGCTATAGTGTAGTGGACGTGTGTAATGTATATGTAGTACATATATACAGCACACACCTCCACTACACTCCAGCAATAGATTTACAATTCTCCCCTGCTAACATGAATAGGTTAAATCATGATCCATAGTACATAACATGTAGTGTACTATGGATCATTTAAAGTCACCTGTCCCTTTAAGAAAAAGTATTGGTAATTGATAACGGCAAGTACATGAGGGGAAGTACTTGTACTTGTACTTGGTCCTGAAAAAGTGGTATCGGGACATCCCTAGTTTCATTTTATCATATATCACAAAAATTAGAGGATTATTCCTCATTTCGGCATAGTAGGCAGAGCCATCCAATCATTCTCTTTTGCCCTAACGGCACCTTGTACACCCTGGTGTATACAGATACAGACAACTACTATATAGCCATTTCTTCCAAACTGCATACAACTGTTTCAGGCTTTTTAGCCATTGTCAGTCCAATATATGGAAAGTATGGCTTCAACAGAATAGGGCTGGGGACCCAACAAAAAAGAATAATCCAGAAGGTTATGGTTAGAAGCAGGGGTGTCCCTAGCCTTTTTGCTGCCTGAGGAGGAGGGGAGAGGGGGTGCTGGATGGTGCACAATCAGTGGGGGCTAAGAGCCGGGATGGGAGATTGTTAAGGTTTCTGCATCTCCCCACCCAGCTCCTAACAACCTGGGAATCTATGGCTGGTGTTCCACTGAGCTCCTGGCAACAGTGGAGTCACTGATGAGATCCTCTGGCCAGCATCCTGGTGAGCTCCTGGCAACCAGTGACATCACTTGTTGTCAGGTGCTCGGTAAGACGCCAGCAAGAGCGTTCCAGGTTGATAAGAGCTGGAAAGGTCCATGTTAAGGAGATATGTATGGCTCTTACACATCTACCAGCCCAGCTCTTAGCAACCTGGGACGCTCTGGCTGGAAAGGGGGCAGCAGGCACACTGCAAACATTGTGCAGTAAAG
>NW_017306449.1:1998158-2033487 GCF_000935625.1 Nanorana parkeri | reverse complement strand
GCCCGCGCCCCCCCCCCCCCCCCCCCCCCCCCCCCATGTGACCCACAGATATGCCACCTGAGGCAACAGCCTCAGGCTCTCTCCCTCATTATAGGGACGGCCCTGGTTAGAAGGGACAAAAAGGAACCAAAAAGCCTTATACTGAACCAGTGAAATATACAAGGTTATTTACTAAAGAGTTTGGAGAAGGTAGGAAAAGTGAACAATCTAGGACAAAATAGCTGATTTGAAAAAAAATATTGAATTCAGCTCACTGTCCAGTTCAGCTATGTTGTCCTAGATTGTTCACTTCCCCTGCCTTCTCCAAACTCTTCACCCTTTAGTGAATAACCCTGATAAATATTTTCTGTTATGAAAAGACTCTACATTGCTATGTATTGGCTTCATAGGGGGGCTTTTTGGTTCCTATTATTCCTTCTCAACATAACCTTAGGTTTTACATACTCTATCCAATGTTTTTGCTTTACAACCATTTTAAGACTACATAAGCTTGCCTTTTGGCAAATCTTTTAGTTGCCTTGTTGGCAGCCTGGGCTTGTTTTGCACACGGAACAATTGACAATCTACATAAACTGCATAAACAAGCATAAATCACCACCAACATAAACCAGGTTTAGAGATGCAAGTGTATAATGACTGATTTATGTTAAAAGCCAGTAAATTGTGAATTGTGAAAACAGTTAAATCTTTAAGAATTAATGGAAGGAAAATGAAGCTTTAGGTATAATGAGCAGGCAGATGAGATGAGAATGATGACTCAGAGAGATGAGATCTCAACATTAGCTGTTAAGGCTTTTGTGTAGAAAGACAACTTTTAAAGGGAAGTTCTTATTAGGTGCACTCAAATTCCCCATACATCCAATTATATCTCAATATAGTTTGGCTGTTTCACACTAAGATATTTCCTTCTAACGAATGGTAATAGCCGGAAACAAAGCACATTACCAGATATCATTTCTAGTTTTACATCAGTGAAACAAATGTAATCATTAGTTAATCTGTGCAATCAAGAGTCATTACAATATCACAGGATGTCTCAGGCTTAGTAGAATGGCGTAGGAAATAAAACCGCTTCTCCTAACAGGCATCTTTAATGATTTAGGACAGTTTTTGAAGTCACCTGTACACCGCGGATAGCAGTGTTCCCCGGGGAGAGTTGTGTGATTACCCTGCTTATGGCTTCATGTGCTGTGATACCAGTTCTGAACTCTTCAGCAGGATTTTTACATCTTCTGTGCACAATCCAAAACCTTATCAACTAACATTTGCAATATGGTGTTCCCTAAATGGTTTTATGTAACAGAAAAGAGCTGAACTCCAGGCAAAAAACTAAATACAGAGATGGAATACATACAGTATATGAGAGCTGTTTTATCTGTGTAGCACTTACCATCGAAGGAGCCACCGGATGAATTGGGCCCTTCTAGCCTGTCTAGGATGTACAGTTCCATTGCTGCCCCAAAAGCACTTACCAAGCCTCCAGTGGTGACCGATAAAACTGATTTCCACACAGATGATATGATGCTCAATGAACTTTTATTGAACAACTCAGAAGAGAGGCTTAGGGCAGCATTTCTAAACCTTTTCTCAGTCACTGCACCCTTTAACTGCCTCCGGGCCGGCCGTAGTAAAAAAACGGCCGGCCCAGAGCTCTCTAGATCTGATCGGGCGTCTTTAGAAGTCCGCTCAGACACGCCCCCTGTTGTAGAGGCTGTAGAGCCGGCGGATAGCTTGTATTTTGCAACGATCGGTGCGGCCCCCGCCCTCCGCTACCCCCCGCATTGTCCCACTGATCCTGGGCTCCGCTGCGCCCGGTGCGAGCCCGGGATCAGCGCCATGCCTGTGTAACAGGGGATCAGAGGGAGCTCGTTACACGAGCTCCCTCCGGTCCACTCTCCTCTGAAAGAATGCGGAAGTGTTGTATATTACATCACTTCCGCATTCTTGTGTCACTCTCCAGCTTCAGAAGCTGCAAAGAAGCTAATGGAGCAGATCTCTGCTTCATCAGCTTCTTTTGGGGGGTCCTAGGTGACATTAGGGGTCTTGGAGACCCCTGATGTCTCCATAAAGAGGACCTGTCACATATTTTGCAATCACATAGGGGGGTTTTATTAGCCCCCGTATGTGACAGCAATAAAGTTTAGTGGAAAAAAAAAGGAAAAAAAAAGTTAAAGCCCCCCCCCAACATTTTTAAGTTACACATAAAAAAGAATTTTAAAAAATCTAAAAGTCCCCACCCATACATACACGCATGCAAACATGCGTCGGGGCCGCATACGTGCAAAAAAGACGATTGCGCCCATTACGCTTGCGCCCATTAGCTATAAACAACCTTTTAGTCTCCATTCACATACAGCATTTGCGCTTCCCGTGCGGTTTTTCATGTGGGAGCCCGCACAGGATGCAAACGCTATATGTGAACTGCATGGATTCTGCTAGTTTGCGGCCATTATATAGTTGTGAACGTGCGGAATCCGCTGGATTATCGCGCCTGCACTATTTTGGGGGCCGTGCGGTTTCCCACAATAGTCTGATAAAGCACATAAAAGTGCAATGTTTTTTTCTGTTTAGAGCGGCTCCGCTCATATTCGGACAGCCGTTCCAGTGTGAGTGGAGCTTTAACCCGCGCGACCCCCAAAATACTGCAAGCGCGATAATCCAGCAGATTCCGCACGTTCACAACTATATAATGGCCGCAAACTAGCAGAATCCATGCAGTTCACATATAGCGTTTGCGTCCTGTGCGGGCTCCCACATGAAAAACCGCACGGGAAGCGCAAATGCTGTATGTGAATGGAGACTAATGGGTTGTTTATAGCTAAAAAAAAGGTCAATAAATTCACTTACCAGCATCAGGGCTCCCGATCCCCAGGTTCCAGTCGGGGTTTTTGTATAACTGCTCCAGTGGGGGGCCCAGGGAAAGATTTTAGTGGGGCCCCCCTAGCATGAGGATCTCGTGCCTCCGTCCCTCCTTCTGCCCTCCCCGGTAGGTCCGCACTCTGTCTACTGCGACACACCCCCACCTCAGAGCTCTTCCCGGCCGCTCCGCTGTAGGAGATCCGGTTCCTTAATATAGTAAAAAAATTAAACCCCCAGTGGTGAATAAATACCACCAAAAGAAAGCTCTATCTGTCCCCAAAAAAGGGTATAAAATTAATTTCAGTACAGCGCTGCATGACGGAATAAATGTCAGTCAAAGTACCGCAGCGCTGAATACTGAAAAATGGCCTGGATGGGAAGGGGGTTTAACACCGCGGATGTCAACTGGTTAATAAACCCGCGTCCTCTCCATGCGGGCTGAAAAGGGCATGGGGGTCGGTGATGGGCCCCCTATTTGGCCGCGGGCCCTCGAGCAACGGCCGACTGCCCGTATGGTCAGTCTGCCCCTGCTTCTTCCACTATTACCAGGGTACACTGCCCTAGCAGCAGGCACCTAGTGGTTAGGTAGCAGCATGAAGTATATTAGTGATCATAAAAAGAATTGTAGGTTGAGTAAATATAAACGTATTTTTTGGGATAAAACAGCCATGTATCATAATTAAACACTAATTAAACTGAAAAATGTAAATAATTAAAGTAATTTAAAGGAGATCTATGAGTTGAGTGATTTCCACTCATCCTCATAGTTAGAGCCGACCTGTGACAAAGAAGCTGTCACAGGTCGGCTCTATCGATCGGGAAGTGAGCAGAAACATGCACCGATCTGCTCACTTCTCCATCATCTCCCTGCAGTGAGCAGCAGTGACTGTCAGGGATTCCCCCCTCCCTGCTCCGATCATCCAGCACTGACTAGAGGAAGGGGGGGGGGGCACAGCTGGCTCCGACTCTAGATAGGCAGAGCCAGCTGTCCCTCACGCAGCTGGGTGGATCTCGACAGTAATGTCGGAATCCGTCCTGGCTGTGGCGCTAACAGTATATTGCTAGTATATGACCTCCAGTGATACTAAAGAGAACTATGAGGAAAAACACTTACCCCATAGTTATCTTTTAATAAATGAATCAGAAATAATCAATTATATTATTACATTATTTAAATGATTTAATTAAAACAAAAAAAGGATGTTTTTTTCTCAGAAGAAAACGTCATTACAAATATAAAGTAGATGGAAAAGTATGTTGTTTCCTCTCTTCTGTCTGGAGATCTTCTTTAAAACCTTCAAACAGTAAATTACGACAGACGAGTTGAATTAGGTAAAATGTATTAGCTGCAGGCATTATGCTTTATAGTAGGACTTAATATTTTACAGCTAATTAAGTGTTATGAGTTTTGGGTTTATTTAATCCTTGGTGTTGTGCGCTTTGCACTTTTATGTAAGCATGAAAATATCAATATGGGCAAAAATCAAAGCGCAGTGCATGGCAATTTTTTCCCTATGGTTCACATTCTGTTGCCTAGCCTTATAAATCTGCCTTATAAATATGTCACATTTTTTAGAATTATTTTAATAGCCTGTGTTGGTAGACAATGGAAGGATTTAATTAAGGCAAAATGTGAAATATGACACAGTGACAGACAAGATATGAAATAGCATATTTAAAACAAGACAAAACTGACAATGATATGCTTGTACTCAGGAGGCGGAACGATGGACTGCAAAGCTGCCGGGATAATAATACTCGCTCATCAACATGTTTAAGAACCTTACGGTATAACTCCATGCAAACAACTAAATACGAACCTGAAAATTATAGGTTTTCCTGTCAAAGGATTTGTAATTCTGTTCAATCTATCTTGTGATTTATGCACTTCTGGCACACAGTACAGTCAGACAGATGTCACACTTATTTTCTGAATGACAACACTCACTGGTCGTGCTGTATCTGTGGAGGAAAAGAACATCCTCCTCTTCATCATCTCTATAGCATGGGGGGAGATATTCTAGTTTGGCCAGATAACACTTCATGAAATAACAAAATATAGTGCAAAGGAACAGATGAGCTTACTAGATTTCTGGTAGGATCATTAGGCATTATTTCCACTTATCGAACAGCTATAAAAAGATTATTTCAAAGGTACATTTAACAGACCATAAGAAATAAATAGAAGTTCATTGTTAGAGATTGCATACACTTACATAGTATTTGAGGTTGAATAAAGACATAGGTTCATCAATTTCGACTCTGTTGACTGGAGTGAGCTCACTATCTAATCCTCTGTTTTTTCCTTCTATGTTATCTGTCATGGTACATTGTTTGGTGTTTGTTTTTTTTGTTTTTAATTTTATTTTGCCCTCCCACCCATTATCTAGTTTAAAAGCTCCTCCAGTCTTTTAACCATTTTCCCCCCCAGAAATGCTGCACCTTCCCCATTAAGGTGAAGCCCGTCTCGGCTGAAGAGCCGATAGCCGACTGAGAAGTCAGCCCAGTTCTCCAGGAAACCAAAGCCCTCGTTTCGACACCAGTTCCGGAGCCACTTGTTAAGTTCCACTTTAATTTTATGGAGCTGCTCCCTGACTGGCTGAAACAATTTTGAATAAAGATGTTTACAGACCAACTGAACTTTCCTGAAAAGGAAAGATTCTATTAGTCAATATATCTTCAGGTGTCCTGTAGAGGTCTGGATCTCTCGTGTGTTGCTCTGCCTTAAGATGTACAGTATGTAAACTCTGAATGTATTTTTCAATATACCTGGCATCATGCCAGACTATAAACTGGAAGAAGAATTATGGGGAGAGTGAAATATCTCCACTGATGCCCATAATTAGAGTCAATATGTGACACTGCAGCTGTCACATGTCGGCTCTATTGACCAGGAACTGAGCATTCACATACCGCTGATCGCTCAGGTCTCAATCATCTTCCTGCAGAGAGTGGTGACTGTCAGTCACTGCTCCCCACAGGGATTCCCCCTCCTCTCTCCTGACTGGAGGAACTGACAGAGGAGGGGACAGGCACAGCTCTAGAGAGGCAGTGCCAGCTGTCAGGTAGTGGGGTGGATCCTGACAATATTGTCAGGTTCCATCCCGGCTGCAGCGTGCTGAGTTTTTGGGTCACAGGAGGACATTAGTATATGTCCTCCTGTGACCATAAAGAGAACTATGGCAAAAAAGGTTGGGCCATAGTTCTCTTTTAAGCAACTTTATTTTTATTTTTTTTAAATCAGATAGTTTTTATTGATTTTACATGTTTTACACGTACAGTAGGCAAACACAAAAACAAAAACAAAAAAGAAACCAAAAACAAAAACCAGTAGCAAGACAACAGACAAATAATCCAAGAGGGGGAGGGAGGGAAGGGGAGCATAATGTCATGCAGATAGTGAAATTCGACAAGAACATGCTGACCACTTGTGTGAGCTTATATTAAACATAGACTAAACCAAGCCCACCAAGAGATATAAAACCTATAAACCACTGTGCGGGGAACCAACACGCTTTGCTGCGAACACATGACTACATGCAATAGAGGCCAAGACTAGCTGTATGTATCCACCATGAGAATGCGTGTAAGCCGGTTAATCAGAGAGGTCATGACCCCGGTACGTCAGCCAGACGTCCCAAATAGAGTGGAACTTAGGCAAGGTACCCCTCTGTTTAAAAGTAACCCTCTCGTACGCCACCATCCTATCCAGTTCAGCTACCCACGAGTTCAATGTAGGAGGTGACGGGGAGATCCATTTACGAACCACCATCCTGGTTGCGGTAAATAAGGCCCGCTTAAGTGCTATAGCAGTGCAATGCGTAAGATCATCGGATTCCACAATGCCCAGTATACACGTCAATGGGGAGTTAGTCACTGAGGATGAAAATACAAGGTTAAGGGTATCTACAACCTGATCCCAATACCGAACCAGCTTAGGGCATCTCCAAAGCAGGTGGATCAGGGAACCACGATGAAAGCCACACTTGGGGCAGTTGGAGTCAGCTCTAAGCCCAATACGGAAAACAAGAATTCAGGGGTGCGATACGTCCTGTGAAGTATAAACAGTTGCGTCAGTCTATGAGTGGGGGACAGGGAGACCTGGGTAACCCCCTGAAGAACATCCTCCCAAACCTCATCCTCTATGGGTCCCACGTCTCCCTCCCACCCCACCCTGCACTTCAAGCAACTTTATTTTTATGACTTTGTTGCACAGTTTTTTAACTGGAGATCCTGTTCAATAACAGCACTTCCTGTTGCAAACTGAGAGCTCTAGGCCATTGCCTTACAATTAACACTAACATTGTCAGCCTGCAATGCAAGCTCCTTTAGTTGGTCATAGGGCTGCCTATCGAATAGACCTTATAAGGGCCCCAATAGCCATATAAAGTAGCTTTCATGGCAAAGCAAGACAAGCAGTGAAATTCTGCTTGAATTTGAGATACGTTTGAGATGTTTCTGGATTCCTTCTGATCTGCTTCTGACCTTGGAGAGAATATAGAGAGAAGAGCAGACCAAATGGAAAAATATGCTCATGCATGCAAGTCCTTAAGGCAGATGGGGTAACCTGCAGTTGAGTTTGCTCTTATTCATTGCTCTATATGGCCCAATGTTTGTGCTCCTATAAAAGAAAAATCCTTTTTTCCAGAGGTCCAAGCAAGTGGCACTATCCAGTATCAACTTCTGCTAAAACATTACTAATACCAGCCGGTGGGGACACCTACCAAACTGTGCCTCTCAATTAATGCGTTTCTGCCAAGATCTAGGCTTAGACACAGAGATCTTTCCTAGCTAGTAGGGTTGAGTTCTGGGGGATTCTTGTATTGCTTATTTGGTGTGAATTACCCCACCAGTGTACACCTCTTGCTAGTTATAAACTGAGGAGCTACTATTTCTTCTATTCCTTGTCTTTGGAAGGTCTCCAAGTAATGTATTTGTTTGTAACACACACGTACAGGGCCGTATTTCCCACAAGGCCAACCAGGGCCCAGCCTCGGGGCAGCAGTGAGTAGAGGGGCAGCATGGGTGTGGAATTCATATCTCCCGATGCTCGGGACATGCAGTTCCGGGTGGGTAGTTGTTTTCTAAATTTAGCCCTGCTTTGGGCAAGCAAGCTAAATGTACAGTGGGAAAGCCGCCACTTGTTTTGCACAAGTGATCCCGGCGATGTCGCTGAGATCACTTGTATGCAGCCTGCATGTCTGCCATTCTCCATGGGGTAGGATGTTTGGCGGGTAGGGGGGCGCATTGAGGAACCTGGCCTTGGGGCAGCAGAGGGAGTAAACACGGCCCTGCACACGTACACTTAAAGGGTCTGTCCAGTGTCCACCCAACACATATATTTCAATTCCATGTTGATACTAGAGTGACAGTTTCTAGCAGTTTGATACTCTGTTAGTAAGATCTCTCTACCAGGGTTCCTGGGTCTGCACACCCTGCTGTGGCCAACATGAAGAGGTTCCATTCTCTGTGTTGGATTTCTTACTTATTTCATATTCTGGAGAACACAAAAGAAAAGAAGGGGTGGCAACATACAACGGTAGGTGGGACATCCAAAACTTTTAAGTGGACAGAAACAAAGTTGAGAAGTATGGCGCGGAGATCTTGCTGTTGGAGTATCCAAAACCATTAAGATGTCAGGGACTGATACAACCTGCCACACTTCACCTATAACTACTATCACTTTTGTGTGGACTATCCCTTTCAGAAATGTGGCTCATGGTGATTTATTTAGCATTGTCTCAGTAAAGTTACAGTATACTAGAAATATTGACAATGTATCATCAATATGAACTCTATTTTCAGGTTTTGCTCTTACCAATAATGCATGAACCTATTTTAATGAACTGAAATGCACTGTGTTATTATGACTGTAAAGAGTCCTTTGAAGATGCAACTTATATAGCCTAGTCCTTAGCCGTCAGTCATGTAAATTAAAATATATGTTAATACAACTCCTCCAGGACCACTTGGCCTTCCAGGAAGCACAATAATACTTTCTGGTGGTGAGATGGGAAATCATATAAACTGTGAGCAATATTAGGCTACTGATATCTAACTGTCAGGGATTAAATCAGGGGGAAGCCTCATGCTGTGGCCATTTCATCACACAGACTCCCTGTGGACACTGGAGAAGCAAGCTGGTTATTTTTTTATCTTGCTCTCTACTTGTCTCTCTGTAAAAGAAAAAAATAAATTCACATGATCACCCTGATGTTTGTGTATATCATTATAACTTCCCATTACAATTATTCACCAAGTGCGAGATGTAATTGAGATATATCGTGCAATTTAGTTTTATTGCTGGGGGAAGTTACTAAAAATACAAAAGCACAATAAAGAAGTGGTGTGATTTTTATTCCTTATGTAAGCTTAGAAAAAAAAAGCCAATTGTACTGGTACTTCTACAGTAAGCATTATTTCTTTATTTGCTGGATCGTAAAGTAAAATTATAATTTATCTTGGAACTGCAAATCTCACTTTATTCCATTCCATTTTACATTCAGTAATTCTTCATATATCTTTGGGGATGTAGAGCAGTAAATGAAATGTGGGACTTGATTTTGCGATAATTTACATGGCTGCAAAAAAAAAACCACACAATGAGTTCTAAGTGTTCCATGGAGCAGCCGAATTCTGAAAGGCCAGGCACAAAGCTCTCAGATTGCTATTAACAAACAAGTCCTATTATTTATCAGGGCCAATTCTGCTGAGAAATATCAGAAGACGAGAAGCAGATGCCAGCTTGGCGATAAACAAAAAGGGAAAAAAATGTCATTCCGTGTATTTTTTAAAAGGTCATATTTTTGAGGGTTAGGAAATATATCAGCAATGTGTTTCACCTGTTCCTTGCTTTGGAACTACTACATGCGCGTTTGTCATCCTTTTCAAATAATAAAATGGTTTATTCAGTTATGCAATTAGGCAGGTCAATGATTTATTATATGCTGTGCGCTGGCTATTGTGTCTGTGCAATGGGTAGATCCTGTCTGCGAGCCTATGATATTCCCTTAGCTGTCGGTATTTTAGTTTTCAATGTCATCATAAACACCCAGCAGACACTAGCCAGGTTTCCGTCAAACACCTACATTTTAATTTGCTGCCTGCTTATACTGAATTCAACAAATACACTTCGGAGCAGATGTGTGGAGTATTTCTCCGCGCAAAACAAATAGCAATCATATGTTAGCCTTTGTAGTGAAGGTTCTGAAAGGAAGCACTTTTCAACTGATCAGATGTTTTGTATTTCAAAGGTATTATCATTATTCTATAACAAGATTGTAACTTTAAAATATACCAGTTTCAAAATTGTATTGATTTGAAACAGTTTGAGGACACTGTCAGATACAACATACGGTTTAGAGCAAAGTAAAATTCACTGGGACACTAGACCAAAAAATAGAATAGAGAGTATAAGTTCTTCGACTGTTGACAAATAAAATGTGTGGATCCCTGCCTGTCAAATGATCATCTTTTATTCCTTAGAAGCAGAAATACACCCTAGTACTTTGCAAACATGTGGGTACTAAAGTATAGTCTGAATGAAAGATGGTAAATGTTGTTGGCCAAATCTAAATCCAAATTTTAATAGTGTTTTTGGTGGTTTGGATTAGCTTTTCTCAACCTTTTTAATAAGTTCGCCTTTGAAAAGTGTGCAAAATCTCAGGGCACCCCAGTCTAAAAATGTAAAAAATGACATGTGGTCCTTCCAAAATCCACACCAGACCCTTATCCCAGAAAGGGGGCTAGTATGGATTTTAAAGGAAGACCCCATGCAAGAAACACAAAAGCCCAACCTTCATATCAGAACCCCCCTTAACATCAGATCTCCCTCCTTTCATATCAGAGCCTCTTTTTGCATCAAAAGCCTGCCCCCCTTTCACATCAAGAGCCCTCTTGATATCAGGAGCCCATATCACATTCTAAGCCCCCTTTCATATCAGTAGCCCCTTTCACATCAGAGGCCCCCCTTTCACATTGAGATCCCCCTTCTCATTGCTGTACTATGGAAATGCATGACACTGTGCAAAAATTTGGAGGCACCCATGGGGGAGCCAGAAGGAACCCCAGGGTGCCATGGCACTCTGGTTGAGAAAGGCTGGCTTTTGATTTCCAAAAGGGCATCTGAGAGAAAGGGACTATAGGCTGTTGCAAAAGCTGTTTCTGCCTTAAACTCCTTTCTAGGATACTCGCTGTTGCCCGGGCACCGTTAAGATTGACTGCAAGTGCCACCAGGTCCCATCCTTCTATCTTAGCATAGACTTTTGTGAGGAAGCTGTTTTTTTTGGCCATATCATCTCATCAGGCACAGCTGCCGTGAGCTTCACAAACTATTCTGCACAATTATGCATAATTTGCTGCTATGTAAATAATAATTTTTGGATCCTTGCTTGAATTCTATTGACTTCAGTGGGACTTTTGGTTTGAAATTCTGAATATCTAAGATTTCTCAAATTTAAAATCATTAGCCAAACCAAAACTGACTGAACTTTTTAGAAATTTGCTCATCTCTGGCTGATACTGTTACCCAGCGCACAACTTTAAAGCAGATGTAATCCCAAATGCTAGCATACTGTATAATATAAGCTTTAACATGTTCATCTACATTCAAAAATCATTATGGGGCTATTCACTAAAGAGCCAAATGCTCTCTTCAGCTGCCGGAACCCTTCAGTTCAGTTGAAGCGGCTCAGCCGAAGGCATATTCTTCGGCTCGACTGAATCGAAGTGACAGCCGAAGCAGGGAGAACAGTTTGCTGAAGGCCAGCAGTTCGCCCCGCAAATGACAGCTAGGCGGTGCCAGCTGTGATCTCACGGTTCGCTCCGCCTAGTTGTAATGACAGATCAGTGTGCCCAAATAACCTGGGGATGCTGATCTGTCATTAAACAATAACTCCTGGGCGGGGCCAGCCCTGATGTCATGGCCGGTTCTGCCCAGTTGTTATTCATTGGCCTGGACCTGCAAGAAGACTCGTGCAGGTGCTGGCCAATAGGAAACAGTTGGGCGGAGCTAGCTGTCACTGCTAGCTCCACCCAATTGTTTTTCTTTTGCCGGCATCTATACCAGCGTTTTTTCAAAAATATTTTAATTATTTTTTTATAAGTACCGCAGCGCTGAATACTGAAAAATGGCCTGGATGGGAAGGGGGTTTAACACGGCGGATGTCAACTGGTTAAACTATTCCAATTATATTTTAATTTTCCTACATTTAAAAACAATATTTCAACTTTTCAAACATTTCTTTTTTTCAATTTATTTCACTTATTTTCTATTCTGCTTGGTACCTCGGAGGTACCGAGCAGAATAGCCGAGTCGAATGGCAGCGTTCGGCTCACTTCACTTCAGCTGGGTTATTCACTCGGCTGCCTTCGGCTTCCCCCTTAATATTTTTAAATGTACAGCTTTCATAGCACCAGATGACCCTGCTGTGAAGGGCCCTGTTCAGACACTTCCGTTATGAGGTGAGAACCCCGCCTGTCAAATGATCATCTAATTTTGTTCCTGGAGTATCCCCCTGTCAAACAAGTTTCTGATGGAGCCTACAAGAAGTCTACTGATGCATATTGTTCAGGCATGACCCACTGTTGTCACCATCAGGAAGCCCACCCTAAAAATTATGAGGCAGAAATATGAGGCATTGCTGGAGTGCCTGTAGACAAGAGGTGACTGTAAACAGGCTACAGGAGATTAGCATCACTGAGATGCAACAAAGAATGCTAAGAGGTAAAAACAGTATTTTATTTAAATAAGGTAATTGTTTATGATACACAGTGCCATAGAAAACTAAAAGTCATTTATTTAGAGTTTATATATACTTTAATCTTTGTACTGACAATTGTGGGAAGTAGGCTAAGTAAGTTATTAGTCAAACAATTCCCTGTCAATCCTTTAGAGGAGAACTCCAGGGAAAAATAATCTTAACACTTGCACTGGGGCTACACCCGCAGTCAGGTCCATCCTTATAATGAGCAGCCTGAGACTATTGACCCAAGCAGCATCTCTGTGGGTCAGGTGGCGAAAAGGCTAAGGACACTCCTGCACACACATAACAAACCTCATAGCCAGTTGGCCCCTAGTCTGGTCCATAGAGCCTTTCCTCCTCCACTCCAGTGGAATGTCCCTTGGCGTCCTCACATCTAAGACACTGTATTGGACGTGATGACTTAAAGGACATTAGACCGCTGCAGTGGAGGGGAAGAAAGGCTTCAGGGACCAGTCTAATAGCCAGCCAGCCAGCTTCAAGTTTCGGGTGAGTATAACTTTGCTATTTTTGCTCCTAGACAAGCACTTAACCATTGGAGTGTGGGGGTTGCCCAACTGCAAGGGTTAAGCTAATTTTTCCCTTGAGGTGGTACGGTTGTTAGTGTCTAAAAACAGTCTTTAAGATACTGCATGTTTTTAAGCTAGCAATTGTTGCCTAAGCTTTTTAAATCATAGGTATTAAAGATCATAAAGAAAAGCAGATAGAGTAAGAAAAAGAGACTAAGGTGTAAGAAATGAATAAGCTGATGTTACTCTTCAATTCTTTATCTCAAAGTGATTTACCAGCATTTGAGAATAAAGTTGAGAATAAAGGTTTTGGTACAGACCCCTCTCAAGCTGTTCCTAGGTACTGGATCAGATTTGCCATGTTTTCGATCACTACATTACATTATACTGCTACCTGCACCTTAGTGTCAAACAAGGTATTTGTAAAAGGCAATAAATATAGTTACATTCAGTGACAAAACCTTGACATGTAACAGTGCATGGTCAGTGGAGTTGATTTACTAAAGGAAAACAGACTGTTCACTTTGCAAGGGAATTTCCCTTAGCTTAGTGAATGTGGTGGGAATTAACTTTGCAAAGAATACCCAATCATGTGCAAGGGAAATTAAAAGAAACTGTATTTGGATGATGGGAGCCAGCAGAGTTTAACCTCATTCATTAAGCTAATTCCCTTGCAAAGTGAACAGCCTATTTGATTTTAGTAAATTAACCTCAGAGACTTAAGACTAAGCACTGCTAAGTGGGAAACATATCAAAGTTTTGCTATTGGATATAACTACATTTATTGGGTCTGTTAAGGTTCTTATTCATCCAGGTCATTAGTATATCTGTAAAAAAAAGTCAAGGCAACTGGACTTACAAGTCCAGTTGCTTTGACTTATTTTTTACAGATATACATTTATTGCCTTTTAACGTGTGTTTTCATGTAATGATTCCACAGCAGCTGTCCATTCTAAGGTTTTAACAGTTACAGCTCTTGCCTGCAAAGCGCTTATTTGAAATTAGCTAATATACTGTACATACTCTTTCACAGTAAAGTGCCAAAATTTATTTTTGTGTTTTTGTCACCTCAATAAAAAAAAATTTCAGATGCAGTAGGGGGAATTTATCAAAACTGGTGCAAATAGAATCTGGAGCAATTGTGCACAGCGACCAATAAGCTTCTCTCTTTCATTTTCAGGGCTTAACTGAACAAACTGAGAGAAGCTGATTGGTTGTCATAGCCTACTGCTCCAGATTTGATAAATTGCCTTCAGTAAATTTAGATAGAACACACAAGATATAGAAATGTAAAAGAATAGGTCATTTGAAAAAAAAAGCAAAAAATATACAATTAAAATATTTAGGTATATTAAAGAGAAGAATAAGCATTGTTTCATATAATAATCCACCTCGTTCACACCATGGCGTTTTGTTGCGCGTTTGCACGCATGCAACATAAAATCCCCATGTATTCCTATGGGGCCAGTCACACAAACGTGCTGAATCGCACGTTACTATATGCCTGGTGTTAAAAATAGTCCCTGAGCTTCTTTTCTGGCACTTATCAGCCCGTTTTACTCCTTGGACATAAATGGAAATGCGCCAAACCGCGTGCTTTTGTGCGTTTTTATAGTGCATTTGTCCAGCTGAGACTGCTTTTCATTGGACAACTGTAAAACAAGCTGAAAACACCTCTAAAATGCTCTTTCTTATGAACAGAAAACACCTGTAAAACACGCATAAAAAATGCACAAAAATGCCAGTAAAGAGCGCTGAAGCACTGCCGCCCTAGTGTGAATGGGCTCTGAAGATCATCATGTTGAGGTGAGAATCTTAGATCACTTAAAGGAGAACTATGGGGTTAGGGCTTTTCCCCATAGTTCTCCTAATGGTAACGGGAGGACACAAACTAGCGTCCTCCCGTCACCCAAAGCTCAGTATACAGCGAGCTACGGCTCGCGGTATACTGAGACACCGCAGCCGGAACGGAGCCTGACAATTCTGTCTGGATCCACCCAGCTGTGTGATGTGACAGTCACGGCTCTCTGCAGGGATAGATCGAGAAGTCAGTGATCTATTTCATTGTCACAGGTCGGCTCAGATTATGAGGCTGAGTGAAAATCACTCGCCTCATAATTCTCCTTTAAAGGATGTCAGAAAACAGAAAGTATAAGGAAGTGAGAGTTCCACTAAATAATAATGGGTAGAAGAAGACAGAGTAAATCAAAGAGTAATGTAAAATACTGTGAGGGGAATTTATCAAAACTGGAGCAGACAAAAACTGGAGCAGCTGTGCAAGGCAACCAATCAGCATCTCTCTTTCATTTTCGAATCTTAACTGAACAGACTGAAGATAGAAGCTGATTGGTATCAATAGGCAACTGTTCCAGATTTTGACTGCTCCAGTTTTGATAAATTCCCCCCCTGTATGCCTCAATTGCCTTGATAATTCAACTGACCAACATAATAAGTGTTGCAATCAGTACTTATATCACCTCTTTTGGGGTCAGTGGAGATAGGAATTCTTCTGGCACTATCCTTGCTCAAGGAAGGGAAGAAGAATGTTTGGAATGCACGACCCATCTGGCTGCAGGACATCAGAAACAGGTCAATCTGTAATGAGCCTTTGGAACCTTAAAGCCCCGTTCACATTGAGCGATTTATCGCGCTGTAATTCCCGCGATATCGCTGCAAATTACCGCGCGATATCGCGCTCCAATGCATTTCAGTGGGGCAAAGGGTCCTGCTGTCGCGGGTCGTGTGTCGCTACAGCAGGACCCTTTTTGGAGCGGATTTAGCCACGATTCAAGCTTGCTCAATGCAAGCTTGAACGCAATATAGCGCAGCAAATCTCACGATGTCGTGCAATATGCAAATCGCGTGACAAACGCGCAATTTGCATATCGCGCAGTGGGAACGGGGCCTTAATTACATAGTCAATGCATTTTTGAGCTATAGGATTTTCCTACCTTAGGGCTAAAAATATACACAGAATGCAGTTTTTGCTGGTTTTGATGTTTGGGCAGCCCTTTTCTTCCCTGGGGACCTCCAATGCAGTTTTTGAGGTTATGAGCAGCTTTTGGTCTATCCAATTCCCTCTGTGCTTCAGTGATCACTCCAAGCCTTCTTACAACAATGAGGATGAGGTATAAATATTTGACACGGACAGATGTGATATTCCTCAGAAAGGATAATTTCTGTAAGGTGAACTGCATGGACCCCACCAAGACAATTAAAGAGCATCAGAATGAGTATTCTTATCCTAAGTGACCCCCTATAGCTATAAATATTGCATTATGGTAACTGTATGTGGTTAATACCTGTAGCGCTTGTATACAATATTTGAATTTTGTTTTCTCCACATTTACCAAACCAAGCTGTCTAGCAAAAGTGACAGTTACAGGACAAACAATATAACATGTTGTAACTGCTAAAAGAGTGTTAGCTGGAGTTAGACTTTAATTTGTTTCTCGCTTAGTTAAGTCCATTTAAAAATACATGTCCATCTACGACTAACCTGTCCACATAGTGACAGCACTGCTGCGTGTATTCAGTGCAGAATGAACACCCTGTAAAAAGAAAACGAAAATAACACGTAGTTAAAATATGTTACAGGAGGGACTCTGAAAAACATAAACTGCTGTGTTAATGCTGGCGACAGATTGTATCATATATTTCAAAGTTGATTTAGCCTATATTCCGCTTTAAGAAAGGTTCTAATTTCAAGCAGAGTGGAAAACCTCTTTAAAAAGTTGAACAAATGTACTAGATGTTAAGCTAGGACATGACTGTTCCAATCAGAATTGTCCTATATAATTCTACTTTAGCGTGAAATACAGTATAATAAAAAGTACACAAAAATGCCGTATTTCTTATCACTGCCAAATCCCTTCTAATTCTCATACCCAGTTATCCCAGTTATTAACAGCAGTCAATCCCATCTGCACTGTTAATGTTTGTTTAATAATTTAAGCTCCTGAATGGTTAATAGCTTTTGCAAGAAGACTTCGTAAAAAATATAAATAAACTAACACTAAGACAATAAAATCTGTACTCTTGGGTTCGTCTTTTTTTTTAACTAAAAAAGGGGCCCACTAGTTTCTGTTTAACAGTGAGTCAGACTAATGAATGAAATGTACAGAATCAATAATATCTCTCTGATAACATAAAGATAATTAGATAGATAGATAGATAGATAGATAGATAGATAGATAGATAGATAGATAGATAGATAGATAGATAGATAGACTAAGCTCCATCAAAATGTTGACAATAAAATGTCTTGCTTCAACTTATCTCAGCTGCAAGACTCATGAGTCCCTCTAATCTAATTTCTGATATATAAATAGATTGATAGATAGATAGATAGATAGATAGATAGATAGATAGATAGATAGATAGATAGATAGATAGATAGACAGATAGAATGTTACAGCATGACAATTCTTTCAGTATGACCTTTGCATGGGTTGTACCGGGGTTACATCTACACTGTAGAAACAGATAGAGGCTTCAAAGAGAGTAGAACTTTCTCTTGCCGGGCAAAGATCATGCAATATTACAGTGCAGTGACCAAGAACAAAACAAAATCAGTTCTTAAAAGGGTTAGTGTCCTTTCAAGTCAAAAAGTTATTTTTGTAGAATAGATTCCTGGGGTAAGGGGTCTATAATAACTGCTTTTAAAACAAATGGGAAGCTTTTTATGTACATTATGTGAGCAGTGCAAAAAGGTCTCACCCCTAGTAAAATTCTTGCATTTACCTTTGTTCTTTGTTCTAATGTAATTTGCTCCGATGCAGTGCTAACCCTATAACCAGCATTCATAGTTTTTTGGTGGAAAAAGATATTAGATGATCCTTATATGATCCTTCCTAAATTATTAGGATTGTATGACTATTAGTATATCAGTTAACTTTAAAAGACCTCAACGGACTGATTTCGTTGTGAAATTACTAATTTCTCCATCAGCAAAATTTTCCCAAAGTCAAAGCTTTTTCGTGTTATGAGGCTAATGAGTGGCCAATAAACATAGTTGAAAGCAGCTTCCAGAAACTTTGGGAATTTTTTAAAGCACATTAAACTTTCAAAAAGCACCAAAAACAACATTAATTTCTCTTTGCCCATTGACTTAAATGTACATTGTGAAATTTTTACTGAAATCACTTGATTTTTTACAACATTTTAATGAAAACTCCCAATTTTGCTTATCCTTGCACATAAGCAGACCTCTCTGAGGAGACAAGGTTATGAGCTAAACAAACTATTAGTGCTTTCCTGAGATAAGAGAGGCTCCATGCAGGTCTGCAGTGCACATATACATGAAGACTTATAGGATAAAATATTATGTCTATGTTAGCTCTACTTGTTGTGCAAAAAGAGAAAATCTGCCAAATGGGAACTTCCAACCACTATCTTTTTTTTATGGATATGTTAAAGAAAGCTTGAGCTAAGTGGAAGACTTAGTGAGGGGAATTGGGAATTAGGGGAAAAATTCCCCCCAGTGTGTCATAATGTGTCAGACATAATGTGAAAAAATAGACATTCAATTCAGTTGTGCAACCTTATGCAGTCATATTAGCAAAATGTCCCCTGCATGGTCAACATCAGCATTTCTATTGCAAGATAGTATGCCCCTTTTATAGTGCCCTCATGTAATATAAATATCTTTTAAGAAAAAGTATCTGTAATTGGTATCGGCAAGTACATGAGGGGATGTACTTGTACTTGTACTTGGGCCTGAAAAAGTGGCATCGGGACATCCCTAAAAATAATCCTAGAATTCTTCGTAGGTATACAGATGCACTGTTCACTAAGGAAACCAGGCTTTTCTCTCAAACACACTGGATACAGATGTTTTCACAGTGAACAGCATGGCTGTATACTGACTAAGGATGCACCAATACTAGTATTGGTATCAATGCCGATATCGAGTACTCATACTCGCCCAAATGCTCCAGTTGTCTATCCCGATACTGGAACTTCCGGAATCGGGAAGGCAGGCAGTGAATCATTACATGCTGCCCGGCTTCCAGGCCAATCAGGAAGCCAGGCAGCTCCATGCTCCCTCTTCACCAGGGAGCATGGAGACAGCTTACCGACCAGTCAGGAAACTGGGCTGCATGTAATGACTCACCGACTCCTGATTAGTTGGGAAGCTGGCCAATCAGGAAGCTGGGCAGCAAGTCATTACGTGTCCCTCGGCTTCCTGATGGGCCAGAGAGCTACCTCCATGCTTCCTCGTCACCTGGTGAAGAGGAAGCATGGACCCAGATCCCGGCCAATCAGGAAGCCGGGCACCGTGTAATGACTGGCCACCTGGCTTCCTGAGTGGCCGGAGAGCTGCCCAATCAGGAAGCCAGGCATCGAGTCATTACCCACCCCCCAGCCAGTCCTGATACATGTTCTCGCTTAGTAAACCCCGATGGAGGAGGTATTTGTATGAGCAACCTAAAAGGGTGTTAGCTATTTTTATACTGTCCCCCCGACCCTGCATTGAAAAAAGATGTAGCTGGACTATCAAACAAAGTATGGCACTTAAATTCACAATCCTGTGATTTGACACCACAAACCAGACAGTGGAGATCTTGTGGAATGTAGAAGCTGCCTGTCCAGCAGTCAGATCACCTATACCAACTCTTTCACATCATAATTGGCCAGCCACACCAATAGTATAAACCTTGCAGGTCCAGTGCTTTTTTTCCACTTCTTTCCATCCCATCAAGACAGCAGAGCCCTTCAGCCGTCTCGGGGCTTTTAGATGTCTACACATGGGAGGCTTTTACAGGTAAATAACATGCATAAAATATGATAAATGCACATATATGCACATATATATGTTGGCGCTATATAAATCCTGTATAATAATATAGCCTTATGGGAGCATTTTTGTTGAAATGAATAGTCTGGTGGCAAAGACTCTTTAAATAAATGTGTATGTGCTGTTTTCACTGAAATAACACAATTTGACTAATATATTTTTTTCATTTTCTTATTTGTACTTTGATATTTTTTGTGAGAATCAGTAGAAAACCGGTGGTAGTCTCAAAAAAAAGCAAGCCTGCTGTAAATAACAAATATTTGATTTCTACATGCTCTTTTCTGTGTGGTTTTCCATTAAATACAGGATTTAGTGTAAAATTTACATTTCCTCTGAAGAGCTTATAGATTCCTGTGTGAGCACCGCTGTACAGAACCCCAGCGGACACTCCGATTATCCGCTGTCAGTTTACTGCAAATTCCAAGCTCATGTCTGAAAGCCTTAGGGGAGATTGCCCTATCACGTGCTGAATCACCCTCTCTTCCTGTCTTCAATGATCCATCGTTTAGCTGTTTTCTGATCGTTAGTTTGGCTATGTCACATTCATTAAGCTTTACACGTTTTTTTTTAAGCCTGCACTTGACCAGGAGAATTTCGTAGGTTTGCTTCACGTCCCCTTTTGCCCTAATGTAAACAGCACAGTAAGAGTGCAATTAATAGAACATTGTATCTGCCAGTGTGCAGCTGTCATGTATATTATAATGAGCCTTCATTTTAAATGCATTTGATTTTGGAATTCATGGGCTTGGGTTTACCAAGGCCTGTCAAATGTCAGGTATTTTCATTATGAGAGATAAAAGTGGTACACAGCACTGGATTTTTACAGACATCTAATTTGGGCATTGTGTATGAATGTGAAAAAGCATGTCAAAACCCTATGAGCTATATAAATTAATGGCACTGAAAAAAAAAGTAAAAATATAATGAAACGATCATTACAAATAATAATAACAGAAAATAGCAACAGCAACAGTAATTAATACACCATGTTTGCTATATTTATGTCATACAGTTCTTTATACAAAGTATGTTTTCACCATGCACATTAGTACTTGCCCCAGGGGAGGTGATAATCTAAGATTTTGCTTTATATTGAGGAAGGTGGAGAGCAGGCGCGTCCCGAGGCCGAGTGTCGTCATCGCACGTGCGAATGCGCGACCATCTGATTGATGCCTGCCGGCGGCCATCTTGATTATGGACGCCGGCAGAGAGATGAGGGGACGTTCACCGGGCGGGATGAGGTATTCCGCGGGGTCCCCTCCTCTCTCCTGACAATGTCAAGCTCTCGATCCACGACCGAGTGCCCGACTTTTTAGAGGGGGTGACACCAAAATGACTGTCAGTCATTTTGGTGCCACCCCTGCAATGGTGACACCCGGTTGCGGGTCGCACCCCCCGCGTGACGCTACTGTTGGAGAGGGTCCCTCACTTCCTGTTTTGTTTGACACCCATCAAATAGGCAGGAAGGGAGGGGAAAGCTCCCCAACCGGGTCGAAGAGAGCAATAATAAAACATTTTAAAAAAAAAATCTTTTTTGGTGACTGGAGTTGGGTTAACCATTTCTAAATGCAAGCTTTGTCTGTGAAGCGGAAAGAATAGGTGACCCTATGATACTCTTCTGGTATCTTCAACGTGCTTTGCAAAAGTGCTGTACACTTGCAGAGCTCTTGCGAAGGGTAGGTTCACACCATTTTCTGAACCAGATCTGGACCAGGTCTGGTCCGGAAAATGGTGTGAATCTGCCCGCAGTTCAAGTGCATTCCTGACCAGACAAAATGAGACATGCTGTATTTTTCTGGTCTGTTCTGGTCTGGTCTGGAACAGACTGCACTGCTGTGAACAGAGGCCAGAAAAAGCATAGGGATACATTATGATGCATTTTGGGTCCAGAAACAATCTGGTCTGGTCTGGTCTGGAGATGATCTGGATGTGGTATGAATGGGCCTGCAAAACTCTTGTTATAGACTTGCCAAGCAAATTTGCTACAAATTAAAAAAGTGTCAACTAGAACTTGTGCTGCAAGTGTTCTGCAAGTCTACAACTTGCCAGGAATGTGTGCAGCAAGTTAACAAGAATTACAATTTAACCCTGCCACAAGTTTGTGGCAAGTTATCCTTGCTATCTGGGGACTGAAGCTAAGTGATTTTAGTGAAACCATTGCATGTGCTATAGAAGGGTATAATGGGTGCATGTTTATGTATGTATTAGCAGCCTGGAGGGTATTGCCCTGTCTATAATAATATGGGCATCTGACTGAGGACATCAAGTGGCGAAAAAAAAGTATTACTCTCTGAATTGAGGGGAATATTGCAGCAAAAGCTTGTTTTGTTATTTTATCTATTATTGGGCTGTTCATTTTTAGCTTGTTGTTTTAGGCCGGAGTCCTGCTTTAAATATATTTTCCCTCATTTTCTGTTCTGGTAATCATTGTCAACGAGACAAAAAGTAAATGGAAATATTAAAAAATACCGTATTATTGGAATAAAAGCCCAGTAAATGTGCAGTTATTAGAACATTGTGAGGGGAATTTATCAAAACTGGAGCAGGCAGAATCTGGAGCAGTTGCCCATGGCAACCAACCAGCTTCTCTCTTCAGTTTGCTCAAGTAAGATTTAAAAATGAGACAGAGAAGCTGATTGGTTGCAGTGCCAATCTGCTCCAGATTTTGGCTGCTCCAGTTTTGATCAATTCCCCCCTGTGTATCTGGCAGAGTTGGGTTTACCCAGGCCTGTCTGGCATAAAAGTAAAGGGGAAATCTTCAAAAGGGGACTCCTATTAACCACTTCCTGTTTTTGTACCTGGGACAGGAAGTGAGAAGAAACCCTCCCAGTGGGTAACAGTCAGCAAAAAATTAAACCTGGCAGAGGGTGTAACCTTTCTCCATTCTCTACAAAATTAGAAAAAAAATGTGTGGCTTAATGTTTACATCAAGTGGATAACTGATGCACGTAACATAATACATCTATTAAAGTCAAGACCTCATGGGGGGGGGGGACTATCGGGGACAGCCACAGTGTCCTAGGGTGCTAAGAGCTCTTAGCAACCTATAACACTCAAGTTCCCGCCCAGCTCACTGATGGCACAGGTTGCCAGGAGCTGGGCGGGACGCTCTGGCTCGTGTCCCTCTGAGCCCCTGGAAACCAGATGTCAGTGAGTTGGGTGGGATACTAGACAAAGCCCCTGACAGCATGATCCAGCATCTGCTCCAGTCCCCCATGCCCCCAAACAAAAATCAGGAGAACAACCTCTGTGCACCCCCTCTGCCCCCCAAATGACCGTTCCCTGCCAGCAGAATCCCTCCGCCCGAACAACAGCACATTGTATCAGGTGGCGAATACCTTAGGGACAGCCCTGTGTGTAGTGATCTATTGTGAAACTCCTGTAATGAAGACCAGGCACTGCTGCTCTCTGTCCTTGTGTAGGATGACTGGTCCTTTATCTGCCCCCTTCTGTATTTTTCTGCAGGCAGCCTGTAGTGGCAGACGTGCTGCTGATGTCACTGCAACATTTACATGTTAATAACTGGGTTTCAAAAGGCATTTAGCACACATAAAGTGGATTTATCTGCTTTGCGGCTTTTACAAATATATTTAAATGAAAGTTTTTGTGCTTCAATCTATGCGTTTAACATAAGCCCTTTGTGTTACTTGTTTGTGAACATTTTAACATGATACATAGTTTCTTAGAAGATGATGAAATCTCAGTCTTCTGACATTCAGTATGCAGACTGCCTTTTACCAACTGTAAAATACTAATACAATAAGAGAGATTGATTTGTTTACCATGGAAGAAAGGCACAGAACACACCCATCCAATTTATTGGAATAATCTCCAACATTATTGACTGAGAGCTATTCTTAGAGACTAATCAACTTACATGTGTTGTAGGCAATTGCTTTGTATTCCTTGTGGTGGATATAGCACTTCTCTTCAGTCAACCCTGTGACCTAAGATTCTACTGTAAATGATTTATATAGCAGGGAGACTTGACATGGAGCATGTGCTCCCCACCGAGCGGCTAGCAAGGAGTAAGGGTGTCAGTTGTTCTTTTTTATGCCGGTGTATTGGTAGCGTCTTTAATATTGCAGGCTTGCAGTGTTGGAGAAAATGATGAAAAGGTACGGTCAGCAACATTACCTGTACACAGTGTATTGCATGAATCATGAATTCCGAACTTAATCTTACATGTGGATGTATAATAAAGTTAAATGTTCCTGCTGGACAATAATGAATGCAGTCAGCGACAGGGAAGTAGGAAAATCATTGATTTCTGTTTAGGGCAAATCTGCAACACATGCAATAAGATCACATTGTAGAGCAGACTGAAATAATGTAGAAACCAGTTTTATTTTTAAATGTGGGCTACAGCTGCTGAGTACTCAGCAGTGAAAATCTTTGTTTGAGGTGGTCTATTTATATTTATGACGCTATGCTAGAACACAAATTAAAGTCAGAGACTTAAGTATTGCAGATAAATGATCAATATACGCAGAGGGTCCCTATCCTTTTTGCCACCTGGGCCAGCAAGGGATGGGGGGGTGCCACTGGTGCACCTTGTGAAGGGGGTTATCTGGTGTTGTACACTACGGGGGAGGACTGTGTGAGGGGTATATCATCTCACCAGCTCTAGCCAGCATCCCATCCAACTTACTGACATCATTGGTTGTCGGCTGGGCAGGACACTGGCCAGAGTGTCCCTCTTAGCTCCTGACAACCAGTGATGTTGCTGGTTGCCAGCAGCTGGGCGTGCTGGGCTGGGAGATATGTATGGCCCTTAAGGTGGCCATACGCCTATGGATTATCTGCAGATTTTCTATGGTCAGATGGAAAAAGTGCAACAGATTCCTCCATCTACGCTACACTGTGTGGATGGAGGAATCTCCCACTGGCCAAGCTTCAGTATCTTGCTAGTCAGCCCCGTTGGCTCTCCAAATACTTGAACAATGATTGGACGCAAGCAACAAGAACTGTGCAGCTGCTAGATAGCGGGTTCAGTCTCCATATCCCATGGTTGAAACGGACCACTGCTGGGTAACTGAAGCCACAGAAGGGGAAGCAAACCATGCTGCTCCCTATCTAGCAGCTGCACAGTTGTTGTTGGAAGTACACTCAAACTTTTATTGTAACATTGCAGCCGTACGTTCAACAGATTTCCCTGTTTTTAGGTGCACTATCTAGGTGGTATTGGATGTTTGTCCTGAGAGAATAAATCCTCCAGTGTTGATCGAGGACACATATATTATGTACCTGCTATACAAATCTTTGGAGACATTCTCAGCTGATGGATATTTATGTTGATCACGAGAAACAATACTTTGATGCCAACTTTGTGAAAGTTATGGTCTGAATATATTGGTATCCACTATACAATATTTGAGTAATACATTAAATGCCAATGTGTGTGAAGATTTCCAACACTGGACACACTCCTCGATTCACGGTACATCATTTGTTACCATTGCTATTGATTTCCATTATCCACTACTGGGTTATCACATATAGTTTTTTGATGGACATTGCATTATTAGCCACGAGTCAGGTTTGAAGCTTTTTTAAGATTTTAGATGTCTGTGTATATGTTTTTGCTCTGTGTTGGGATCTCTCTTTGGGGGTAAAAAATATGGCCCGGAATATACCTGTGCCAAGCCCGAATTTTGTATTAATTTTAAGATTAATTAGCACCTATACATTGTTATGAGCGGAGTAAAATGCGCACTTTAACTGTGTCTGTCTATGTGGAGTAATACACACTATTGTGTCATTCATTTCGAATGCCCCCCAACACATAAGTAAAGTAGATTTTTTTGTTCCATTGCTGTCCATGGACAGCCCATTCATGTTGGTTAGGGACAGATAATTGTCCCTGCACAAAGAATGTCTATGACCAGGGACAATCACCTGTAGGGGAGCCACAAAAATAGACAGAGGGACAAGCTCCTTTTTAATGAGTGTAACAGCGCTCATTTTGCAGAAGTTGCACTATACGTCCTTGCAAAACAATGGGCCACGTGCATGAAAAAATGATTAACAAAAGAACTGCTTGTGATGAGTGCAGAATCAATAATTAGTTTCAAGAAGTAAGGGTGAATTTTATTGGCAGAAGCAGTTCATCTTGCATACACATTCATAAACAAAATTTGCTATATGGTATTCTAAGCAATCATACTTTTTATCTTTGACCTTTATGATAGACAATGGGCTACATACTAATTATTTGCTCAATTCTTACTGCAATATTTAGGTGAGCCCTATATTAGAAATCAATTACAAAATATCCCTCATTAAAACATATGGCTCAAATATAATCGTTACTGATTGAAAATATAGAATATCCATTTTCAAAGGTATATTTTAACAATCCTTGCCGACCAAACAATCACACGCATAACTACCCCTTTTAGCCTGCAAATAAATGATGATAGAGAGTAAATTATACATTAATGCTTCCTAAGGGTATAAATTCACCACAAAGATTATTTCCTTGCTTAGTACAAAGCTTCTCATCCTAATTCAAGGCATGTTCCTCTTTACTAATATTTAAGTTGCACAATAAAATACTTAATGGTAGTCTGAGATGTATTTAGCATGATTATCTGAGCGGTATCATTCTCAGAAGGACTAAGCCTGGAATCATTATGGAATAAACTTTTCTTACAATTTTTTTTTTTTTTTTTAAAGAGATGAACAAAACAAGTATGGCTTAGAATATAAGGTTTACTTTGTTTAATAGTGCTTAAAATATACAGTATGTAAAAAATATATATTTATATTTTTAATCATACATTACAGGATAGGGGAGGGTATTCGGAAACATAGGGTTATTATGCTGATTTATAAAAAATGGAAATCACACTTGCAAAACAAAACTGTAAGGACAGCCCAAAATAACCCCCCCTACTCCCAGAAAGCCTCAGTTTTTTTCTAGTGCCCTATGAAAAAGGCCTATTTCAGTAGCTGCAGGGGCTCTGGGACACTTGTTTGCGGCATTCTGGACCAGCTAATCCTAACCATAGCCTTGAATCCCCACCATGAGCAATATGCAGAGCTGGCTAGTGATGTGTTTTCCAGCCCTGGACTCTGCATGAGGCGCTCACCATGGCACGTGACGTTGTGCAACACAATAAAGCTGCATGCAGAGTGCTCTAGAGGTCCTGGGCTGTGGTCCACCCATCTGGTGGAACCCTGTCCCTAAAGACCCCTTTGGAGGTATGTCCACCAGTAGGGTGAAGATTCTGAAGGGGACCTGTCCTTTCCTCCCAATGCATACCTTGTGGCAGAAGCAGACTAGTCATTGATCTCTTAGTGTAATCCTGCATCTCCAACCAAGTGTCATTAAGTCCAGGACTCCCTTTCATGTATGGACCCTCCTTTGCTACATATGCAGACCAAAGCATTGGAGATATAACGCCATACTTTCTGAGGATTCACTAAGAACTGCATAGGAAATGGTATTGGGATGCCTTCTCATGTGTTCCCTATAACTGGTCATGTGATAATTAAATCAGCACAGCAGATGCACTAAAAATAATCTTTTTTTGTGTGCCAGTTGTGTAACTTTCCTATGCAGCTCCAATCACATATAGAGATTGGAGCTGCATAGCTTCAAATTGTATAGCAGCTCCAGTTCACATAACACTATTCATATCTTTGCTTTCATGCTCTGCACACATGTCATTTTTTTGGTAGTGAAGGTGAGGGGGCAGTTAAAATCCTGTGTGTGCTCTCTCCTTCTGTTGCATATTGCACATATATAGGTTGTGAATGAGCCAGATCACTTGTTTTTGCACTGATAGGGTGATACATCCAACCGCTGGCCCCACCTGCATTTAGGCAAGATGGGGAGGGTCATCCGATCTAGTTTTACAGACAGGCTGGGGAGAGGCCACACATGGTCTACAGGTATACATTAAAAAGGAAGTATTTTTTTCTTTTTAAACCTGAGGACTGCTTTTTATTATATTACAAATATTGGAATGCATAAGTACTTTTTTTGGAAAGGTGATGTAAAGATCAACTAACCATTTAATTAGTATGTTGATGAGAGTAGATGGGGGAACCAGGAAAAGCAAAATATAAACTTCAGCTTTAATATAAGGGAAAGACCACTCAGCTCATTCAGAAAACAATGCAAGGAGCAAAGCAACAAGGACAGTAACCCATAATAACCAATAAAAATCCACTTCATGAACATGATCACTACAACATGAACCCTTGTTGATTGCTGAGTACTGCATTTTGCAATTAGGGCCTTGCTGCTTGCTTAATTTTTGATATCAGCAAGCCCATGCCGGTGCTATTTAATAAGGAAAAAAAACTGCAGAACAACCAATCAGAATTTATCTTTCATTGGTCTGACTCCTGTAATCAGAAATCTTGTTGCTGTGAGTAGCTTCAATTTAGACTTTAACTTTGCTATTTTCACCGACTTACTGAATGATACAGTTCAAAGATTGGAACACCATTATGTATGGTTCTGGGCTTTTAAATTATTATACATAATAGAAAGGGATTGAGCATTAAAAAAACGCTTACATTAAAGATTGTATAACAGTCATGCATCATAATTAGGGAGGCATAAATATCAATTTAATAGGCACTTATAAGTTCATACAGTTCAGTCAGATATACTATTTATGTCTTGCTGTGTGTAAGCTATCCAGATAATATTATATAATTCTGTCCAAACATCAAGGCTGGGATACATCAGTATGCAGTAAGCATGTTCTTTACTGTCAAGGGGAAACAAAGATATGGTCATTTAATGAAATATTATCTTAAAAAGTGAGCTGCAAATTATAAGATAAACAGCTAAAATTGCAGGATATAGAAATGTTGCAAAGAGAGAAATGACAAACACACAAGAAGGGTCAATTAAAATGCAATATAGAATATAGCTTATAGAATAGTGTGTCATTTAGACCGGTAGGTACTTGCATATTTAATTTGTAGATCCAAAAGGTTTCCCTCTTGTACAGCAGGCGAAACCTTTCGGATGGTGTTAGTTGAGTTGATATGTGCTCAATGGCGTAAACGTGCAATGCTCGTGTATTTTTATAATGTTTCATGGTAAAATGTTGGGGAACACTATGTTCTGTGTCACCCTTCTCAATGAGACCTCTGTGCTCACTGATCCTTTTCCGCAGAGAGCGCATAGTGCGTCCGACATAGATTAAGCCACATGGACATGTGAGTCCGTAAATCACGTGATCGTGGGCACAAGTGATAAATTGGTTGATCTTGTAGGTGGTATGTAAATCATTATTGAACTCGCTCTGTCCGTGATGGATGAATTGGCACGTTAGGCATTTTGTTTTTTTGCATCTGAAGACACCAACTCTGTGTTGTTTTGGGATGCTTTGGGTTGTTTCAGTAGTTTGCTGGGTGCTACGAGATTCGAGATTTTTTCTGAAATGAATGGATGGTTTAGGAGGCAGCAGCGGGCCTAGTTTTGGATCCTTCAAGAGGATGTGACTATATATAAAATATATATGTATAATGGAACAGTCATACAGCCCCCTATTATTCTTTTCAATAAAGGTTACGTTTCTAATTGCCATGTCATTAAGCCATCATGAGGTGATAAGCCATTTAAACCCACTGTATACTTTCCCTGCAAGAGCGATCTTTCAAACACGAGCTTGAAGCCGCACACACCCCCCTCGTTCCACCAATCGAATGATCGTACGTCAGGTGGCTCCACCCACCTGTCACACTTAAAAGAGTCTCTACGATTCCCGCCTTCCTTTGACTTTCCACTCTGGCTTGAGAAAGAGGCACCGGCCTCAAAACGCGTAGCCATTGGACAGCTCTCTCCCAGCCCCTCACTGACGTCATACCACCAGTCTACGCCGCCTCACCCTTACAGCGAGACACAGTGAGACGCGGCTGCAGAGACTGAGCAGGTTTTCCCCGCCAGACTCTCACTTGAGCCGTCGGGCTCAGCCTGGCCAGCTGAGACCTGGCGATTCTCCACAGTGACATCCCAAGTTACACCAGCCCCAGACGGAGACTATTCCACCAACGTTTTTAGACTCCTGCTAGGCGTCCCCCTGGACAGGTTAACGCCTATCCCAGTAACCCCCAAGGAATCAGCAAATAATGAGTCATTTCTCCCATTTCCCTCTTTCTATTTCACTTGTTGGTCACCACAATCCAACTGGGTTTAATACATCTGTGTTTTTATCACCATTTTTATTACCATTCACTTATGCTTATAACAATACACTTATGTTTATAATTATATTTACAATTAAATTTTTTTTTTTTTTTTAAGCCCGTGGACGTGCATCAAAACAAACTTCCCCCTGTGAACAAAAAAAGTGCAACCGTGAAATCACAGCACACAAAAACGTGCACAAGGGTGCAAGGTCCTTCAAAAGAAGGGACCTACTTTCACGACCACCCGGGGCGCAAGGCTCCTGACAGGGGTTGAGACTGTTGGCCCACCAACCCGAAGGCCGGTGGACCATTTCCGTCGGGGACATGTCGGAACAGGTCCCACACAGTACTAGGCGGGGGGGATCTCCCGAAGAGAAACCCCCCTCCTGGGTCGGAGGAGACAGAGAACCCCGTAGGAGGCACAGAATTTCCTACCAGCATCAGGAATAGGCCCCGAAGAAACCTGCACCTTCAGCAATCTGTGGGTCAAAAAGCTTTAAAAAAAAGCCAATCGTGCAAATCGTGCATAGAGTGCATAGTTAATACTAAAGTGCCAGTGCACCACGCTGACAGGCCTTAGGGGCCGAGTGCAAAAAAATTTCCCTGGACTAGCCATAAGGCCTGTCCAAGAGGCGTTGTGCAGAAAAATGCAAGATGGTGTTTACAATTAATAGGGCAGTAGTGCTTCCTATTCAATTCCTTTCCAAATGCACTGTAACAGACTCCTCTGCTGTGACTGGGGCTTAGACATATGCTTTGTGCTCACTGCTGGTGGCCCGCACACCAGACTCAACAGGGAAGGACCCAGCACCTGGTAACAGCTCACTTGCCCAGTCACTGCTGTTCCTTCAGGCAGGGTCTCTCTGAGCACAGGAAGCCTGGAGGAGCTGGCATTTATATCCCCTGGGCGTATCAAGGAGCTCAGGGAATGCTGGGAGCCCAGAGGATTGTGGGGAGTTGAGTTAAAGGGACCTGCGCATGAATATGAATAAAGGTGCACTCCACCACATGGTCACAGACAGAATTAAAACCATAATTTGAACTCTTCCCCACGCTACCAAGAAAAAATTTTAAACTCTGGTCAGCTTGAAAAAAATGCCCTTTGTTAGCTCCCTATCTTTCAATAAAGACAGTAAAGCAAGTGAACCTGTTATTACATAAATAACCTAACATTAGCATATACGCACTTAGTAATCTAATGTAATTATTAGTAAATCATTTTAACTATTAGTAAAATACACGATAATCTTCATCGATTTTATAGATGGATGAACAAAAAATGTAAAAACAATTCTACCATTTTTCCCAAACCCTTCTCATATACATACACCAAAATGTAATTGTTAAAGTTTTCTGACTGCAAGCATATTGCATAAATGTGATTTTCTTAAGCAACATAGTAAAATGTTTAGACCATTCCAAAGATGTAGATTATGATAGACATTTGTAGATAGATACTTTTTTCGAATGTGAACATTTGTGATTGGACACAAGGGAAACTTCAAAAGATTTGTATATTTATGAGCAGGGGTAAGAGAGGAAAAGGTTTTACTGGTTGGCTATTCCCAGTTACTAGCAAAAACAAAGGGTCAGACCACTAGCTCATTTCTCCTCTTATGGCTCTATTGCTATAGCAACCGCTGTTCTTTATTATCTACATAACTTTCACTTTACTACTAAAGAACCTTCAATGAGTGCTCTCAGTATTTTAATATGGGGTGAAAATGAATCAATATTATAACCCAAGACAGTTAAATATATTGTTCCAATAACAACATGTTTTTGAACAATTTTGCTCTCCAGAAAGTTATGCAGATTTGCATGAATATTTAATCATCTGTTCATTTACAAAAGTGATTTTAATACACACAATATGCACATTTGCTGCTCGTAGATTATTCATGATAAAACACAGAAGCTGAGAGACATCAAGTCTATGGTAACAATTTACTGATAGCTGTGACTGATGTAATCAGTAATAGAAAAAAAATACATTTGTAAGTGTTATTCACTGAAATACGCACTGCGGAGGTCAAGCTACCGTCCCCTTAAAGAGACACTGTCACCTTGTCCAATCATGGCAAAGTGACAGTGTCTCTACGTATGGCCCTCCACCACCTTTTGTACAAGCCTTCCCTCACCACTCCTTTCTTTGTCTCTGTCAGTGAAACTACCCTGCACTCTCAGGTATGGGGGAGTATGTGACCCCCCCCTCCTAACAGTGCTTGGGACTAGTAGCTAGTAGCACTAGGCCTGAGCACTCTTGCATGACCAAGGGTGACGTGATTTCATTAGCGAGTTTTGTAGATTGTCATGGGCCAAGTAGTATTTCTGACCCTGCTAGGTGTTTTGTTTATTCTACTAAGTTGTGTTCTAAGAGTTTCAATCTTGCATGTGGCTTTTAACAACGGTCATACCTTGCTGGAGCACAAACATTAGATTTAAATTTAAAGGTTGTATTGCATAGTCTGGGGAAATGAGGATGGCACAGGGTGCAACACAACTTACCCCTTCTCCTCACTCTGTTTGGGGACATCAGACCTCATTATTGTCACACTGACTCCTTTCTTCTTTGTCTGGAAGCTCTTGACAAGATACCCCCACCTGAACACCCAGTTTCTCTACTTAGGTCATTAAAAGGCCCACTAATTAAGATGCCATGCTCACAAAATGGCAGAACAATCAGACCACTGGTTATTTCAGCTGGAAAAGAGTGACACTGTTGTTATGATCTTGATGATAAGAAGAGGGGACACGAGCTACTGCCGAGATATCATGCCACAGCATAGCCCCAAGAGATATAAAAATCTACATTATGATCTAACTCATTAATTTACCTTTAAGGGTGTGGGAAAATAATTATGCTTAAATGTTCCTATGGTGACCTTTTCTAGTTTACAAACACAGTCAATGAGTGGTTTGTTTGCCAAGCAAAATATTTATATGAATGCCAATTTTATAAAGCACTGTATATTCTAAACAAACACTCATTGCTTTGCAAGATTATTGAGCAACATAAGTCATTTAAAGTCATTAATCAGACTTTGTACTACCATCTCTATCCCGAGGAAGCTACACCATGCCTGTACAGACCCCCACAAGGAAGGTGCCCCTCTAAGACCAATTCTTAGACAACTCTGTTACATATAACTTTGCTGAGTATCTCGGTATTCTCCTATCACCCTTAGTTGGCAACATGGCACACCATATTCAGAATGGTAAAAAATATATAATTAACTGAAGTTACAGCCAGAAGAGACAATAGTGTCCTATGATGTCACATCCCTTTTCACTTCAATATCACCTGCAGAGGCTATTGAGACTGTAAATAGACATCTGCAATGGGATAATACTCTTGATAGCCAAACAAAACTCAAGCCAAACCAAGTATGCTCCTTACTGGTCTTATGTCTCTACACCACCATCTTTTAGTACAAGGATAAATTATAAAGGCAGAAACTTGGCTATGCTACTGTATGTGATTACCTGTATCTCCCATGATTGCTAACCTGTACGTAAAGAAGGTGGAGAAGAGAGGCCTGAGCTCTCTCAGGGGAATAACACCATGTCACTGATTCAGGTATGTGGATGATATGTGGGTTTAGATCAGAAATTTTGAAATATAAGCTTAATTAACCAGAAAAAGATTTGGCCTACTCCCTAATCAAAATCACTATCAAAGCAGCTGTGCAATAGTGAAAAACACAAAGTATAAATAATATCTAAGTGCACTGTGCTAAAATCAAATAGACTAATAAATATATAAATACACCTCCATTCATTCATTCAGCATGTATCCAGTGAAAGTAACTCAAATGATAATAAAGTGTTCTGCGCCAAAAAAAGAAAGCATACCACAGCATAGACCTAAGAGATAAAAAAAAATTACCATGATGACCTAACTCATATCTAACTCAATAATGGGAAATAAAGATGCTTAAATGTTCCAAAGGAGACGTTTTATAGCGTACCTATAGTTACATTAAAGTCCTACTTGCATGTCTGTACAAAACAACAGGTTCATGTAAAGCAGAACTTCACTTTTAGTTGATTTTTTAAATGTTGCCCACTCCCCTCCCTACCTGAACTTTCTTAAAGTAGTTCTTCCAAGATATTTACTGTACAGCCCTACCCATGGCTGCACAGCCTTTGCTGTGCCCACTTCATACACACCGCTCACTCCAGTTATTTCTAAGGCTGGCCCGTACTCATGATGACTCCCAGCCATCCATAACAGTATGACTCGAGTTATAGTAATAGCTGGACAAGGCTAGCAGTATTTTCTGTAAAGGTTGTGTGGCGCTGGACAGAGCAGCAGAGAGAAGATCTCAGTAGCGGCAACTCAAAAGGCACTGTGAAAATAACCAGATGTGCTTAAAGTGACATTAAACCCTCAGATTTTATAACATAAAACAATACTGTAATGTGTTCCTTTACTGTAATCCATGGTTGTTTCCATTCTCTTTGCTGTTCTTCCTTTTAAATCTGTATCTCTTCTCATGCTGGGCAGAACTTCTGTTTTGCAGCAGACTGCCTTGTCTCTGGAATGGATACATGGGGGTTGATTTACTAACCTTATAAACACGCCACGAACAAGTATACACCTCTGTAGTGTGTTCCCTCCCAGCATGATCTATTGGTGGAATCTAGACCTTGTAGTGTGTACACACCCAGCAGGTGTGTTGTGCAAAGCCCTGCATGAATTGCAAGGTGATGTTGTGTAAATTAGCTCTACATTGTGTTGCTTGCGTTGATGAATGCAGGAATGTAAATGCATGAGCTAACCATTTTTGTCTAAACTGTGAAGCAGCATTATATATGCATCATGTGCGTGATTTTTCCATATATGGCATTAGTGGAAATATGCTTTTAGAGACTTTTTGGTTGATAAATACGCTTTGCTGTGTAAAAATCACACGCACCTAGTGTGTGCGTGTGTTTAGGTTAGTAAATCACCCCCATGGTGTCTGTGTGCAGGTCCACAACTTGAGCCAGCACTACAGGAAGAGGCACTCAGCTGCAAAGGGAAGTTCTGCCCCAGCATGAGAAGAGATTCAGATTTAAAAGGAAGAGCAGCAAAGGGAAGGGAAACTACCATGGATTACAGTAAGGCACACATTACAGTATTGGTTTATGTTAAAAAAATCTGAGGGTTTAATGTCACTTTAAATACGCAAGTGTGGCCTAACTTATAATGAGCACAATTTAATTGAAAAGGTTTGGAAAAAACATGATTTTGAGCA
>NW_017306449.1:1979842-1998073 GCF_000935625.1 Nanorana parkeri | reverse complement strand
ATATATATATATTTATTTAATAACAGAATGCCCTATTTTACATTTGCCATATTATAAAAGATTGCTAAGGAGGGCTGTGAAACACATGAGAAAAGAGATCATCACTTACCCGTCCAAGAGATGTTTAGATGGCTATCATGCCCATAGGTATTTTAGCCAAACATGAAACTTCAGTTTCGTAACAATGCAGGGGGTGATATACTCTATGCAACAGGCTGCCTGTAATTTGACTTTAAGTTCTATATATCCTTCTGGTATTGGCGGCAGCATGGGTATGAGGATTCTGGGATTTCTGTCTAGAGTATAAGTACTGCTTCTAAGATTGCAAGGAGGAGAAATAAGAATTCTTGGATACTTACAAAAAAACAGCTTTAGTCTGAAAGTAGAACGGTTATTTTAGCTTTGTTTAATTTCAAAGTGACTTGTTTAGCAATTATATAGATGATCAATTTTAGATGAAATTTGAGTGTTCCTTCAAGCAATACACATATATAGAACCAAATGGCTTACAGTACAACAAAGAGCCAAGATGATCAAATGCTTTATATGTGTTGTGAAAAGAAGAGGTGCAAATTTGTTTTGATGCCCACACTTGAGAAGTAAAAAATAAATAAAAATGAATCATCACATTCCACTTTCTTGACTACACTTTGAATGGCTGTAGTGTGTTTTAATACAATCTTGACAAACAATGACATTTTACAAGCTGAGTGTTTTCTGACACGTCTAGAGTCCATGGTTTTGTAAGACTCATTGTGTACATCTCAGTGAATGTTCCAGCCATTTCCATTTTTTATTTCCTCGTTAGTTTGTACTCTTCAATTTCCAGCTGTTTGGTTTAAATCTCCAAAAACTCCATCACAAGGGAGTTCTGTGTAATTGCCCATAATATGCAGTGCATTATCCATTTCAGGAACCATACTAAAAGACAGCCGCAATAAAGGGTTTTCTGAAGGCAGTCTGGTTTACACTAATGGTTCTAACAGGAAGGAAATGCAATTTGAAAAAAGCCAATGCATATGTTCTATTGTTGAATATACTGTTTGATTTAATTATTAACTGTCAGTGATGGAAAGGCAGAGCCTGCTCACTTCATGATGAAAAGGGTGTGCTTTGCTCTGAATGAGAGAATGGCAATAGAAAAAAAAAAAACAATTATTCATTTGTATTGATTATTTTTTTTTACTTTTTTTCCAAATATTTCACCTCCTTTACTAGTAATTTTCCTTAACACCATGGGTTTTCCTAATGCAAATATTTGGAGGAGTCAGCTTCAGAACTGAAATGTAAGCATCAAAATGCATATAGGAACCATAACTTACTTGCCCAGGATTCTGTTATTCATCCAAACATATCTGTAGTGTTCTGGGCTAATCCACATCTCAAAAGTGCCTTGTGTTCTGAGAACATCAGTTCTGAGATCTCAGAACACACAGGTAGGGCATTCTTAACTCCACCCACTATAGACGTCTTTCAGACAGAGACTAAATATATTACATAAAACCCATATTAGTGTAAGCTGAGTAGACTTTCTGACCTTAAAGCTATTGAAACATCAATAAGAGTAGGTATGTTGTCACTAAAAACTAATTAAAGCTGAAGTATGGGCTAACACTTTATTGAGGTATTAGCTAGGTATAAATAAGGTACCCATAATGATGTGTGCCCCACAGGTGGTTGCTGACTGTTACTTACATGCAGCCACAGCCAGTGATGTCACTGCTGATGTTCCAGTGGTGAAACTGTTGTGGCTGGAGCACAGCAATCACAGTTGCTAGTTTACTATTGGCTATTGCAAATTGAAATAGCCAATAGGAATCTAGCAATGCATTCCTATGGGCAAAATGTATTTATTTTTTTCTATTCTGACACGCCTCCGTGTCAGAATAAAGAAAAAAAAAAAAGAAAAAGCAGTGTTTCTCTCCTGGGGGGACGGGAGCGGGAGACTCCCAGAGCGCCCGGGAGAGTATTTTTTTTTTGTTTTTTTTTTTTACGGCAGCAGAACCGCCGGCCAATAGAAAACTGTTGGGTGGAGCTAGCTGTCATTGCTAGCTCCGTACAATCATTTTCTATTTATTTTTTGAACTTTTAAACTATTTTTCTGTTCTGCTCGGTCCCTCTAAGGGACCGAGCAGAACAGCTGAGCCGAATGCCGCTCAGTGGCATTCGGCTTTTCACTCACTGCTGTTCGGCATCTATAAGAATAGACCGAACAGCAGTGAGTAGCCTGCCGGAGGTTCGGCATTGCCGATAAAGATGTTGCATCGTCTGAGTCGAACTCCTCCTGCACTTCGGGGTCGGCCGAACATGCTGAGCATGTCCGGCCGACCTGAAGCCACGTGAAGCCACACAATGTACGGCTGATTTCAGCCAATATACGGCTGAAATCAGCCGTACCAGCCTGAAGTGAATAGCCGAACAGCGTTCGGCTCACTTCGCTTTAGGTTGGTCATTCACTCGGCTGCCTACGGCAGCTTAGTGAATAGACCCCATGGTGTTTTATTGAATGGAGGGGCTGTAGAGTAAATGACCCGTTGTGATCTCTGTGCTCCAGTCCTTACTGTCATTTTCACCATCGGAACCATCAGAGGCTGCACGTAAGTAACATTTTTCAAGAAAGAAGCAACAGCCACCAGTGGAGCAAACGTCATTAGAGGCACCTTACTAGCTAACTTCTCAATAAAGGTTTTGCCCATATTGCAGCTTTAAATTTATTTTACATGCAATGAGTGGAGAGTCCTATGAAAAAGGCAGAGGATGGTGGGGATCTGCACATCAGTAACTATAGTCCACATAGGTAGGGATAGCAATAAAAGTCTAATTGAGAACAAAAGGCTATCAGAAACCTGCACTTATCAAAGCATCCTCTGCCTTCAACCCCTCTCCACACACACACAAACACACAGCTTTCCCCCACCATTCTTATACTCACCTATCCCAGATGAATTGAGATATTGCTGACTTGATCACTTGGCCACTTGTCAAAAACCTTTGTGGCCAGCCTGCACATATGCTCTGCACTCCCAAACATTTTTAATCTGGGTTATGTGAGAAGCACAGATAAAAAGCTGGAGAATAATTTTTTCCATGAAAGATAAGTATTTCAGCACCTCTGTTACTTCCTAATTATTAATACCAAGAAGGTTGTATACTTATTCATATAGGTCTACTTTAATTAGGAGTCTAATCATGTTGGACTGGACGTGGCTTTGTTGTTTACCATGGAAATGTAATGCAGTATTTTTTTCAAATTCAAACAAGGTGTTTATTGATTAAAAAAAGAAAGTATAGGGAGAATTTATGTGCCAAAATAAAAACAGGGTGAAGGGAGGAGAATTACAACAAACAGCAGAAACAGTACAAAGACAATGCAGTGCTCTGGAGTACAGTAGAGCTACGAATGTTCAAGGTAACAAACAATTGTATAATAAAGAGAAAAAAAACAATGTAAACATGTCAGAAACCTGCAAGGATCTCAAATTGCTGCTGTACAAGGAGAAGCTAGACACAGAATCTCACAAGGATGCTCATTCAAAACCTTTTTTTCACAGGTGGAAACCTTTCTTGGTCCAATATTTTACGACAGCTGAAATACAACAACTAGTCTCACCCTTTCGTTAAACCACTTGGTATCTTAGAGCTCAAGTGTCGAATACCCTGGGGGCGTTAGCTATAGATTCGGATTAGATATTCTTTTTTGTCTTTTTTAAAAATGTGTTTTTATTTTCGTTCTTTTGATAAATTCAGTAATGATGCTTACCTACGATTGTCCACAGCATGTTAGTGGAAACTTTTCTACTCACTCATGTTATGTATACGGACATTGGTGTCTAATTTCCTGTTTTGAATTGAAAATTTTTAATAAAGTGTGGTTAAAAAAAGGAGAGAAATGAAGGGAATTAGAGCTTATCAGTCAGACAGCTGCAAGTGCTTGAGTGTGATAACCACCCTGCCAAGATTTTTTTAAATGTAGTGTAGCAGCCTCTATGTGCATAAATATTTTTTGTATGGTAAGTATTAATTTGTAGCAACCAAAACTCCTTAGGAGGAGGAGATGTCTGGATTAAGGTATGAGCTATTTATTTAAATGCTGCAAAAAGCATATCTTGTAGCAAAATTGAGGTGTATTTATCTTGCTGAAGATCGGGTGATAAGGCCAAGAGGCAAAGCTTTGGGTTTAACGTTAGGGTATTGGTGAGCCAATCACAATTTGCAGAAATTGTATGAGCTATCACCAATACCCTTGAATAGCCGGGTATGTCCATAACAAATAAAAGGAGGTGCCCTGAGCAGTAGAGCACATTGGCCATGTAACCAGGCACATGTTTGGAAAGTTTTCAGTGTCAGATATGTTCTATTCAGGATGTGTAGTTGTGTGAGCTTATTAGACATTTTGTGGGAAATAGGTTTGTGTTCCTCAAGGGCCTTATCACACTTATCCTCTGTGAGGCCACGCAATCATTCTCCCAGATAGATCTAGGTACTTGTGCCAAAGCTTCGGTTTGAGGGGTAAGAAGCATTTGATAAATATTGAAATTTGTTTGGTTGGTGTGGGGCCACAGATGACATCCACTATGGTGATGGCAGAGAGGTGATGGGAACAGCAAACTAACTGCACGGTGCAACTGGAAATAGCAGAACAGCACAAAATTAGGAAGTGCAAAGTCCTTTATTAGTTGCTGAAAGAATTTACAGCCATCCTCAGTCAATATGTGATGTGAGTAGTAAATTCTCCTGGTAGTCCATAATTCTAGGACCATGAGAAGCTCAGGAGTGAATTTTCGAGGAATGGTTAGGGGCCGGAGTGCAAAAATATGGCCCCAGACTAGCCATAAGGCCTGTCTTGGAGGCGAAGTGCAGAAAATTGCAATGTGGTGTGTGACCAAGTGCACAGTGAGTCATGTGGGGTCTTATACCCAAGTGACTTTCTGCGCACCCCTGGGACGCCACCCCCAGGGGGCACAACACCACGGGCTTCTGCCACCCCCGAACCCTCGAGCCTCGACCAAGCTTTGCATCCGTTCAGTCAGTAGGCAATAGTGCCGAGGAAACTCCCCCTGCTGCTAACAAGGAGTCGCCCCAAGCACCTACCTTTACTCCTGAAGGTACTAAGCAACTGTCCGTCCCAAGGACAGTCCATGCTTTTCCCCTCTAGAACTGATAAGAACAGATACTACACTTGATCTTAGCCAAAAGGCCGAGAAGCGATTTCAGGGGTTAGTAATAAGTAACACAAACTTCAGAGGTCAGTAGTATGAAATGCAGAGTGCAGGGTTTAGTAATATGTAATGCAGGCGCCTGGAGAATGTAATTCAGAGTACAGAGGTCAGTAGTATGTAACACAGAGTGCAGGGATCAATAGTGTTTCATATACAATGCAGGCGTCACTGACACACATCTCCCTCCCACAAGCAAAAATACCACTCTTCCAGTACATACATCTATCCCCCTCAAAGCTAAAATTGGCAACAGCACAAATTCCCCCATCCCTCTGTAAAATTCACTCCCCAGATGGAAGAAGGAAGTCCTTGCAGGTCTCAGCTCCGCTGTGTCATATGACCCGATAGAGTTGAGTCGAAGCCTAGGACCTTCTCAGCTCTGCAATGTTGCCACTTTGATCTGAAGTCTGAGAGGTAGCAGGTGGAGTAAGGAGCTGGCGATGAACATGGTCGGGGTCAGGGGCGTAGATAAGGGGGGGCATAGGGGGGTCTAAACCCCCCCTAGAGGGTCCTGGCCGAATCTCCCTGATTGTGTTCGGGCTGGCTCGGCTCAACCCGCTATGTACGATGGCCAGCTCTGACAGCTCGAGTGATGAAAGAGCACAGAGCGGCCAGGCTGAACACAGAGCAGGGCTGCCCCGCCCCCATCACCAGCCAACATCAGCCTGAGCCAGGGGGGGACTGTGTGCAGGACACCGCGCTGTGAACGAAGATCACAGGACACGGAGTGTGAGCTGACAGGGGGGAGGAGGTTAACCATTGCTGTGCCAGTAAGTTGCTTTAAGATCCTTATGTATATCTATAATTAATGTAGTGAAGTCCAAATACAGGGTGCTCAATGCTGACTGCTTTATTAAAGGTTGAAAAAAGCACAATGCAAATATACACTATATCAAAATGAAAAGCATTTAGGTGAATTGCATTCAAAGTCTTGACCAGTCTGGGATCTGCAGGTGATGCCTGTAAAATTGGGGGACATGGGACCAGCTCCCTTGTGGTAGCAGGTATCTTTTAACCTCACACATCTTAAAGTGACAATAAAGTTAAACATTTTTCCCCCTTCCCAATCCTACTGTAGGGACTTACCTTAAAGGATGTCTCTTAGGCCTCATTCACATGAGAAACAGCCGGCACGCACAGCTCCGTGCTGCGTGCACGGCCGTATCTGGCAGCTCCCGAGTACGTGGCCATATGCCGCCCTGCGCTCACCCACCCTGCACGTCTGTGCGGGTACTCGTACGCTGACAGGATGGATCCTGTCTGCTTCCAAGACGGGACACCTGTACCCATACGGACCTGCACTTGGGGTGAGCGTAGGGCGGCGTATGGTCATGTACTCCCATAGAGAAGGACAGGGGCTGCGTACTAATCACACGCAGCACCTGTCCTTCCTGGGAGCTGCCCAATAAACGTGCACGTTTGGTGCTATTTGATCGCTGCTGGTTTTTATTAAAAAAATTTATATAAATGAAAAAAGAAAAAAAAATTTGGAAATAAATATTTTCAACTTTTTGTTATACAAAATATCAAATAAAATTAAATTTTATAATAAGTGTATACTAATATGTGTAGATCGCGATCAACCAATTGCCAACCCCTTCTCTGACCTTCCCTGCTCTATCTATAACAAAGTAAAATATTTTGGTTGGAGTTGGGTTTTAAGTATAAAATGTAACATCCCTACAGCATCCACAAAACAGTCTAAACCATTTAGCAGTGGTGTCCTTTCTTACACTTCTGTTTTGTTTAAAATGACAGCTGTACTGTACTTAACAGTTAAAGATACGTAAGAAATTCTCCTTTTAAGTGTTGCAGGTGTATGAGACATTTACATCCTGGAAAAATACAGAATTGAAAGCTGATGCCTGTCAAAAATCCTGCTCCAGCACCTGTGCAAACAAACGCTGTGCTAACATTCTGACCTAGAGCTAAGAGAGTAATCCCAGAACTTCCATGCTCACGCAGTCCTTGTTTTATTCAAACCCATGTAATATTTAGGTTAAGGGTTGCTCTCTACGATTCCCTAACCTCCACAAGTCATGATATCTTAGTGTCTATTTAGAATGCAAATGAACAAATTAATTATTATGCTGCCTCTCACCTAATCGTGAATCTCCATATTCATAAATGTGTGTCCCGCTCTCCTGCATGTCGAGTGTTCCATCCCATGAGCGCCCTGTGCTCTGACAATAGCTTAATCCACTCTATAAAACTATACAATGTATTTGGGAGACCAAGGAAATAATATTTGTTATTTTAATTAGCAGGGAGGAGGGATATGAAAGTAACTAGCAAAAAAAGCTATATGGTTTCATAAATGGAGGTCCCTATAGTACAGATGAAATACAAAAAGTGTGAGAAGAATGTATACTATTAAAAGCACATCACATTAGATGTATATAAAACATTTCTAGGTCATTTATAGGTCCACACAGGGCAAAGCAACAAGTTTGCTTTGATGCCCCCCTATCCTAGCAGCACATACTCACCTTTCCTTCACACTGCTGCCTCTCTGTTCAGTAGCTAAGAGGAAAGAAGTACTGGTACTTCTAGGAATGGATAAGCATGTGACTCCCATTCCTTCCATGTGACATGCTTGGCTGTTGGGCCAGCAGTGTCTCATGGGGATGGGGAAAGAGTCCTTAGATCTGGAAGGGCAAGTTTTCTTTAAAGTACAAGTGCACTTTTGTTTACAAAACCCAGCATATGTTACCCCGCTCCATTTAGATAGTATACTCAAATATATACCTGAGATGCAGCACGGTTTCTCTATACTATATTTCTGGCACACCAGGTAAGTGAGCTTCTATCACTTCACATAAGGGCAGCTAAAAAGGGGGCAACACTACCATATTACTGGTGCCTGATGAGTGTACCAGGCTCTTTTTAATGCCTGAATGTATTTGCCCTGCATAATGAATATCAAATGTAATTTGTCCAAACTAATGTTGCAGTTTATACTGTATTTGTAAGTTCAATTGTTTGGCTGAAGAGAAAACTTTCTTCAGCCTCAATTTATTTATGTGGCTTTTGGACATTTTTGTGCAGGTGAGCATGGGGATGGTATTGCCACATGGGCATATTCATAATATGAGTCAGTGCCACTTGGAGGAGGAATAAGGAGTTTAGGGAAGGAAGACTAAGGGGTCTATTCACTAAGCTGCCGTAGGCAGCCGAGTGAAAGACCAACCTGAAGTGAGGTGAGCCAAATGCTGATTTCAGCCGTATATCGGCTGAAATCAGCCGTACATCGGGTGGCTTCAAGTGGCTTCGGGTCGGCTGAACATGCTCAGCATGTTTGGCCGATCCGAAGTGCAGGTGCAGCCTCCGGCAGGCTACTTGCTGCTGTTCGGTCTATTCTTATAGATGCCGAGCAGCAGTGAGTGAATAGCCGAATGCCGCTCAGAGGGACCGAGCAGAACAGAAAAATAGTTAAAAAAGTAAAAAAAAAATATATAGAAAACGATTGTGCGGAGCTAACAATGACAGCTAGCTCCGCCCAATATTTTTCTATTGACCGGCGGTTCTGCTGCCGTCATTGACCCATGGACTGCATGGGGAAAAAAAAAAAAACATTTCCAGAAGGCTTTCAGCTTCATACCAACCCTTTCTGTGATCCTAAAACTCACACTAACTGTTCCTGTAACCCTAACACTAATGCTCATCCTAACCCTCCCTGTAACCCTAACGATAACCCACTCTGTAACCCTTACACTAACTGCTCCTTTAACACTAACATTAATACACTAACCCTCGCTGTACCCTAACAACAACCCTCTTGCTTACCATGCCTGAAACCTTAAGACTCCGTTCACATTTTGATGCTGCATGAACGCGCATTCATGCAATGCGTTAAAAACATGCAATGTGCTTGCTGTGCCATATGTTAATTGCACCTCAAACGTGGCCGATAAAGTGCACATTTTCCCCACACATTCATGCATGGTAAAAAAACAGTGGTCAAAAAAAAACACATGAAGCGCGCAGCTAATAATGCTGCATCAGCTTCTTTGCCACATTTGTCGGACATGCAGTAGTCCATGGAAATGAGCGGGCTGATGCATGGCAGCAGATGTGCTCAAAGTGCGAATGGGCCCCTATACTAATACTCACACCAACCCACCCCTAACTCTACCACTAATACTCACACAAAAGCTGGCCATAGATTATCTACAAGTACAACCCAGAGGCCCATGGTGCAGCAACTTGGCCCCCCTCCCACTCTACCTCTTCCTTCGTGTTCTCCCTGCCTCTGTCTGCCACTTTTGCCATCCATGTAACGGTAGTGTGAATGGTCGGGTGAAGTGAGGAATCCTAAAAAGTCCATGAAAGGGACAACTGGCTGGGGGATGGTGTTCTCGTCCCACTGGGCTTCCTTATATGGTTCTGGCCTTACTCCGCTCCATGTCCAGTACTTAGGCACTCTCGCCCACTGTAGACCAACGCTGGCTGTCCATGCTCCTGGGCTGTGAGCTGTGGGATAGTGGGCGGGGCTGGATAGTGTCAAAGTCAGTGTTCTATAATTTTTCTCCATCCTATACATTTTCTCGACTGTGTCACTTCCAGTGGGGCCGAATCAGCCTTTTTTCATGACCCCCTTTCTTCATGACATGCGCACCTGGAAGAGACACGGTAGAGAAATCTATTGGTTGAGGAAAATTAAAGCACACTGGTAGTTGAGGGATGCCTCATCAGTGCTGTGCGCGTGTACGACTGCTGTGACCCTGGTATTTCTGCCACTAACTCCAAGCTGTAGAGGGACTACAAATCTCAGCACATTATACAACAATGTAGAATAATACTACCAGCTATAGAGGACTATAATTCTCAGAAATACATTGTACAGCATTGCAGAATGGCATTAGCTATAGAGAACTACAATTCCCAGCAATACCATTATACAGCAATGCAGAACAGCATCAGCTATAGAGGACTACAAATCCCATCAATACATATTACAGCAATGCAGAATAATATGAAGCTACATACTCTGTTGCTCTGGGTTCGCCGCCTGATGTCTCCAGGGTCTCAGGAGGGTTGTGCGGCCTCTCACCAGGGGTCCAGAGAGTTTCATGGGTGCGTGTGAGTGCAGCAGAGGCGGCTCCCTAATTAGGCTCTCAGGTGGCCAGTGCGGACTGTCAGGTGGTCAGTGCGGGATCTGTTGTGGCCAGTGGGGGCTCCCTAATAATTAGTGGCGACTCTGTTGTTGCTCCTAGGTAAGTAGTGGGGGCTCCACTGTGGCCAGTGGGGGCCTCCTGGTGGTTAGTGGGGGATCCCTAGTGTAGGGTGACCATTCATCTAGAGCTGCAGCTAACGATTATTTTCAAAATGGATTAGTTAGCCGATTATTAAGTTCAATTAACCGGTTAATCGGGATGGACTACTAGTTTGTATTGAGATTGTAGTCCATCACAGGAGCAAGCTTGCAGCGGTGGAAAAAAAAAAAAGTGTGGTGCGCAATATAGTGAAATGGAAAGTGTAAAATTATACAGCAGTCAATGCAGAATGGCACTGGCTATAGAGGACTACAAATCCCAGCAATAGTACATTATACAGCGCAATACATAATACCACCAGCTATAGAAGAGGAGTGGAGGAACAAACATGGGAGGGGGCGGGCACAGCTGGCTCTGCCTCTACATAGGCAGAACCAGCTGTCATTCGCGCAGCTGGGTGCATTTCATAAATATTGTCGGGATCCGCCCCGGCTGCGGCACTCTCAGTATATCACAGGCAATAGCTATATACTGAGCTAAGGGTCACGGGAGGAGGTTAGTATATGTACCGATCCTCCACCACTCGTCCATGCACACTGCACACCCTGCAGCTTTTCCTCTGGATGCCCGTTGCTCTCCCCTATCTGAGGATCATTACACATCAGTGATATGTACAAATCCTCTGTGTGCAGAGCAAACACTGGAGTGATCAGCGGATCACTCCAGTGTTTGTAAATAATATTATTTTTACTAAAAAAATAATACAAATTAAAAAAAAAAAAAACATTCTGGAGGTGGGGCGTATGAAATCAAATGACACCACACGGGCATGGTGCTGGGTGACATCACACGCCTGTTGGGGGGGGGGGCCCGTTTTCTGTTCTTGCCTCGGGTGCAAAGGGAGCTACCTACAACTCTGGCTCTCACACTAACCCTTCCTGTAATGCTAACACTAATACTCACGCTAACCAACCCTATAACCCTAACACTAGCCTTTCTTGTAACCCTAACTGCCATACACTAACTCTCCCTGTAACCCTAACACTAACCATCTCACAAACCTTGCATGAAGTAAACCTAACATCTTGCTTGCATAATTACCTATACTGCACTGCTATCATCTATGGCAAAGACTAACCTTCTGTCCTCCAATGAAACTGGCACCAAAGCCCCAGTGATGGAACATCCTGCTTCTTTTCAAGTGGAGAGCTGCTGTTAGGTGATCATTTACAATCCTTCACTGAAAAACAGTGAAAGGATAAGCTGCTGAGGGTCAGCAAAGAGCACAAGATGCTACCCCATGTGTCCCTTGTGCTTATTCATGTGACAATAAAGATCACATCTAAATGCAGAGGAGGCTTGGGGCAACATAGTTGCACCTGCCCTGAGCAGCTACCCTCTTTAGTGAAGGACCATAAAGGATCATTTAAAAGTACCTCCAATAGGTGCTCTCTGTGCTGTATTAGTGCGGGAACAGAGGGGGAACAGAAAAAGGAGCTGCCCAGTAAGCAGAGGAGAGCTTATGCCCAAAATGTGGAGTACAATACATAGGAATGTAACAATACCAATGACCAGTTACGAAGTACAAATTAGTTTTTACTGGAACACAAATGTAATTCCTTGCATCACAAATTAGATAAAGCCCTAACCAGCATTCATAACAAAATATGTTTCCCTCTAAATGAATGCTGTTATAATTCTTTGTCTATGCACTTACTGGGTCTGTTGTATTTTTTTTTTTTTTTTGCTATCGCTGTAACAGAAGTGACAGATAGGATAAAAGTTTTATTAGAAAAGTAGATTTTTCTTTCCGGTGAAAGATGTGCATTCCCCTGTTAGTTCTGTTGACTCTAGTGAAACCTACTTTGAGACATTAAACTGTCTAAATTACATTGACAGGCCCTGTATCATTTATGCAGGTGGAATGTCATCAGATCTTCGGGTTTTGACCTTATCCGTGATTTTCCATAGTTTCCTGTCTGTTTCTGCTAGACCATTGATATTCCGCTGTTCACTCTGAATGTATATCATGCTAAAACTCTGCATTCTAGTGGGAGAATTAAATTTGTTTGCTTTACCTAAAGGACTATACTGCCTTCTGCTGGACTCTTCTATTATGACATCTTATGTCATCTAATTTGGGATATATTTTCATATTTTCCAAGCAATGACAGAAATCAGACAGACATTACAAGCAGACATATACATAAATCTGTCATGATTAAATATTTACAGGTCTACATTCAACAAACAGACTTTCTCTTGATTACAAAATGTCCATGTGGTTTTACTTAATGGAATGGCATCAGTGTGCTTGGTTTTTGGTACATAGGCAGTACAGCGGCTAAGTGACCAGCAACGTAGCCTTGCAGAGCTGGGGTCAAGGATTCAATACTCACCAGGGACACTGTTTAGTGTTTTTGTATGAGCTCTGTGTGTATGCTTGGGTTTTCTCCCACAGACCATAATATGCTGGTAGGTTAATTGATTTCAATCCATGCTGGCACCATTGTGTATTTGTGTGTAAATCTGCTTTGGGGAGCAGGAACTGATGTCAATTGTTTGCATGCGCTCTGTAAGCCATTGTGAAATATGTTGAGTGTTCTCTATATAACCATAAAATATACAAAGATCACCTGGAGGACCTTTTGGAAGAGATCTGATTTAAAGTGGCACTAAACTCAGGAGTTGAACCTTATCGTCCGTTTTTTTACTACGGGCGGACGGCAAGAGGTTAAAGTACCTTAACTATTAATGAAAATGTAGCTTATATAGCACTCGGCTGTAGATCCTCAAATCATCTCTGAATTCATGCTGACACTGTCCTTCCTTTTGGAGGTTTGCTACCATTGTTCTCCATGGTCTCTGTGTGTATTGTAAAGTAGCCACTGCTACAAGCTCACTCCTGTGATGTACTACAATCTCACGTTTACAAGTTTGTATTGAAGTAATGTTGCATCATGGGAGCGAGCTTGGAGCAGTGACTACTTTAAAACACACACAGGGACCATGGAGAACAAAAGTAGCCACTCTCCAGAAGAAAGGACAGTGTCAGCACCAATTCAAAGTTAATTTGAGGATCTACAGCCGAGTGATACACAAATAAGGTCCTGTATTGTTACTAGGTAAGGTACTTTAATGCATTGTTAAGGTTTAACTAAGGTTTAATGTCACTTTAAGATCCTATGCAATTATATACTGTTTTCCACTTTATTTGTTCTAAATGATTTTAACAAGATCATCAATCTTTCCTTCTCTCCCTCTATCCTTACATCTACTGATTTTTGTTGTTTGTAAACATATAATAAATGTCTATAGTTCTTCTCTATGTATGCCTTTATTCTCTGATCCATGATGTTCCCATTATCTTCTCCTAAACTCTTAGGGGTCTATTTATAAAACATTAGCATAGCTTATTTGTCCACCGAAGCTGTATGTACATTTGTTCTGTTTAACTTAACCAGCTGTTGTGATAATGGGGCAAAACTAATGTTCTTAGTGTAATTTCTCTTCTGGTCAAATGTTTTTTAATGGGTTTGATCACATAGAACAGTCTAAATGAGAATACCACATTATGGCCAAATATGGAGCTGAGAATGATAGGAAATGTATACACGTTAGTAACGACATACAACTCAAGAGAACGATGGAGAGAATGAGCATATAAATGCAACCATTGCTAAATATTAATAGTTAAGATTATATGCTCAATCCCTCCAGCGGTCACTTGAATTTTAACAGTGTATCTCCCTTAGCATTGCCGCACCTGCCACAGTATTGGTGTCTCCATTCTAAATATTCTTTGAGAATGGTGTCAATGCTTGGGATCACTTTTATTAAGGCTCAGTATTACTATTCACTTGTACAGCTATTGTCTCGGTGTTTGTATGGATTTCTTCCAAGTACTCCGGTTTCCTCACACTATCCAAAAAGCATAATAAAGCTTATGACCAAACTGGCTCTAGAGTGTGTATGTCTAGGTGTTTGGATCATAGTACTGTATTTAGAAATATCAGACGGTAAGCCACACTGGGTTTACTGGTTTTAATTATGTTACATAAGCCATAAAGCATTTTATTGTATGTCAGCAATATACAGTATATAGGAATATGACTAGAAATATCTTATAAGAGTAGTGAGATCATAAGTAAAGGCTTTGTTTTACTAAACCCACTAGGGCTGTTTAGTCAGGCACAGTAATCTTTGAGAACCAAGTTGCATCTTCATATTGAGGTAATACATGGCAAAACACATAGCATGTGAACCGCGGTGCAGTATGTAGTGGTGCCATTCATTTTTAATGAATGCTTTAAAATGTCCACCTTTGTGATCTCAAAAAAGAGCAATCCAAAGCCATAAAATGATGGTAAAAATATGTGCCCTGTACCTGATTATTTTGTAGAATAATTGAAATATAAATATGCTGATACACAACAGTCAATATAAGGCTGTCCCTGTGTGTCTCTGAACAAGCAGGGGCTAGCCACAGACATATGAACATTTCTTAACCTGACCATAATTGTTGATAATTATACAAAAGTCTGTCCAGTGCCTGCTTTGTTTACTAGTGTTCAGGAAGTAGCAGCTGCTTCCAATAATGATATTGTGATCACTTGACATGGAGTTCCATGGACCCACTGTGCCACCAGGGACACCAGCTGACTACCTGGCAGGACAAATGTTAGAGCAGTAGATGTTCTCAGACCAATGAGCTGAACAAACAGAAGAGAGTAGCAAAGTTAGCAGGTTGATGGCCAGACCAGGCACAGACAACAGAGTCCAGGTTATAGACAGGAAAAAGAAGAAATGATTGACAATATCAGAGATACAGGCCAAGATTAGCACAGACAAGCTAAGTACAATCACAGTTGAAAGAATTCCAAAGGAACCTTTTTAACCGGTTGATAAGGCAAAGGCTGTATGTTCAGCAATCTATTTAATTGTTCTTGTTCAGCAGATGGCAAACCGTTCCCCCATGCAGAAACCTCCAAAAGGAACTTTATTTCCTACTGATTTGACACTGAGAGGAAGCAGAAGGAGCATTATACATATGTAAATACGGGTTAGGCAAAAGGCAAAGATGGAGCTTGTTGTCCAACACATCTTGGAGACTACTGCAAAACATCACAAAACGTACCAGCCACCATTTTCTTCTCCGGGATGCAAGCAGGAGATGAGCTGTGTGACAGCTGAGACAGGAGGCCCAGCACCCACCTGGACTAAGTAAGTCCTATATCATCAAGTCCACATTTTTGTCTGGGACGAAAAGCAGCTGCATAGCTATTATCCTGCATACAGTTATTAAAATATGCCACCGATGCACAATATAAATTATGCTTCCTAATGAATTATGTAAATATCATTAGAAATGTTGATAACATATTTAGGTTACCATGTAGTGTTTAAACCAGTACTTTCCAACATCCAGGAACAATTATTACACGATTTAAGACACAACAAACCCACACAGGTATTCTACTGCAGGAGACCAGAGCAGCTGGAAACACTTTGCTTTAAATATAAAATCAGGCATCATTTACAATGCTTAAGTATGAAGATTATTTCATATTAAATACAATTAAAGCAGATGATGTCAGCAGGAAGCTTTTATTCAGTTTTAATTAGAAAAAAAATATGTGCCATACCTAGCACCGGCTCTGGTGACAATAATATCAAGTAAACAGATTAGGCTGTGATGCTAGTTATTAATAATTTATCATTGTTTGTACCAGTTTCACATTGCATATGAAGGAACCTCACATAAACTATAATGATCTGCATTACCAATCTAATTGCAAGGGTTTTTTATTAGCAATTTAACACACCTTGCTAATGAAGTTATATACCTATATACCGATAACAGTTTAGAACTGTATTTGTTGCAGTGCTGTTTATATTACACTCATAAATGGGTTTAATGCGTGGACTGCAATTAATAAAGGTTAACAAATGATTAAAGGGTTAGTTTATCAAAATCTGATATTTTAATTCTACATAGATGTTGGTAGGTTGGATAGATTACCCAGCCATATTCATCTTAAGGACTCATGATCTATACACATGGATTTTCAAGCCCTGGTTTGATTACCATCCTTTATGAGCAGGCAGTCACATACATTATCACATACAGAAAAATGAATAAACCTGTTATCTTATGCGCTCCACATTGTCAAAGGTGATGGAGAGTATATTTGGACAGAGACCAAGAATTTAGAAGATGAACATCCAAGCATGTACAGTCCATCAGCCACATCATCTTTCTAACAAAACATCTTTCTACACACATTCAGATTTACAATGTGCATGTTTTGCCCTATGGAGGTAGGGAAGGGACACCAGAGAGGTGGCGGGTAATAAAATAGAAATTGGCTTTGGAAATTCCTCCCTGCCAATAGCTTTACCTGAGTTAGTCAAGTTGGCATCAGTAAAGACAGGTTAGGAAGGACCTGCAGACAAACAAAAGTTCCATGATCTGAATGCTGTCTTCTGTGCGGCGATATGTAACATGTGTATTGCAATTGTCATTTTTGCGCGCTGGCGCATTGAACGCATATTTATGTGTATATGTGCGTAAACGTGGGGGTGGGGGACTTACAAATGTTGTTGTTTTTTTTTAACTTTTTTTATATGTGACTTTTATATTTTTTTTTCCTTTTTTTTACACTTATTGTTATTGCTATGATTGTAGTAAAGGAAGGTTTAAAGCTTTGAGGGAAGGTAGTGTAGTGTGCAGGTTACACCTAAGCTGGCCATATGCTATTAGAAGTTCTTCAGAATATTTGATCTTATCATCACTGAGTCAACCAATTTTGTACGAAAACCCTAAACATTTCATCCAGACCTGCTACTTGATTGGAATCCCAGATGAAATAAATATGCATCTTATGTGCCTAGTGTTCCCGAATGAAAATCACATTCATGGTTAGAAATGTGGTCCTTCAGATAAGAAACAAGAAATATTTTCCATCCTGCTTCTTCGATTTCCCTCGTCACTACAGTTGAAAACAAGTGCCAATTAGACCCCACTAAGCATTAGAAAATCAAATGAATGTTCTAAAATGCAAAGATTTTTAAATTAAGTCCTAGTGGAGTATGGGCAGCCTTAGAGTAGGGCTACATTGAATAAATCACTTGATCTACAATAAATTGCTTTCAGCTCTAAGACAATAGCAAAATGTTTCTAAGCACATAAAGGTCAGGGGCAGGGTTAAGTAAATCCTAGCCACCAGGCATCTATGAAAAAAAAGTATGTTGATAGCCAGAATACCCTGCCCATAGGCCTTTTCACTCAGACCTATTTTTTAGATGGGTGACCACTGTACACTACTGGGACATAGCACTTGGTTTTAACTGTAGTGGGACATGTGACTTATAGACAACATGCTTTAACATGATAAAAAAAAGTGCAGGGGAAAACAAGAACAACTTTCCAGCAGTAAACACTGGTCCCATATCTGAAAAGTAAGTTTGAGTTCGGGAGCTTTGTGGCTTAGTAGTTAGCACTCCTGCCTTGCACCACTGAGGTAATCAATTCGAATTGTGTGATAGGGTCCTTTGATTCTGTGTAAATTGTTGATGTTACATAAATACCTGTAATAAATAAATAATGATTATCCCCATACCTGGTCAGTGAACAGCATGCTGGCAATTAATAAAAATTATATTGCCAACAACTTTAGGATTGTAGAAGGGACAGTGTGACTGCTGGGGGAGAGAGGAGGACTGTATATAAGACTGCAGTGGGAAAAAGGATTAAAAACAAAATATGACAGCTGGGGGGGGGGGGGGGGTTTGAT
>NW_017306449.1:1975332-1979733 GCF_000935625.1 Nanorana parkeri | reverse complement strand
GGGTGTGCTTGATTAAAAAATGCATCCATTAGAAATTCCATTTCTATTAATTCTCCAAAAAAAATTCTGCCAAATCAATGTTTAAAATGTTAAATTCAAGCCATATACAGTATGGTGGTATACAAAATATTTGATGCAAAAAAAGATTCACAAAATCTGACCTTTTAATAGTCAAGTGCAATCTTTTCGGTAAGCTGCAAGCACGTCCTGCATGAGTGACCTTTCCGGAATGATTGTTTATGATCTCCCAGTGTGTATGTGTGGAGTTGTGCTAAAGTAGAGGGAGAAGATATTCCAATTTATTTCAAAGGTTACAAATGAAAGCTGAATGCACAACTATATTACCATACCCCTAATATCTAATTGGAGATAAGGTTCCAAGTATTTGTTCCTGTTGATTGTATATGTTTTCCTTCTTAAATTAAATACAAGATCATTCATGCTTCTACAGGAATCTGTCTAAATGAAAAAAAAGTATTTGAATGAGCTGTCATTTATTTATGAGTTCTTTCTAAGTTCTTTCTTTAAAAGTTGCAGAGTACACCCTTTGCCTGATGTTAAAACTACTTCTTGTTTGTTTGCTGTATAAATGTTAACACTAAGTTCCCACCCACACCTATGCGGATTGTCGCACGCCAGCTGTCGGGTGACAATGCATATTAAGGTGAATCCCATTATTTTCTATGGGGGCCCTTTCAAACCTATGTGTTGCTCTATTGCACAACTCGGAAAGAGGTGCAGGTACTACTTTTGGTGCTACTAGATGTGTTTTTTGCACCAAAGACTTCAATGGGAGAACATGAAAAATGCATTGACATGCTTTTTATTGCAAATGCCCTTTTTACCTTCCCAACATGGGGTCACGTATATGTCTACTCCCAAATGTTTTCTCCTCTTCTGTTTACATAAGGTGGGATCCTTCATTGGGTGTTCACAAACCCTATTGGCTGTCAAGCATCAAGGAAGCAATGTCGGGGGGGGGCTGTCCGGGACCAGACGATGTTGGAATATCTGCATTGCTGGATTCGTGCCAAGGGACCCAGATGGGAAACATAGGTGAGTATATCTTGCTTCACAAGATAGGAAAAAAAACATGTAGGATGGGGGGTCATGCTTTGTCTAGAAATGTTTGGCAAGCAGCACCACTTACCAAACATGGCATGCTGTACCAAATTTTCCGGGGATGTGCATTAGCCTACGTGACTGCCATGCTGTGTTTTAGGTGGGTGGTCGGAACATCTGATCAGCCTGTGGTTCATCCACATTTTTCATGCACCTTAGGTGCCCATGTGAATGAGGCCTTAGATGATTATTCTTCTGTAACATCTGCCAGCTAACGACAGAGTCACTTTAACTATATAGTTAGTGTTAGGTTGAGGGATTACCTTGGGGTTTAGAGCCAGTGACTGTTACTTTTTCTGATATGACACATGTATTTTTTTAAGATATGATAACATTATTTGGAAATTATCATTTAAATATTATAAATGTAATGAAAGATATCCATGCTGAACATGTATGTGCTAAATAATCAGGCACAGAAAAAAATAAATAAACATGGTTTTCAAATACTGAAAAATTGCTTGTATTTGAAAGCAGATTGCAGTCTGTTTGAGATCACCTTACGATTCCTTGGAGATGGTATTTACGATAATAAAAATGGAGGATAAAAGCAAACCATCGCAGTGCATGGCAAAAGGAACAATAAACACAAGTATACAATGCTCTATAAGGTCCATTTCAAAATTCCAACCCTAGATTAGACATTAGACATCTATCAAAATGCTTGGCAAAGTGATGCCAGACGGAAAACAAAAATGCCACTATGAGCTAATTAACCTAACCGTTAATTTAACATATACAATATACTTTATTGGTGGAGGGAGAGTGATGTTGGCTTGGTGCAAATTGTATTTCTTTTTTTTTTTCAGTAACAGCAAAAGTTTATTTTGGTAAGCAAATAGCTGTGCAAAGGTAGCACAGCATTGCCGTATCTTAATTTATTCATAGAGACCCCAATTAGAAGCTAGGTCTGCGTTCACATATAACATATTTACAATGGAAAAGGCAAATACGTTACTAATATTAGTTTATGAAAAACGTTTAATATCTCACATAATGTACATTTGTACGTTAATTAAAAATACAAATTGACCTAATAAGAAAGTAACGTTACAAAACAAATACAGAAAAACAATAATACTTTGAACACGGAATTAAATAACTTTATGCATAATACAGAACTTGTAATACAAATTCGAAGTGCAAAAGCATATTAGTTGTGTCTGAACCTCTTATAAAATAATGCTCCATAAAGGCTTTTAAGATACTGAAAGCTATATAAACTTAGCTTGTGTGGGACTAATTTGGTATCTTCGGTGCAGGTATTCCTGCAACTCAGGAAAGAATACATGTAATATGTGATTTATTTCTATACTGTATGTACTGATGTTTGGAATGTGGATTTCAAAGATATGCTTACTGGTCCTATAGAACCCAGGAATCGCCACTTTCATTGTACAAAGGTAGAACATTTGGGATTTCACTGCACTATTTCTATGCATAAAGATGCTTTTGAATGGAAATTCAGTTTAGAGTAATTTTCCCTATGATTATTAGCCATACAAGAAAGCATGGGCTCCGTAGATAATTTCCTATTATATTAGTAAGCAAGTGCAACTGATTATCTGAGAGCCTGAACTGTCCTATGACCTTGAACATTGAAAATAAGCATTTCTTGTAACCCTTGAGGTGCATTTATTTATTTCCAATCATTTATGAACTGTGGACTTGAAAACATGATGGGGCCTATGTATAAATTAATAAATATGAATATGAATTGAATAAAAATGAATGAGTGTAATTTCTCGTCTAGTCGAATATTCTTCGATAGGTTTATTCATAAAGAACAGCTCTATCTAGTGGACATATTGCAGTATTTTCCCGATAATGTACAATTAGAACATTCATTCCCATTCTAACAACAGCTGCAGTTTCAGTGGACTAATAAGCTATGCACATTTTTTATAAATCGACCCCTAATTGATATTATACAGGTGAAAACAAATCTAGCATTATTATCTATAATTGGATAGTGTACTGTATGTGTAATAAATTAAACCTGTTTGCAGGTGACATATATATCAGATGCATTATATTTTTTTGATTGTTCCTACTTCACTAACAAAATTCACAAAGTTATGGAAGCTTCAGGTGCTTGTCCACCTTGGATAATAGGAATGTGTGTGAGGTGGGAGGTGACAAGTAAGCGCCATTACTACATGTAAGAGCTGGAGCTTTGAATTTTCAGAATGGCCACTCTTCAGCTGTGGCAAGGGTGATGGAGAGTTACTGCAGGTATATGCAGACACCTTTATGTGAAAGCACTTTTCAATTGCTAACAGTTCTCTTTTTTTTTAAATGACAGACACTTTAAAGTGAGCTTGCCAGGCTCTTAAAAATCCCAATGGCCCTTTCCTGCCATGGAAGAGCTATTATACTCACTTCTTTGGTGGCTCATGGCTAATACCTTTCCTTCAGTTCTGCAATCTCCACCAAATTCTTCAGCATTCAACACTTCCAGGAGCAATGAACTTTTGTAAGCTCTGCCACAGACTGTGATTCCATCCTCCGGCTTTGGCATGTGGCAGGGGACACAGAAATCCCAACTAACCGGAAACTTCACATACCAAAGATTCTTTACACATGAATGAAGGGGCACAACTGATACCATACAATTACTCCTAGATAAATACTTTTGTGGCAAGTGTTCCAGAATCCTCTGCCACTAAAGCCTAATACAACCTTTATGCAGTTTGAGCTCTCATCTCTGCTAAGATAAATGGGCAATGCAACATTTGGCCACAGCACAAGGTCCCCTCATCAAGTCATTAGATAATAAAAACTGACATTGTCATTCTTAAGTATGGGGGTGTATAGAAACATACAAGTGTTAATTGGTATTGGAAAAACCTGTACTGTATTACAAAGTAACAGGGTTTTCTTTACAGCAGAGAAAATAAGGGAAGTGTACCTCCCTTATGTGTTTTTTCTCACTGTCACTTTTACCCACTGGAGGACCCACAAAATCACTGTGTAAGGTCCAATCTAACACCAGTTCAGAGCTTACACAGGGCTGAGGTCCATTCTTCCATGACATCGCTAGTTGTAATGATTGGTCAATGAGCGGTGCATTGTAGGGCTTTTTCTCCGCCTGAATGATAAACAACCACCACCCATGTATAGACATCCTATGGCCACCAAGTTGCACATCTTCCCTTGCAGGGCCTGTCGATTGGCCACTGAGCAGTGCATTGTAGGGAGGCAGGAAATATAGCTACATGCCCCCCAGAAGTATTAGCTTATTCTTCAGCTCAATGATCACCCCCCCCCCCCCTTCCC
>NW_017306449.1:1940755-1975310 GCF_000935625.1 Nanorana parkeri | reverse complement strand
CCACCCAAGGTCCCCCCCCCCCCCCCTTTCCCCCAAAGTATAAGCATTCCATGGCCAACATAGAACCGTGAACATAGTCTCCTAAATGTACATTTTTCGTGTAATCATTGTCATTGCTATAACAAGGCTTATCTCTCCTTAGAACTCATCTCTTTGGTTCAGCGATTTGCACTTCAGAGACAAAAGAATGTTAATTGAGCAATCCTTTTTCCTGTCATCTAACTTATGTGACAGACATATGCTCTTCACACAAAGGGAATTGTGATTACCCTTGAAATTTGCATTGAACATAAATATATGAATATATGATCAACAAAAGAGAATGTCACAGAGTTCCATAAATTAGACAAAAATTCTCGAAAGAATTCATACACGTCTCGCTATAATATAAATAGATAAAATGTTCTTACTGGAAATGTATGTCTGTCTAATGCAGGTCTCCCCTTTCCTTCGCTGACTAATTTTACATTGTTAAATCTTTGTTAATAAAGAAAAACCTATTCCAATTAACCTGCCCTCAATCACAATATCGCAATCATTCTCCTACCTTATAATTTACGGTGTGACAGAACCATACCATGAAAACAAAGAGAATTGCGGTTAGAACAGAATGTTGCACATAACAAAAAAAAAAATTCTAAATGACGAGAAACATAACGGAAAAAAATACGCATGTGACAGTTAAATGAGGGGCGGAGGTGAGTATGAAATTATTATAGTTATGAAAGTTTGTCAGATTGCGTTGGGTGATCTTTAACTGAAATCCAGCTCATTAGAAATGTCCAATTAGCAATTCTAAATTCAGTTCATTTCTTGAAATACCTAATTAAATACATACATGTATCAAAGGTAAATTAGTCATTGTTAGGCACAGTGTGAATGGCGATTTTTAGGCAACAGCAGCATCTAGTGGACATTGTTCATATTATTCCGTGTTGATCACAGTCCTGCTATTATGAAGCAAAGCAAAATATGTTATGAAGGATAATTATATAAAAAGATTAAAAACTCTCCTGTTAAAGGCCAACTCTGGTCAGCAAGTAAATTTGATCAGTAAAATGTTAATGCTATGCAGGAAAGCTTGTCACTGTATTCAAATCATTACGTTTTCTCAGTTTAGCTTTCACAGACATGCTGGATGCAGAATTGTCTCTAGCTCATACATGACTTTAGGCACGTGATTTACCAAAGGCAAATAGGCTGTTCACTTTGCAAGGGCATTTTCCCAAAGCTTAGTGAAGGTGGTGCAAATTTACTTTGCAAAGAATAGCCAATCACATGCAAGGAAAATAAAAATGAAAAGCTGTTTTTTTGGCTTGCACATGATTGGATGATGGAGGTTTAGCTCATTTACTAAACTAAGGAAAAACTACCCTTACAAAGTGAATAGCCTATTTGTCTTTAGTAAATCAAAGCCTAGGTGTCCATACACCCTACATACAAACTCTTCTCTACAAGGGGTGTATAATGGGTGAAGCAATGAAAGTCAGTAGGTCCGCATCAAGGGGCCACACATTGCAAGCAAAATGCTTCATTAAGCATTTGTGCATGCTCTTAGGGATCATGCACATTGCCATAAAAAATGCTGCGTTTTGATCAGTACTGTGTTTTAATTTTTATGAATCTGAACACAGGTGCATTGTTTTCTATGGTCCCATACACACAGTGTGTAAAGATAAAATAAATAAATGAAAATAGAAGAATCTGTGTCTGAAAGACCTACGCATGGACCGTATTTTACACTGTATGCATGTAAACCTCCTGGTCTGATCCTACTCTAAAGGTGCCCATACACCTTACGAATATCGGCCGATTTTCGTATGCGATCGCGGTTTCGTTCGATATTCGTAAGGTTGATGGGCAGTGTACAACCGCAAATAATGTACAATCGATCGACTTTTGAATAACCAGCAGGTTAGGAAACTTCAGTCGATCGTACGATTTTCGCAAAAGTTGATGGTGTTTCCGTGCGTCAAAATTCGTACGATTTACACTGCATATGCGCAGACGAAAATACATGTGGTCAATTACCGCAATTCGTCCAGGTGCTTTCTTTTAATTACTGCTAATCCAACTTTGCGATAATCGGGGCAGGATGGGGCCTCCGTACGAAAATCGTACGGTTACAGCTCCATTTCTCTGACAGGCCAGGAGTCCTCTGGTCTTTTATTGCCTCTCTATTCCTTTCACTACAATTCTCATGCCATAGCAGTGCTAGGAGAAGAGTGGATGCTATGTATCCACTGCCATTATACCTCTTCCGGGTGCCCGGCTGAAGCTGCGTTTTATGAATTTCAGCAATGACATCACTGATTTTTCATTGGAAATATCAGCTAAATGGTAAGGCTTTTTTTGTAATAACTTATTAGCAGCTTTTTTGATTTACATAGCTGACACCACTGATAGGTGTGGGAGGGAGAGCGGGAGACCTCCCTGAAATGATGGCAGATAGCAAAGGAGCTAATGCTATTCTCCTGCTACCAGCTGTTTTGGCCGCTGTCCAAATAATCAAAAAACAGCAGGAGAATGAATAGCTAGACTGCTATTGGCCATTTAAAATTGCAATAACCAATAGCAGGCTGGTTATTGCACCTGCTCACTGCTGCTGTCAATCATCTTAGACACGCTTGATGTGACATATGCATATATAAATTCTTATTTTAAAAAAAAAAATGGGAATTTTTTTTCACAGTTTTGGCAGTAATAATAATAATGTGTACATAAGTAGTGTACCTAACAGAAACTTATATGTAATACATTATTTTATCAGTCTTGATTTATAGGGTATATCATATGTTTGGGATTTCAGTTTATTTTGGGAGTTATAGGTCACAAAATACAAGGATACAAGGAGTGAAATACAATTTTAGTGTGGAACAATTGTAGAATGTGGTATGTTTGTCCCCTAACTCTAATAGCCTCATTGGCACTATATTTTCCTATCCTTTTTGAATAATCTCTTGCCGTCTGCCCGAACGGACGGCGGACTCACATTTGCGGGTTGCCGTCATAAGACGGCTTTTTTTTCTGCTTGCGCGCGCCCCTAGCACGCACGCACGGGCAGAAAAAACCCGCCCGTTCTTTACAGCCGTTACCTGGTGTTTGTCATACATCGGTGGCTCTATACCCTACCGATCGTATGTATGTGCTGGCTGGCTGCGCGCCCCCCTGCCCCCTCCTCGAGTGCCGCCACCGCCATGAGTGCCTCCCCTTCATCTTTAATCCCGGGATCCGCTAGCCCATCTGCGCCCCGGGACCGGCTAGGGAAGGCGTCAGGAGGTAAGATGGGAGGGAGTTCAGCATTTTCCTCCTTACTGATCTCCCCCTGTACTGTGAATGCGGAAGTCATGTGTAATACATGACTTCCGCATTCACCTGCCAGTCATCTGGCTGATATAGTCAGAGAGAAGAAGCTGATGAATCAGATCTGTGCTTCATCAGCTTCTTTGGGGGTCCCTAGGTGACATTAGGGGTCTTAGAGACCCCTAATGTGTCCATAAAGAGGACCTGTCAGTGTGCCTTTGCTATTATATAGGGGGATTGTTATGTCCCTATGTGATAGCAATAAGTGTAAAAAAAAAAAAAAGTAAAAAAAAATAAAAGTCACATATAAAAAAAGTTTAAAAAACCCACAAAAAATGTTTAAGTCCCCCACCCCCACATTTACGCACATATAAACGTAAATACGCGTTAGATGAACCAGCGTGCGAAAATGACAATTGTGCTACACATGTTACATATCGCTGCGAACGTCAGAGTGAGAGCAATAATTTTAGGGCCATCAATCACTGATAACACTAAACTGATGAGCAGTAAAAGCTTTTGAAGCGTCACCTATGGCCAATTTTGGGTATTGTAGTTTTTTGAGGTTTTGCACCGTGCAATTTTAAGGCTTGACATGTTTGGTGTCTATTTAACCGACGTGACCCCCAACTCTTATATTTGAGCAAAAAATTGGTAATAATAAATGTTTTATCTTTTAATTTAGGGGAAAGTTTTTTTTTTACATTTTCTATAATTTTTCCTTAATGTATTAAAAAATAAAAACCCCAGCGGTGATTAAATACCACCAAAAGAAAGCTCTGTCTGTCCCCAAAAAATGGTATAAAATTCCTTTCGGTACAGCGTTGCATGACTGAATAAATGTCAGTCAAAGTACCTCAGCGCTGAATACTGAAAAATGGCCTGGACAGGAAGGGGGTTTAACACCGCGGACTTCAAGTGGTTAAACTTATTTGATTTTTTTTATGTTTTAACTTTTTTCCTTTTTTTACATTTTTAAAAATTTTAAAAACTTCAAAAAAGCTGTTTACTTTTTTTTTTAAACTAGGGGGGCACTAAAGGGTATTTTTTTTTTAGTTACAGGAAATACTGTATTCTCCTCAGAGATACTTTGTATCACGTTTGTAATACACTGAGCCGGCTTCGAGCTCCACAACACAGTGAGCTGCAAGCCGGCTCGGTGGCTGTCACAGTACGGTGATCACAGCGATCAGCTATCGCGGTGATCATTGTTCTGTGACCACCTAAATTGTTGTTGAGGGTCTGCGTCGAACCCCGAGGGACCCATCAACAGCAATAACTCCAATGAGCGCTGGTCCATATACGGACTATACGGACTAGCGCTCATTGTACTGCATGATGGGATATTCTGTCACTAGCCATTAAGAGACTTAAAGACTGTGATGCCCACACTGTGCCAAGTTTTAAGTCTTAAAGTGGACCTTTACCCTCTTTTACTGTATATCACATCAGCATGCAGCTCTGCATGCTGACATGAAATCATCTCACATTCATTAGTTAAAAAAACATATTTTACTTTTACTTAGAATTATTGTTTTTCCACTTCCTGGTCCACTTGGGCATTAGTGATGTAATGTGTCCAAGTGATGCATCCTCTCACGAGATCTCAGAGGTCCTAATTATTACGTTCTATATACTGTGTATAGAACATTAGGATGTTAAAACACACTGAATTGCTGCAGCACAGGAGAAGAGAGGCTGGAGGGAGTTCTGCTATAGCCGGCCAGCTCTGAAGATAAGGGATCAGATGAGTATAGCTTTGTTATTTTCCTCTCTAAACCAACACGTGCAGTTAATCCTTGCAGTGCAGTGGTAGCCCCATTGCAAGGGTTAATAATAATTTTCTCCACAGTTCTGCTTTAATGCAGGGAATGCTTAGATGGAAGGTGGAGAATCAAGACACATTCTCATATTCTTCATCTTGTTGTGACTGTGAAGACAAATAACTCATTTAGTTGACAATACCAAATACATGACTAGGAAGGATCAGTCAGTTTATTCTTCTTTAGACATGATTGAGAAGTGCAACACCTTCTTGCTGTACCTGTTCATATAGATTTGCTGCTGTTGTTACTATTGCTACCACCGCCAATATGTATATTCAGGCGTATAAGGTGGCACTGAACTGTTACTTAGATTGGCAATATGTCTACTATCGAGATTTTGTCTTAGATTACTTCATTATTCCTCAGCTGCTCCTAAAAAAAACCCAACATATCTATTAACCACTTGCTGTCCGAGCAATTTCTTACTATTTGCACACACATGATAAAATATGATTTTTTATATTTTCTAAAAACAGTGGCCCTGTGGAATAAAAAAAATCGTAGTTCCAATTTTTTATGTTGCCGGGTATTTGCAAATATTTATCAAACCAGTGCTTTTAGGATAAAATACAATAGAAATAGATTTAATCCAGCAGACTGTCCCTTTCCCCTCCAGGCCCTCTCACCATGGTCCAGTTGGTGAGGAAAAGTTCAGGTTGTGGCTGAGGCCAATTAGAATCCTCTATATGGCAGTTGGAGCTTCGGTCAGAAACTCTAATTCTAGCAATCAGCATCCTCCTTTTCCTCCTCCCTTCCTCAGGCCTGTTGATCAATAGCCCAGGTAGCAGGGACACATGCAGCTGGGATCCGGCAGTGGAAAAGTCTGGTCTGAGCACCTCCCGCCACTTAACTGGGCCACCAGCCAGGGCTACAGATGTGAAATAGAATGCTGTACTTCTGCAGGAGAAAGATTTGTGTTACAAACAAGTTAGGCAGTATGTCTATTACTACCACAACTCTACACTATTTTTATACTTACGGCTAGGTTTACACCTGGGTGACTCCTGCAATCATGCACAAAACCACGCGGAATAATACTGTAAAACCGAGTCCACTTCAGAGAGGCTTGCTTGACTACCACTGTCTGAGGTTACTGCTGCATAGAGACTCATGGAAATTGTACTTGTGAGACAGGGAGAGACAATATTAATGTATGCAGAGTAAACTAGTTCCCAGGTGGCGTATGTAACTGGGGGAGAATTATGGACTCATCCCTCTTCTGAAGTGCAGGTAGAACGGCTTAGGTGCATGTTGCTGAGAGAGAGACAGACCTTGCAGTCATCGCTGCTGTTGCGGGGATAACAGTGGACACCAACAGGGAGAGAAGTATGGACACAGGGAGATCTGCCTAAACTCCAGGACAGTGAACCTCCTCTTAAGAGTCCAAGAGGTAGCCGGCTCTAGAGGGAGACGTCCTTCTCGCTGGCCATGTAGGGAGCTACCATCCAAGTGTGCACACTACAGGAGTGGTGAGAGGCCGATGGCCATCTGTATTATTGAATTCAGCCTACCCTTACAAGTAGAACTTTGGGCCCCAATGTTGGCTAGCTTAAGGAATCACTATTGGGCGGTAGCGTAGAGACCTAGCTATATTCTGGACTTTATCTGAATCTGTATCATCCCAGTTAGCTACAATCAGGCAGTGTTACCTCCAGTCAGTTTAATACTGTCTATTGCTGAGATCAGACAGCCGCGGATGAGGGGGTGTTTGTATACTTGAATATGTTCCATTGCATGCATAATCATTCCTGATTTTGTTTATGCTAATTGGTTATCTGTGAAGATAGGATCTAGTCCAGGGGTCTCAAACCTCCGGCCCTCCAGCTGTGGTGAAACTACAAATCCCATGATGCATCTCTCTTCGGGAGTCATGTCTGTGGATGTGAGAATCTTGCAATGCCTCATGGGATTTGTAGTTCCACCACAGCTGGAGGGCCGGAGGTTTGAGACCCCTGATCTAGTCTGTTCAGTAAGGCCTTTACAAAAGAAACCAACAAGGTGTGCTAGTGTGTTGTGGATCTAGTCTGGGCAGTTTATCCAGGTATGGGACAGAAGAATCAGAAATTCACAGCAGCTCCTTTGGGGGGTGAGTGCTACAATATTTTCTCTTTCAGTGATACCCTTTGTGATACATTGTGTGTCTGTGAAGCAGGGAGATGTATGCAGTAGATGTCCTCAGGTAGATTCATCTCCAGGCAGCAGCACAGTAGTGACTTCAACAACTCCAAATGTTGTGAGACTAGCAATTATAGGCAGCATTGCCTGTAGGCACAGAAGCGTTTAGGACACTCACATGTCAGGAAGTACTTTGCTATTTTTAGGAGGATATTAAGACAAAATGTAGCTTTTTCAGGGTACTGCTGTGGCGCAATTAACATAGATGCTGCTTATAATATAACAAATCTTCAGTTTTTAAGTTCAAGTCCATTTTAACTAGGGTTTCCTCAGAGGTTGCAAAGGTTCTCTTGAACAATGGTCACTCGGCAGCTGACTTCCCATTGCCCACCAATGTAATGGAGCATTCTTCCCGCTGACTGCTCAAATTGCAGAGCTATGAATCTGTCTCAACAGGGTGATGCCAGAGCTCTGCAAGGAGTCCACTGCTTCCACACAGAGCACAAGGGTATGCTGGCAGGAGACAGGCTTTTTTATTCACACTGTGGATACTTTTTAAAGTAATCAATTTATAAAATCTATCTTTGCACACCTTTTGCTTTGATGTACCTGTATTTACCTGACTTAAACCTTAAAGTGACATTAAACCCTCAGATTCTTTAACATAAAACAATACTGTAATGTGTGCCTTACTGTAATCCATGGTTGTTTCCCTTCTCTTTGCTGCTCTTCCTTTTAAATCTGTATCTGTTCTCATGCTCAGCAGAACTTCTGTTTTGCAGCAGACTGCCTTGTCTCTGAAAGGGATACATGGTGTCTGTGTGTACGTTTGCAACCTGAGCCAGCACTACAGGAAGAGGCAACCAGCTGCAAAGGGAAGTTCTCCCCAAGCATGAGAAGACATGAGGATTTAAAAGGAAGAGCAGCAAAGCGAAGGGAAACAACCATGGATTACAGTAAGGCACACGTTACAGTATTGTTTTATGTTAAAAAATCTGAGGGTTTAATGCCACTTTAAGTTAATTTGGGCTTTAATAAATGTCAAAGCCGAAACTCTTTATCTGACCTCACCTGTAAAAAAAATTCTGTATTGTGTCATAGTGTTCTATAGCCCTGTAATCTAGCATGCCCTGTGACACAACCATTTTATTGGTGTCTCGCCCCGACTTCAAGCTTAGTCTTATTTGAATTGTAGAGCACAGAGTTGTATTTTGCACACTTTGTCGGTGCAGAAAAAAAAGATGCTAAAACTAGTTTCCGAGCTCTGAAGGGCATTGATGGAAATTATGTTGACTAGACATCTTGGAAGCAGAAGCATTCAGTCGCTAACCTTATTGGCAATTAGAGCACAGGAAACATTAACTCATGCTTGCACACTTTCAAGAATATGTTAGGCTCCATTAGTTTCTGCTTCTTGATGTTTCCATAGTTTCATTATTTATCTAGATTATGTCAGCATTTCTTCAGGCACATGACGGTGCATACTTGTTAATGGTCTGTTTCTGCAATACAAATCATACATTTGTTTAACATACTTTTGAATTCCATTTTATCTGCATTTAGAAAACGTGTCATATAATTATAGATAAAGGAAATGTATCAGCTATTTTTACTTTTGACTGTTATTCAATCAATATGGCCCATAACAGTTTTATGTCTTGTATTATCTTATATGGAATATTACAACATTAATGGTTCTGTTAATATTAAGCAGAGGGCTGATTTATGGCAGTTGTCATAAATATAGATATCCTGTATTCAGCCATGGATCTGGTCAATGTCATGCTTAAAACAAGCACTCTGTAAAAAAAATGAATAGGTAAGCAATTTCTTGTAGGGATCATTTTCTTAAAAGGGTTCACTACCAATAATAAAGAGAAACCCCTCCAATGGCTCTGAAATTCCCAGTGGCGGGGTTACCATGCTTGGACCCGCAATGGCTATCTGTTTTGAAGATTGCACTAACCACAGAGATGAACTACTTCCATTCCACCATACTACCACACTTATTGGCATCTCTGTTGTGATTTAACAAAAGCGATTTTTAAAAAAATAAAGAAAAACCCCTCCAATGGCTCTGAAATTCCAAGTGGCGGAGTTACCATGCTTGGACAAGCAATGGCTATCTGTTTTGAAGATTGCACTAACCACAGAGATGAACTACTTCCATTCCACCATACTACCACACTTATTGGCATCTCTGTTGTGATTTAACAAAAGCGATTTTTAAAAAAAAATAAAGAAAAACCCCTCCAATGGCTCTGAAATTCCCAGTGGCAGGATTACCATGCTTGAACCTGCAATGGCTATCTGTTTTGAAGATTGCACCAGCCACAGAGATGAACTACTTCCATTCCACCATACTACCACACTTATTGACATCTCGGTGGCTATTTAACAAAAGCTATTTTAAAAAAATAATAAAGAAAAACTTCTCCAATGGCTCTGAAATTCCCAGTGGCGGGGTTACCATGCTTGGACCCGCAATGGCTATCTGTTTTTAAGATTGCACTAGCCACAGAGATATACTACTTCCATTCAACCATACTACCACACTTATTGGCATCATTGGTGGCTATTTAACAAAAGCTATTTAAAAAAGAGCTGAAAAAAAAAACAACTTAGGGCAGACGAGCAGTCATGCATAGCAAATCAGCACTCAATTGCATCAAATTATTTCTTTTTGGTAAACCATCCGCTAATATTTAGAACATTGACTGGGTTTCTGGGTTCTATTGATGGGGTCCTGAGTTCAATTATAACTAAGGATATCATCTACTAATTTACCCTTCACCCCTGATGCTGGAAGTAATTAGCATGGGATGCCAGTCAGGGAATTTGCCACTCTTTCAGGAATTTATTTAGCAAAAATTTTTTTATCAGTGAAGGCTGTGAACGTTTATCAAAGAGAACCCATTACAATTAGGTTCATACAAAAACACAAATGTTTACTATGCATGCATGTTTACTTATAAAACATTCTGCCATACAACAACTGAAATCTGAGAAAATTAAAAATCAGTTATCGCCTTGGAATGTTAAAAATGTATTTTAACATTCACGCCCAACTGAACTTTCAGTTTGAGGGTTAGTTCACACCATATGCAGCGCGTTCCGATTCTGGCCTGAACGCACTGCATCGCATTGCGGCCGGCTCACTTTTGTGTGGGGCAGGAGGGGGCGTGGCGGGCCATTGAAGGGAATGGCACTGTAGCCATGCCCTCCGGCCGCAATGCGATCGCCCTTACGGGATCGCAAGGCACGTTATGCCTGCGGTCCGGTGCGATCAAAATGCTGCAAGCACTATTTTGATCGGACCGGACCGTAAGAAAGAAACCACTATATTCGGATTAGAAGATGAGAAGTGAAAGGAGGAGAGGAAAATAGAGAGAGACGAAAAATCCAGAAGGGTAGAGAAGGAGGGAAAGGTTAGGTGGGGGGGACTCAGGTTCAGAGATATGTTATCCGTAAAAGATTACAATAGTGGGTGGTCTAAAGAAGTGGTAACGTCTCAAGACGTTATTAAGTCGGTATCGAAGTGGGGCGGAAGACATTTCCGGATCCATGGATCCCAAACTTTTTCGAACTTGAGCATTGTGTCATGAAGTTTAGCTGTTAGTTTTTCGTATATAAATACAGGAGTATAACGTTTTCATTTTTGTGCCTAGACCAAAATGAGCCCCTAACCCTTGCAGTGCGTGGTAGCCCCACTGCAAGGGATAAGAAATATTTCCCCTGGAGTTGCAGAGCTCTAGGTCTGACTCTATAGAGGGCATGTCAGACCTTTGCAGAGAGATCACTGCATCCACACAGAGAGCAAGGGTGCCACTCTGGAACTGTTAGCAGGGAACTGACTTTTCTACTCTACGTGGCTGCTTTAGAAAGAACACTATAAGACATTCCATTGATAATTAGCACCGCTTATACCAGTTAGGTACCAGCTGCATTGAGGTATATGTAGTGTATGGAGAGGGCATTCATTTTTGCGGAAGTTTTATGATTCTTTAAGTTATGGACAATTTGGTGTCACAGAGATGTTCAGAGAAGATGAATGACAGTTGAGCCTGTCACCTATCACTCCTATAACCTATTTTTGCTGCATTTCCATGGCAACAACAGCGTGGAGGTACATGGGGCTGGAGTATCCAGTAACTAACTTTTTCCCCAAAATTACTCAAACTTTTCTCCTGGGAATGAAGTGCAGTATCTGCCTCCTCTTCCTTTCTCCTTGTCAGCGTGTTTATCACCTGAATACCGGTGCATGTTAATTGTGCCCTAATAATAGTATCTAACTTCAGTGACACTTCTCTGCTGTCCTACAAGCATTCCAAACATAACATAAACAACTACTTCATTAAACCCCACTGCTAACTTAGTTGTAGGAGGCACAGACAATGTCTCTCTTCATTTTGATCTTGGCACATTAAACAGCTGGCAGTAGAAGCTACCCAGATGCTTGCTGTCTAAATGTTTCCCCTGCAATGGGCTAATTATCCAAGGTTTGAAAAGTCTGCTGCCACTTGTTACCAGTGTACTTACTCTTACTGTGCACTACTCATATATTGTGGCAATGTACTATGACAGGTTTACCTTAGCAGGAACAGTAGCTGTCCCCTAGAATATATATGTTCATAGATGTCCTTGTCATTTAAAAAAAAAGGCAGAACTATTTACATTTAAATGAACACATGTGATGCAGATATACTATTATTATTCTATGCATTCAAATGTAAATCAGACATTAGAAAACAAAGCCATTTTTATGTACTTAAAGAAGAACTCCAGGCAGAAATATTCTTAACCCTTGCAGTGGGGCTACTCATGCGCTGCAAGGGTTAAGTGCTCGTTTTTGTCTAGGGACTACAATAAAAAAAATGTATACCCACCTGAAACTCGGATCCGGGTGGCCGTTAAGCTGGCCATACACCTATAGATTATCTGCAGATTTTCTATGGTCAGATGGAAAAAGTGCAACAGATTCCTCCATCTACGCTACACTGTGTGGATGGAGGAATCTCCCACTGGGCCAAGCATCAGTATCTTGCTAGTCGACACCCCATCCTCAACATTGGGACAAGGTGTCTTGCAAGTGGGGGGGAGACTTTGCCACATGCAAGGTACCCCCCTAATGTTGAAATGCATGTGACCTGATATGATCCAGAAAGGGGAGGGGCACACTCTTCCTTTTCTGGCCACCCAGGCTGTTTGGATTGTTAAGTGCAAGCCATATGCATAAAGCCATTTAAGAAAAGCAGAAAAAAAGTCACGTAGCCTGGTATTTTTTTTTAACCCCTTCGTTACAGATTCCCGGTGAGTGGCCTAAAATGTGGAATATAACATGGATACAAAAAATGAAAAAAAGGCCTCAGTCATGAAGGGGTTAAAGACTACATTGTACTGTTGCAGCCCTTTCAGCTTTTAGGCACCCCACACGCATATTGTTTATTGTTGTGTATTTTCAATGTTGCACTTTAAGCCACATGAAAAGCTCCTCTTCCGGCCCAACGGTATTTAACATTATTTTGCATTGATACATGTTCCCCATGGCAGTGCCCAGCTACCCGTGTCTTTTATATTAACAATATCTTGCCTATTAGCATTGAGAAGGCCAGATAAAACAGCTATTTTTGCCTCCCATAGGGTTCAATGAGGTTTGGATTGAAGTTCTTGGTTCCCGGACTTCATGCCAGGTTTGGCTAAAACCAGACTAGCTCATCTCTAGCCTTAAAAAAACAAACTGTAGATCAGCATTAATTATTAAATGGGAGTCACACTGCTTAATGCGCTTTGCAGTCTTTACCTGTGGCCATATGACTTGAGCCTTACACCTGGCATGTAATACAGAGCGCAAGCATGCCACATTATACCCCTTTAATGGGCAAAACTGGGGCATTGCTAGGATTGTGTGAGATCTGGGGCACACAAAGGAGGTGGAAGTTTGCGGAATGAGAGCCTAATTGATGTCGGAATTACAGAATGTGCAGCCCAGGTTACAGAGTATATAACACACAGCATGTAAGAGTCAGGAGTGTACAACACACGGAGTGCAAGGGTCAGGAGTGTACAACACACAGAGTGCAAGGGTCAGGAGTGTACAACACACGGAGTGCAATGGTCAGGAGTGTACAACACACAGAGTGCAAGGGTCAGGAGTGTACAACACACGGAGTGCAAGGGTCAGGAGTGTACAACACACAGAGTGCAAGGGTCAGGAGTGTACAACACACGGAGTGCAAGGGTCAGGAGTGTACAACACACAGAGTGCAAGGGTCAGGAGTGTACAACACACGGAGTGCAAGGGTCAGGAGTGTACAACACACAGAGTGCAAGGGTCAGGAGTGTGCAACACATGAAGTGCAGGGAATGGGAGTATGTAACACAGGGTGCAGGGGTCAAGAGTATGTAACACACAGAGTGCAGGGATCAGGAGCATGTAGCACATGGAATGCAGGGTTCAGGAGTATGTAACATGGTATGTGAAGTACAACACACACTGTATAATGCAGCTGGCAGTGCAGTGGCGGGGTACGTGAAGCACAACACACGCTGTATAATGTAGCTGGCAGAGCAGTGGTGGGGTATGTGATGTAGAACACACACTGTGTAATGTAGCTCACATAGCAGTGGTGGCGTATGTGATGTAGAACACACGCTGTATAATGTAGCTCGCAGAGCAGTGGTGGGGTATGTGATGTAGAACACACGCTGTGTAATGTAGCTCACAGAGCAGTGGTGGGGTATGTGATGTAGAACACACGCTGTATAATGTAGCTCACAGAGCAGTGGCGGGGTATGTGATGTAGAACACACGCTGTGTAATGTAGCTCACAGAGCAGTGGTGGGGTATATGATGTAGAATAGACATGTGCACTGCCAAAAAATTTGTTTAGTTTCGTTTCGTTTTAAGTTCGGATTTGTGTTATTTCGTTTTTCGGGAGTGAAAGTCAATTCGGATTCGGACGAAATTCGGTAGCGGTAGTTCGAACGTTCGTTTCGTTTTCTGTTCTTATTCGTTTCGTTCGTTCGTTTGCAGCAAAGTAACATTTGAGGGGGAAAAAATATTTTTCTCCTTCTCTAATGCCACTTTGCTCCAACGAACGAAACGAATAAGAACCGAAAACGAAACGAACATTCGAACTACCGCTACCAAATTTCGGAAATGGAGATTCGGATTTGTTTGCATTCGTTATGTCTGTAATTTGGAATTCAGATACATCCGAATGTCCGAAAATTCGTCCGAATTTCGATTCGGAACGAAACGAATCGCACATGTCTAATGTAGAACACACACTGTGTAATGTAGCTCACAGAGCAGGGGTGGGGTATGTGATGTAGAACACACGCTGTATAATGTAGCTCGCAGAGCAGTGGTGGGGTATGTGATGTAGAACACACACTCTGTAATGTAGCTCACAGAGCAGTGGTGGGGTATGTGATGTAGAACACACGCTGTATAATGTAGCTCACAGAGTAGTGGCGGGGTATGTGATGTAGGACACACACTGTACAATGTAGCTGGCAGTGCAGTGGCGGGGTATGTGATACTGCATAATGTAGCTCGCCGAGCAGTGGCGGGGTATGTGATACTGTATAATGTAGCTGGCAGAGCAGTGGCGGGGTATGTGATACTGCATAATGTAGCTCGCCGAGCAGTGGCGAGGTACGGATCGGCAGTCCCTGTGGCGATAGCCCCGTCCTGTCTCATAGAGATAATAGAGCAGAGTGGAGCCCTCCCCCTCCTGACATCACTTCCATCCACTCCTCTCCAGCTGTGATAGGCGGCGGCGATGGAGTCCGGCTCGGCGGGTGTCTCCTCGTCTCCGGGCTATATGACCCCGGGCCACAGCGCTCTCCTCTCCGCCCTGTCCCCGGACTCCCTGCGGTTCGATGAGGACGATGATGACCTGGAGGTGTTCAGTAAGGTAAAGAGCCGGGGAGGGGGAGGGGCGGGGACTACAAACTTCTGAAACCAACTTTTCTAAAAGGTGTCACTGTGTGTGATGGAGGAGGATGCTCGGTCTGATCACTGGCCCGTATGGCAGGGGATGGGACACTCAGCTGTCTGTGATTGTACATATACATGAAATCTGGGCACGATGATCCTGATGTATGAGTGTTCCCTAGAATAGGTCTTGTTGTCATTAGCAATCTGTCACTTTATCAGCTGAGAGTTCTGCAGCCCAGGCTTGAGTTGAAAGTGAAAGGATTCTGCTAGGTTGCTAAGGGCAACAGAAAAGGGAACATACTTTCCATATATTATCCCTGTCCTGATCTCTTTTGTTTTACACGTAGCATAGTTTTCATTGTGTGCTGATGATGCAGTTTAGAGGCTTATGCTCCTGGCTGTAAAGCAATGGTGTGTTTTGGTCAGTACAGCTTTTATTTTTACGGATCTGATGGCAGGTATATTGTTTTATGTGGGCCCCGTGTACACAGCTGCGTAAAGATCAGTAAATCAAAGTACAAAAATCTGTGTCTGAGGTCCTGAGTATGACCATATGTTTTATGCTGTGTGCAAGTTAATGTTTATGCTGTTTACATATGTACGGTGCAAACATATAGAGCTGCCTGCCTTTGTTGCTAGGATGCCGGTGATTTGAGTCATCTAAAGTCCTTTGTTGCTAGGATGCAGGGGGCTCTAGCTGCCTAGTGTTCTTTCCTGCTAGGATGCAGGAGGCTCTCGCTGCCTAGTGTCCTTTGTTGCTAGGATGCAGGCGGCTCTGGCTGCCTAGTGTCCTTTGTTGCTAGGATGCAGGCGGCTCTGGCTGCCTAGTGTCCTTTGTTGCTAGGATGCAGGCGGCTCTGGCTGCCTAGTGTCCTTTGTTGCTAGGATGCAGGCGGCTCTGGCTCCCCTTGGCCTTCGTTGCCAGGTTGCAGATGTCTCTAGCTGCCTAGAGTTCTTTGTTGCTAGAATGCAGGTGGCTCTAGTTGCCTAGTATCCTTTGTTGCTAGGATGCAGGCGGCTTTAGCTGCCTATTGTTCTTCGTTGCTGGGATGCAGGTTAATTGAGCCAGCTAGTATCCTTTGTTGCTAGGATGTAGGTGACTCGAGGTTCCCAGAGTTCTTTTCCTGCTAGGATACATGTGGCTTAGTGTGGATGGTTGACCTTCTTTATGTTTCTGTGACAGATCCTACTGACATGTGTTTGCATTGCAGGTACAGCAGGTCTAATTCATCATCTTCATTTTCTTATTATTATAATGCATGATTTATATTGCGTAGCGCTTTACAATAAAAAGGGAAACAGTACAATGACAGTATAACTTAAGATAACTTAAGATAATACTTTGCATTCTATCACATGCCTTTGAGCAGCGATGTGTTTGAATACACAAGTTTTTGACAGCGGCACTTTACTTGGCCTAATGCATTTTAGAGGGACTTAGGAAAAGACGTTAAAAGCTAATTGATCGGACTCCTTATTTTCTCTGAGCCTTTTCTATGTGGTAGAATGCAATGCAGGCCATAAGGGATAAAAAATGCGCTACAATTAGACATTACATTTTTTCTAGCCTGGGGCTTATTTATATCAATCCTCAGATCAGCATTTACCTTCATACAGCTGCAGCCTGTGCTTGATTTGTAGTGGGGTGTACGCAGCACCCAGGGTGGTTGCCTCAGGTGGCACCTCATTGGATCACGTGAGGGGTGGCAGGCGTGCCTGCCTGCCACCCCCTTGCCCGCCACAGCGTCCCAGGATGCTCAGGGCTATTAGCAATCTGTGACGCTTTGGCTGGCATACTGCCCAGCTCACTGATGTCACTGGATGCCAGGAACTGCCTGACATCCCACCAGCCATCTCCTGGCAACCAGTGATGTCAGTGAGCTGGGTAGGATGCTGGACAGAGGCGGTAACCAGAATCCGTAGCCACACCTGCGTAACGGGCATCCACCGCCAACCAACCACCACGGGCACCCCCCCGCCCCGTAATGAGACAGTTTTTTTGCGGCCCCATTGGAGAAACTTCCCTTCACTTCTGTGCCAGAAATGCAACAGGAAGTTAGACAAAATCTCCCAATGTGAAGTGAAATCACCTCTTAGATAGATGTCCTGACTGGAAGAATCTCAGTGATAATGGTCACCGGGACAAATATAGTAGTCAATCTCCCTGAAGGTGCCCATACACTGGCCAAATTTCGGCCAGTTTTTAATGTACCGCCCGAAATTCGACCAGTGTATGGGGCTGTCGGCTCCCTTTCAGCCGGCGTTCCTCGATCAGCCGATCGAAGGAGCCGGCTGGAAAATCTTCGTACGATCAGAGCCGGCAGCCGATGAGCTGCCCGCTTTGATTGGGTATTCTGACGAGTGGACGGCACCTATCAGAATACAATGCAAACAGCGGCGATTCCTCGATCGACAGGCTGTTTGTGTTTGCTAGAGGAATCGCATCATTTTTTTTTCATGCAGCCCGCGGGTTGAATGGAAAGAATTGACCGGTGTATGGCCAGCCTTATAGGGACACAAGCTGGCAAAAAAAAAGAGCTTTTGTCTGGAGTTACACTTTAAGGCCCCATTCACACCAGGGTGGCAGCATTTCTGCGCGTTTTACGCTCGTTTTCTGTTCATATGTGAGCGTGTTTTTCCCCAGCTCATTTCAATTATCCAATGAGAAGCAGGCTCAGCTGCGAAATCGTGCTTAAAAAACACACACATGCGCACATTTAAGTCTATAGCGAAGTGACCGAAAGATGAGCTCATCACTGTGCTGACTCTCCTTTTACTGGCCAGTCAGAGGCTGGGGCGGGTCCATGACGACCTGGGCTCAGAGGAAGTGGATGATGCTGAGGATATCTAGTGAAAAAAAGTACTGTAGGGGAAAATTCTGAATTGCTAGTGGATCATGCAACAAAAGCTGCTTACATTTGATGTTTTCATGTGCTAGTCATTTTTATCTTGTTGTTTTTGGCTGAAGTTCTGTTTTCAAAATGGAGCTTAATCCTTTAAAGGAAAAAATGCTGGCAGGTAGACTATTTTTATTTGGACGAGGCATTCTGTGTTGTTGGAGGGTTATGCAAGTGTGGCATGTGCATGTTGTGTACTTGCTCATTAAGGGCAAAAAATAAAATGTTACCACATTTTATGATTACAGGTATTTATATAGTGCTGACAGTTTATGCAGCACATTCATATATGTCCCTGCCCTTATGATCTAAGGTTCTTATCTCCTATGCATTCATACAGGCACAAAAAGGGCTAATTTAGATAGGAGCCAATTAACTACTTGCATGTCTTTTTGAGTGTGGGAGGAAATCGGAATACCTGGAGGAAACCCATGTAAGCACATGGAGAACATGCAAACTCCTTGCAGATAGTGTTCTGTCAGGGATTCGGACCGGGGACCAGTGGAGTTATCTGCATATTTAGGTCCATTTGGCTGCTGGAACCAGGGCCGGATTTACTCTCTCTGCTGCCCCAAGGCCAGGTTCCTCAATGCACCCCCATACAAGTGATCTCGGCGACATCGCCGAGATCACTTTTACAAAACTTCCCCGCTGTACAAAACATCCCCGCTGTACATTTCGCCCTGCTTGCCCAAGCAGGGCTAAATGTAGAAAACAACTACCTGCCCGGTGCCCAGAACTGCATGTCCTGGGCATCGGGAGATAGGAATTCCACACCCCTGCTGCCCCTCTACTCCCTGCGGCCGGGCATCGGTTGGCCTTGTGGGAAATCCAGCCCTGGCTGGAATCCCAAGAATTGGCTCTAAAGCTCCAGGTCAGAGTAGATCAAGGCTATGGAGAAGGGAGAGTCGCACACTCCCCTATGCCCAGAAGTACCATTACAAGGGTATGCCAAGGGTCAATAAATTTAATATAGAATTTAAGAGCCAGGCCCAGGAGCCAGGAGTATTTTTTTTTTTGGAGCTGTATTGGCTGCCTGGCTACTGGAATTTGTCCAGACTTGGGGTAAGACACCGGAGTATATGCTCCTGTCCACACATTGGTTGTCCAGCAATCAGCATTGAATACTGATGACCATTTACCAGTGACACCATGTAACTAATGATGTTGCTCAGCCCCCTTTTTGCTCTCTATGTCTGATCTTATCAAGGCACAGTAGAAGTGTTTCCCGGCCACGATTTTCAATCACAAGGCGTAGATAGCTTCAGGAAGCCGAACGACACCCTAAGGAGCATCTGATGAATAGAAGTGATTGGAGATATATTAATCAAACATAATTGATGGTGTAGGTTGCCTTGGTATTGGTGAAGTCTTTTTCTATAAAAACAAACAAGGAGGGTTGCGATCGACGTTAAGCCTTGGCCCAATGCTGCTCCTAACACAATCCATATTTGAGGCCCATATACTCCGGCCTCTTGCTCTAAATACAGAATTTGTATGGTATGTATTATATATTAGCCTGCTAGGTACTGCCCTGTGCTGTGTTGGAGATGTTTTTGGAACAGAATGACTGGAGATCTTTACAGCTTTCAAAGTTCAGCCACAAATGATCATTCTTCTCTTCCTGGTTCTTTACCGTCAGGATATGAGCGGGTGAAATAAAGTGCCTTCCTTTCTTCTGACAGTAATCAGGTCTTAGGTATGGCCAGCTAAAAGCTCTTTCATCTTCCGAGATGGACTCTTGCCATCACTATATTAGGTGAAACATCTGAGTGCTGTGTATAGGAAAGAGAATCCTGATCCTGGATAACAGTCTAGTACAGTGAGGTTGAATGCAAATGTCTCTTGAGCTTTGGTCAATGCACAGAGCCAACTCAGGTATGCTTTGAAATACGATTACATTGTATGTGATCACAATCTGAATTAAGTACCTGTGACAATGCAACCGAAGAGTTCTTCAATCCTTCATAAGCCTGCCTACCATTGTTGACCTCTCCTTTCAAAAATGCTAGCTGTTTGGCTTTCATGGTCATGCTCTTGGTTCATTACTGTAAGCCATTAACCCAGAAGAAGTATGAAGATAAAGCCTCCTGGCTTTTATTTTGTCACTGTGGCTAAAATCAAAGTGCCCAAAAAGCTGCCATTGCAAAAGAAGGCATCAAAGCTCAGCTCTGGGCTCCTTTTTATACTTTAATTTGCCTTATTACCATGTAACTCTGCACATTTGTTTACATGAAAACACTAAACCTTTATGTAGCTGCTACGGAAAAGTACAGCTCCGCGCTTCATTTAAGACATCTCTATGACAGGCACCGGGGGTTGTGCCTCCACCCTCTCTCTCTGTGCTTTGCTGATCGGAGAATGGCGTCCGAACGCTAGCCGACAATCCCACACACTGTGTGAATTTTGTCCGGTACATTAAAAACCGGCAGAAATTCGGCCAGTGTATGGGCACCTTTAACGAGTGAGTCCACAAACGCAGAAGGTGGTCGCTGTTCGAATATCAGAGCGCCCTGGTTTTCTGGGGCCTACGGGCTATCTGCAAAAAGTTAAAAACCACATGCAGGCACCTGATAGCACAATATATACTGTAGTTTTGCAATATTTTGGCTATGCGTTCATGTTAACCGCGTTCCCCTACTGTCATAATCTAACACTTGGGTTTACATGTGGCGCTCCCTGCTACCACAAGGCCTGAGCACCATCTCGTGTATTCTTTGTATTTGCATTACAAAATATACCCCTCCTACATAGGATAGCACAGCAGAGATAGCTAATATCAAAATTACATACAAATATTTAACAATTGATACGTAATTTTGATGTAGGCTTCCGCTGCTGTGGTACGTAGGAGGGCTATAATTTGATTTCCGAGTTGAATCAAGCTGAGTGGAATAATAGTGAATTATGTTGATTTGTTAACTCGTACCGATTCCTTTCCCCTCAAGTAGTTCTAGCTAAACACTTTGTATCTGCACAGGATTTTTATGAAGTTCCAGCGGTGGAACAGGAAGTACAATTAGGGTTAAAACAGGTACTTCTACTATATGCCCTACTTCAGCTTTAAAATTCTCTTCCTTGGTACAGGTAGAGATTCATGTTAAGCCATTAGCGGGCCTCAGCACCACTCGAACGCTGATGAAGGCCTACTGAAACCTACTACCGTAATAGCGGACTGCCTGTTCTCCCATTAAGGTCTGTTTTTATCAGTCGCTCTTATCCTAATACTAAGGGTGATTAAAGGGCTTCAAGAAAGCTACTTGAAACTTGCGGAAAGCATTGTACATGCTTTTCTGTATACTTTACTCTTTAGACAAGCTTTTTTTTATTACATATTGAAGCCCATGACACCTAGGCCTTTCATAATGGTTCCACTTAATTCAGCTGCTGTTACTCTAAGAAAACAAAACTGTATTGTACTATATGTCTTAAGTGCTGAAGCATTTGCCTTCATACATTTAAAAACCATCCATACAGTTTTGTTTTCATAGAGTAGAAGGTGAGAGGCGATCCTCTTATGGCTGATACAGTTTTGCCAAATACATGTTTTGCTTTCCTGCCAAATGGAATTGCTGCGTCGGAATAAAAATTGTTTTTTTTAGTTGCTAGGGGCAGTCATTTCTTCTGAGAAAGATGCCTCTAGCATGTGGTCTGCGGCTGACGGCTCTGATTGCAGGTTTGGGCCTGCCAGCAGCAGAAGTGTGTCACTTGGAGTTTATTGTATTCATTCAGACTGTAAACCTGTCATAAGACAAACATGGAGGCTGCAGTTGCTGTCCCCTCCTTTAGAAATTTCTTCTTGCCAAGCTGACATGCCGATCCTCTTGCTTTAAAATACTGACATGGATCTATTATGCTAAATATTATGCCGATACTGAGTATTTGGGCAAATACTTGTACTTGCTCAAATGCTCAGATACCTTCCCCGATACCGGAACTACCGGAGATTTCCTCTAACCGGCAGTGTTTCAAGGGAACATGGAGCCAGCTTCCCATCCAATCGGGAAGCCGGGTGGTGGGTAATGACTCCCTGCTCGGCTTCCTAATGGCCAGGAAGCTGGCTTCCCTGCCAATCAGCATGGAGCCGGGATCAACTGCATGGAGCCGGCATTCACAGCCAATCAGGAAGCTGGGCGGCGGGTAATGACCTAACTTCCTAATTGGCCAGGAAGCCGGCTCCATGCTGATTGGCTGGGAAGCTGGCTTCCTGGCCAGTCAGCATCGAGCCGGCCAAGCTGCATGGAGCTGGCTTCTCTGACAATCCAGTAACCGCTGCTGCCGCCTGGCAAGCCGGCTCCATGCGAGCGTAAGCAAGTACCGAAATGTCTGTGGCTGTCAGTCTTGCAATGCCTCATGGGAGTTGTAGGCCCACAACAGCTGGAGTGCTGAGATTAGTTACTCAAAGTAAGAGTTTTTTTCAGAAGGAGGTCGCCACCTTAAGGGGTATGTTCAGGCATTATTCAAAATTTAACCTAAGACACTCTCTCTAGAGTGGGGGGGCTCTGGCCCTCTAGCAAATCCCATAATGCATCTGTCTCTTGGATTCATACCTGTGGCTGTGAGAATCTTGCAATGCCTTGTGGGGCTTGTAGTTTCACCACAGCTGGAGGGCCGGAGGCTCTCCACCCCTGTTCTAGAGCATGTCCCATCACAATTTTTTTTCTTGTCTTGTTCCTGAAGAGAAAAACCGCTTTTGATACTTCCTGTGACCTCATCACCAGACGTGTGAAATTCATGCAGGGGCAGCTGCTGGGAGATCAGTTGCTATTGACGTAGGTATGCCCCCAGACCTACATCTCTCAAGATCCATTTTTATCTTAGGAGTCAATGCATCAGCATTCTTTTACTGTAACAAATAAAAAAAATCATGTAGAAAGGAAAAGAGAAGGTTTGAAATAGGAAGATGTTTGTTTTCTGGCAAGCTGGACTGCAAATGCTGATTGGAATGTTGAGTCCTAACTAAATGTTAGGAGCACACTGGATTTCTGGCAGCTCAGCAGTTATTTTTCTGTACATGTTTTTATAGGGATAAAAAATTGGGAGCTGTGTATGTATGGCAGAGATGTACTGAATATATATAATATAATATAATGACGCACGGAGCCGACTTTGTGGCCAATCGGGAAGCTGGGGGGCCGGTAATGGCTCGGTCCCTGACTTCCTGATTGGCCAGGTAGCCAGCTCCATGCTCCCTGGTGACAAGGGACCATGGAGCCGGTGTTCTATCGAAAGTTCCAACTTGTCCACCTCTCCAACTGGTGATGTCAAATCCAATCACTGCCAGTAGGACAGGGGTAGCCAAGCTCCGGCCCTCCAGCTGTGGTGGAACTACAAATCCCATGAGGCATTGCAAGATTCTCACACCCACAGACATGAGTCATTAGATTTGTAGTTTCACCACAGCTGGAGGGCCGGAGTTTGGCTACCCGTTAGGGCTGCAACAACTAATCGACATAATCGATTATAATCGATTATTGAAAAAGTTGTCAACTTTTTCAATAATCGATTAATCGGCTTCCGATCAGTTGGCCCTGTTCACAGCTCCACCTCCTCTCCGCCTCACACTCACCGCCCACCCACAATTGGCACACGGACGCGGGGAGATGTAGTAAGGAGGAGCAGGTGTGGGGTGATGACAGCTGCCGATAGACAGGTCCGATCTCAGAAGCAAGTTGCTGGAAGACTGCTCAGGTAAGCCTGCACTTTCCCACACATGGTGCTCTATAATGTATTGCTTGGATTTGTATTCCTCTATAGCTGATGGTACATTGTGCTGTAGATTATACATAGGAATACAAATCCCAGCAATACATTATACACTGTATGTATAATGTATTGCTGGAATTTGTTGTACTCCTATATAGCTGGTGGTATTCTGCATTGCGCTGTATAGGGGACTACAAATCCCAGCAATAATACATTATACAGCGCAATGCGGAATACCACCAGCTATAGAGGACTACCAAACCCAGCATTAGTACATTATACAGCGCAATGCAGAATGCCACCAGCTATTATGTACTATTGCTGGGATTTGTTGTATTCCTCTATAGCTGGTGGTATTCTGCATTGTGCTGTATAATGTACTATTGCTGGGTTTTGTAGTCCTCTATAGCCGGTGCCATTCTGCATTCATTGCTGTATAATTTTACACTTTCCATTTCACTATATTGCACACCACACTATCTTTTTTTCTTTTTTACTTCCACCACTCCAAGTTTGCTCCTGTGATGGACTACAACCTCAATACAAACTAGTAGTCCCATCACTGGAGCCTTTTTTTAAACGTTATTTTATTGTTTATCCGATTAACCGATTAATCGAACCTAATAATCAGCTAACTAATCGATTTTGATAATAATCGTTAGCTGCAGCTCTACTACCCGTGCAGTAGGAGATCTACAACAGATGAACTGTGTAACTATTGCCACAGCGCCTGCGCGGCTATCCACTTCTATAACCTACTACAGTTATATTTGTCCTAGGTTATAGAAGCCGATGAGCTGATAGCCACACAGTGGCTATTGCCTCATCGGATTCTATAACCTAGTCAAAGGTTATATTATGTTACAGCGCTGCATGGCCACATGATTCTTTCTACAACCACAGTTGCCACTGCACTTGCGCGGCTATCGGCTTCTATAACCTAGGACAAATAAAAGTTTGTCCTAGGTTATAGACTCCGATGAGCTGCTAGCCGCGCAGGCACAATGGCAATAGACCGTTCGACAAGGAGTTTCTGCCCATGCGCACTAGCGCCATCTGCTGTACATCTACTGGCAGTCACCGGATCTGACGTCACCCGTTGGAGAGGTTGACAAGTTGGAACTTTGATAGAACAGCGGATTCCCGAGCAATCAGGAAGCCGGGCAGCGTGTACTGACTCTCGGTTCAGCTTCCTGATACCGGAAGTTCTGGTATCGGGATAAGTATCAGGAGCATTTGGGCGAGTATGACTACTCGCCCAAATACTTGCTATCGGCATTGATACTAGTATCAGAACATCCCTGATAAATACAGTTTTTATTTTGCCTTGATGTATAATTTAGGTGTAAACTGATGTAAATAGAAAAGAAGTTTATTTGATTTTAGCAGTGTTTTCTGCAGACGTCTGCTTCACAGCAGCAATGAAGAGAATAATGCTTTGTAATGTTAAAGAAAACAGTAGGATGTGATTCATAAATCCTTGTAACGGTTGCAATAACAAGCAAAAAGGACTAATAAATAACATAAAGCCCAGATTATAATTATTATTAAAGCGGCTTCCTAGAGAAATTGAAGTCATTTAAGTAACGCTCTTTTTCTTTAGCTGGAAGGGAAACCCTTTTTGATAGCTGACACTCCCTTGGAGTTGACTTTCAGGTTGCATTGCATGCAGTCTAGATGTTCAAGGCTTTGTCTCGGGTCTTTGTAGCGACGGATGATCTGTGCAGCGTACAGCCAGTGGGCTGGGCTCTGATGTCAGGCTATCTTCTCCTTCACTCAATTCTGTACTTTGTACTGGAATCTCAGATCCTCACTGTTCCAAAGTTTGCCTTTGCTGCTGATGTGACAGGAAAGGGAGGGCTCTTCAGTCTCGCCCGTCGTTCACTGCCAAATGAATGACAAACAGATTTTGCAGAGCTTATAATATCTACGTTCTGCAGATTCCAGCCTGCAGATGGTTTAGTAATTAGCTCCAGATCCTGTACCAATCGGCTCCTGTACTTTGGTTCAATAAATTGTATGAGGGTGCTGTAGGGTCAACTAAAGTTCTTGTTCACACCATGTGCGGCGACCTCCATTATAATCTAGATCAGAAACTACGAATCCGATCATGCATCTGCCTCTGGGAGTCGTGACTGTCAGTCTTGCAATGCCTAATGGGATTTGTAGTTCCACAGTAACTGGAGGGCTGAAGTTTGCCTGCCTCGGATCTAAGTCAGCCTTTCTCAACCAGGGTGCGTCTTCTGGCTTCCTCAGGGGTGTCTCAACATTATATGGCAGTGGGGCTGTGATATGAAGAAGGTAATGAAGGCTGGTATGAATGGGCCTCCTGAAGTATAGCAGGAGCTCTGATGTGAAAAGGGGCACTTTGATTTAAAAGGGAGGGGCTACTGATGCAAAGGGTGACTCTGATATAAAGGGGGTGGGGAATCTTGATTTGAAGGGGGCACCTTGAAGGGAGAAACCCACTTTTTGTGTGAGGTCCCCCTTAAAATCTATGATATTTTAGACTGCAGTACCTCGAGCTTTAGCATACTTTTAAATGGTGCCATAAGCAAAAAAAGGTTAAGAAACACTGGTGTATATCAACATAGGCTCACTGCAAGAGCACATAAAAAACAATTGTTTTATATACAGCCTTCACTGTGGTGTGTTGCGTAAATAACAAGCATGCTCCATTTTTAGTTTTCGCACTGCAGCTCATGTCAGTGCATCTCACCGCTCCACAGCCCTGCTGCAGTGCATAAAGATGACTTGGATGGCTTAAAATACAAAAATAAATAAAAAATAAAAAGTGCCTTGCATTGTAACAAGGAAAACCAATGCCCCTCCCGCAGCTACATATCAGACACCAGCCCTTAAACCCCATTTCCACCTCTATGGAGGTATTTTTAAAATAACATATGCCAGCAATGTACACCAAGTGTACATGTAGCCGGCATATACAGTTGCTGTATATGAACATAGAAACTTAGGTTTTTTGTTTTGCTTTTCTCTTCATATCCCCATGGAAATGGCCACCTCTGTGCTTTGCAAGCAATGTTTGTATGTTACAACTGAGCTCTTCACCCCCCTATTTATCAGTATTCATAGTGGGACCCCCCTGGACAGTGTATTATTGTGTGCAAAGGCAGAGCTGGTATTTAGTGACCATGTTGCACAGAATCACAGTCAAATTGTCTCCATCAGCTAGCTGGCTGCTGAGGAGACACCCGTGCGTGCGTACGCGTTCATAGCTGTGCCTGACGGCGTGCGTCCATAGAGACACAAAGCATGCAGCATGCCACACTCAGACCCCCCCACCCCCCCCGATCTCATAATCACAGTTTGACTGATAGCAGAAGGAGCCTATCACTCCTCTGCCCTCTGTACCCTTCCCCACAACCCGGATGTTTGGGGAATGGAGGATATCTTCCCCAACCCAGCGGAGGAAACAAACGACCACAGGAAAGTATAGGGGTTACAGAAAGGTACTGGGTGTTAATGCAGAGAATTAAATAGAGTAAAAATGCCACACCTTTAGTACTACTAATAAATCTCTGACGGGTTGCAACCTCTCTATACAAATCTTGTTTTTTTTTTAAAGTGATATTAGAGTCAAATTTTTTTTTAAGCTATTTCAAATGCTAATGCAATCATTTACAATGGATCCTAAAAAGTTTGTTTCCTGCAGAATCAGCTAATCCCCTAAGCAATGGCCCTGACATCCAGTCTAAGGCTAGGGTCACACCTGCACTACACCGCACGACACCCGGGACGCACGATCGTGTTCAGGTGCGCAGAGCGATTGCCTTGCAGCACAGCGTTCAGTGGCAGTTTGCTAACTCTGCACTCAGGAGCTGAGCAACTGAACATGCCTCTGGTAAGCTGTAACTCCACAAACACACAGGCATTGCAAGACAAGCCTCTCACCTGTTGCCTGCACCCCGCTACTCCCTTCTCTAAGCCATTAGACCAATGGCTACTGGAAACTGCTCTGTCCCTTGTGATCTTTTACTGAACAGGACGTTCAGGGAAGCAGAGCTGAGAGAGTTGGAGCTGTTTGGGAATAAATATAAAGAAATATTTTGCAGGGCAAGGTATATTTGTTTTATCTGGATTTGTTATTAAAAAAGAGATTGCGAGTTTAATACTTTAAGGGCTTCAAAAACACTACACAAGGGAAATACTGCAATGAATTATGCAAAGTATCACTAGCTTTAGGCCCCGTTCACACCAGGGCCGTTCAGTCGCGCACCAACAGTAAAAAACACATTTATTCCTATGCAGCCCGTTCACACAAATACGCACAATCGCACGTTTCAATCCGCCTGCCACCCAAACTGCTCCCTGAGCTACTTTTTCAGTGCTGATCAGCGCATTTTCCATATAGATTTCAATGGAAATGCGCTGATCAGAGCCTTTTAGGGCATCTTTAAAAGAACTATGGGGTAACCTTTTTATCCCATTGTTCTCTTAGGGGTCACGGGAGGACATATACTAACCTCCTCCCGTGACTCAAAGCTCAGTATATAGTGAGCTACAGCTTGCTATAGACTGAGAGCGCTGCAGCCGGGACGGATCCCGACAATGCTGTCGAGGTCCACCCAGCTGCGTGAGTGACAGAGGGCTCTGCCTCTTTAGAGGTAGAGCCAGTTGTGCCCACCCCCTGCCCCGTCCGTTCCTCCAGCCAGCGCTGGAGGATCGGGGAGGTGGGGAATCCCTGCGGGGAGCCGTGACTGACAGTCACCGCTCTCTGCAGGGAGATGATCGGAAAGTGAGTGTAACAGTTTCATTGTCCCATGTCGGCTCGAACTATGAGGTTGAGTGAAAATCACTCCGCTCATAGTTCTCCTTTTTAAAAACGCCCTTTTAAAAATTGTGCGGAAACCGCGCTTAACCGATACCGCCCTGTTGTGAATGGGGCCAAAAACACACTAATGCCTGAGCTGTTTGACTACAGCCGTCAGGGTGTAGCTGGAAGCCTTTAGCTTGTCTTTAATTACGGTGAAATGTACTGTCACTGGGAAATGTCTAACACTGTGTTTCTCAGTTGACATTGCAGAGAAAGGCTGAAGAAATCCACGTGCTTCTGAAAGGTGATAATAATCTGTAGAAGATATCTTTCCTTCTGTTGTTATCTGCTTATCTTCCTATAAAAACACTGACCCACTTACCGATAAAGGAATGGCTAATTGCGGCAAAAACACTGAAAGCCTTTGCAAGCAGATCTTTCCAGCACGCCTGTCTGTGCTTTGTGTTGTGTTTCCCTTTATTCATTGCTGGGCGAGTTCAAATAAACCAGTAAATGCAGCCGGTGCAGTTTCACTATACGACTCGTATGGAATGTCATGTTCTCCTATAGCACCTGGTGAGCTCCCCTTTCCCCTCTCATTGTTCAGAGACTATGGTAGCTGTGTATAAAGGTTTAGATCGGGTTATTTGGCAGATCCTTTTTTTTTGTTTGCCAGTTTTTCCATTTCTGTTCCTTGAAAAGATTACTGAACATCATTATTCTCTAGGAGACATCTATTCCTTGCTGTTCAGCTCCAGATGTTTTGTGATGACAACATCGGATATAAGAATTGCTACATTTATAAGCCCACGAATGCTGTGTTCACTACGGCTGTCCTGAAAACATTCACTGGAGATATTAAAGTCGTATTAAACTCTCAAACTTGTTTTCAATAATGAATCCAGATCAAACAAAATATACATTGCTTTACATTTTTGCCCAAACCCTTACAATCATCATGATCATCATGATTATGAACGGCTGCTTCCAAGTCTCTAAGCTCAGCTTCCTAGAACTTCCTGTCCAGTACAAGATTGCAAGGGACAGCAACTGTTCATCTATTAGCAAGGAGGGGAGTAGCTTGATTTGCTGTGTCTGTGGAAACACACAGCTTAGTAGCACACACAAGGGTGACTGCATAGCCCTCTGCATGAGAAAGGAATCACTCTATAACCGGAAGTCAGGACCAGTGCTCAGGGATTCCAGTGCTCAGCTGATTCTGCAGGAAACTTAAAGGGTTTCTAGAGCCTCCGTTTATTTTTTGCATATATCTACTGCTAGCAAGCAGTAGGTATATGCAGAAAGTAAAAAAAAAAACCCCGCTTTAACAGCGGTTTAAACTTACTCTGTCTTTGCTGCACGCTCCCGTCCGAGAATCCGAAAACTGCTCGGGCGGCCGCAAAGCATCATGGGACGGGCGCATGCGCAGTTCGGATTTTCGGCCGGGAGACGAGGAGAGACGCAAGGTAAGTCTATGGACGCGTGCACCCGCATGCAGACACCGTGGGGCAAGAAGTACCAGCAAGGGCAGAGGAGTCAGCGCTAGATCTTCTCGAGTATATACGGTAAGTGCTGACATTAACATTGGGGGAGGGAAAACATTTTTTTACCTTAATGTCACTTTAACACTTATAAATGGATGCTGCTCCATGATTTTTAAAAGAGATTTCATCAGCATTTGAAATATCTTTAAAATCCATTCAACTTTAAATGTCACTTTAAGGTGTATCTATGGTCAAAATCTAAAGCCCTGCTCCAAAAATGTCCTACTATGGCACCACCCCACCTGCCTGCCTTCTGAAGTACAGAGGCGCTAAAGAGGAGGGATTTTAAGAGGCACATCATCACTGCTACAAACAGCAAGGTACCATGGGATATGTAGTCCTTAGAAATTGAAAGTAAACTAAAGAAATGAGCAGAGGAGGAGCCTCAAAGCATGCAGGAAATCCAGAAAGTTGTTGAAAGAGATTGGTTTGGGTGAATAGAAATAATTGATATGTCACGCGACATTTCAATAAAGTTAGCAAAAAAAAAAAGTAATCAGTCCCATGCGCTGAAATCAGTGCATTGCACCACTTCCTTTCAGCACACACCAGCAGTAGTGCACGCTACTCATTGGAAAAGCCAGTCAGCTGGTATTTTCAGGTGAGGACAGCAACAGTAGCTATTATAAGATCACTGTAAAGGGTTCTTTTAAAGCTGATTTGTTATATTAAGTAATATTTCTATTTCTTTTTCAGGCACACATTTATGTTGAGAGATGCAGTTAGACTTTTTACATCGGCAAGAGACTCCCAGGTTGCTAAGAGCTGGGCATAGAGATGTGGATGGCCCTTACAAATCTCCCCGCCCAACTCTTAGGCTGGGTTCACACCTAGGCGTATTGAATATGCGCGTTTGTCGTTGCACGTTTTTACCGCGATTCGCGGTCAAAAAAACGCGTGACAAACGCCCGTTTCCGAGGGCTACTTGGCTGTATCCCAATGGAAACGCGAGACCAAAACGCCCCAAAGAAGTACATGTACTTCTTTGGGCGTAGGCCGTTTTGTATCGTGTTCGTACGGGCGGAAATACGGCAAGGTGTGAACCAAACCCATTGAATACAATGGGATTTAGATGTTTGAGCGTTTTGTAGAGCGTTCGTCGAGCGTTGAACGCGCTACAAAACGTTCAGGTGTGAACCAGGCCTTAGAAACCTGGGACGCTCCGGCCGGGATTCTCTGGCAGGAAAGGGGGCAGCAGGCACACTGCAAACATTGTGCAGCAGAGCGGCCATGCTGCTCCGCCTGCCACCCCCCGCACGAGATGCCACCTGAGGCAACAAGCTTTTTGTAGAGATTCCCCTGAGTGCAAAAATCGTGCATTACACCAATTTTTTTAGGTGCTCCCATTGAAAGCTATGCATGATTCTGCCATAAAAAAGCTCATGTACTTTTTTCTATAAGCACCACATGGGCACCACTGAAGATAATGGGATTCTTCATGTTGAGCGTTGTTGCGCTGAGAGCACTCATGTCAGGGCTGATAGGGTAAAGAATTAGCACTGGGATTTTCAGGTAAAACTTTTCCATCTGCATTAACTTGGCATTTTTGTAAGTGGCTGTAGTTCCACTTTATTATCCTGGCATGTATTACATGTAATCACATATATTTTTACATTATGTGACACTGCTGAGAGCCTTCTGCAGTTATTCCCGCACATCCAAAGACACCAGTGTAGTGAAATAAAATCAAATAAATGACTTATTCTCCATATTTTTAGAATCAGATTCACTCCTATATAGAAGTAATAAATCCCAGCGAGTCAGTGATGGAGCTCTGGACCTGTGGTTGCAGTCATTATGAATTGGAAGAACTCCAGGGAGTTTTAATCTAAAAAGTTGTGGGAGGTAAGTGTCCTCTGTTATTTACACACGCTGTTTTGTGATTTGTTAGCTATAGAACTGTCAAAATTGCGCCGGCTGCATGGGATTCCCGCTTGGCAGCTTCCCTTTTGCTCTCTGTTCGCCGTTGTTTGAATTTTAGAAGTCGACCCTATAAACGTCTGTGGAGATGACTACTTCAGTTCCAGCAGTGCAAAGGCAACAAGTAACACAGCAAGGAGGGCAGAGTTTTGGCAGACCTGTATCTAGCGAAAGATGGCGTCCAGTTAAGTGTGATTTACAGATTATAACTATCCATAAGAAACAGGGACTATAGGTATATAGCATCCAAGGATAGATATTAAAGACATAGACATACAATATATGGTAACATGGTACAGTGATTTACACAATATATTCGTAGCATTTCAAACTAACAAAACCCCAAAACTTGGAGTTCTTCTTTAAAATGTCCCACCTTCTGAGGCTGCAGAAGGTAGGATAGCGGTTCTCAACCTTTCTAGTGCCGCGGCCCTTTGATAACAATGCCCAAGTTTTGGCGACCCCTAACAGTAAAATTATTTTCGTTGCTGCTTCATCGCTGTAATTTTGCTAACGTTAGATAGCGGCTCCCGGCCGCTCGGGAGAGAAACACTTTCTCCCGGAAAGGCTTACTCTGCTCGATCGAGCCGAGTAAACCTTTCCCTGCTCTGTTTTTTTTTTTCTGATATCGGGGCCACCGTCAGTCAGAAAAAAAAAAAAAACAGCATAGGAATGCATAGCTAGATTCCTATGGGCTATTTCAATCTGCAATATCCAATAGCAAGCTGGCTATTGCACCCGCCCTCTGCTGCTGTCAATCACTAGAAGGGGACCTGATGGAGAACTTCAGGTCCCCTTCTGCTGATTGACAGCAGAATCGCTGAGGTAGGAGGAAAACATTCCTGTCATAGCCACAAATTCTGTTATTGCATTGTAGATATATTCAGTCTCCTGGAAATATTTATATCTTGGCACCTATCAAGAGGGGTGTAGTTATAGAAAAATAATAGCAAAACTACTGTTCTTGCAAAACGTTATGTATATTTATTTTGTTTGAATAGAGGCAAAACTCATGTTAGTATATTTTCTTTCCAAATTGAATATAGTATTAGGAAAATACTGAATTAGTGCCACTAGAGCACAGCAGGGGAAATAAATACAGTGGTACCTCGGTTCACGAACTTAATTTGTTCCGCGATTATGGTCGCAAATTCGTTCCGCGATTATGGTCTCGAACCGATTTGGTCGTGAAACCGAATCAAACTGTGATCAGACCGCAATCTCGACTAGAGGAAGCCATGAGCATGTGTCAGAGCAGGGAAAATGGCTGCGGTCACCCGAAGCGCAGTTTGTGAACAGTAGCAAAATGTTGCCGAACAGAAGCGTCCATGAACCGAGGTACCACTGAATTTATTTCCTGCAGCACCATCTAGTGGCCGTAATGTGGTATTTTCCTGAGAATACATTCAGCCTGGAAAGAAAATATACATTATGGGGTGCAAATAGAGGCAAAAACTATAGAGATAGAGATAGAGATATTAATACAACTACTTTGATAATTGGAAGGGAAAAAATAAAATAAAAAAAGTGTGTGTGTCTGATGTCAGATAGGAGATTCTTCCGCTAGAGATGAATTGCTAGCAGCAGGATCACTGAAGAGGTTATGTTCCTGTGGAATCACTTTTTCTAGCCCGATGTCACCCTGTTGCTGGTCCGACCGCTACTGAGTCTTGATCTCTAGTGATGGGAGCGGCATCTTATTACCTCAGCTACAGAGGGAAGAATTCAAACAGGCAGCCACTTAGTGATCCAGTTTTTGGCGATTTCAACAAATCACCAGCAGCAGGATCGCTAGTGACAGTCACCCATCCAACATCAGCCTTGGGCTACATTCCCAAGTTCTTCTGTGTTAAAGAGGAACTGCAGGCAAACCAAAATTGTACCCTAGCTGTGGACACTGGAGGGCTTAAATGTTCATTTTGTCTAGGGGACTCAAGGCTCCTTTTTACTTACTTGATCCTGGCTCCTGCCAACTCCCTCAGACTGTTAGACCGGTACATGCAGCCTATTGTCCCTTTACTCTGGTGGTCTAAGGACTGCAGACATCACATATTATGCAGGTCCATTTACCTGCATTAGACATGAGGACGCTAAAGGACATTCCATAGCCGGAGAAAGGTGGTCATTGGCAACTGCGGGAGCCAGGATCAGGTAAGTAAAACAGCTTTATTTAAGGCCCCTAGACAAAACCAGTACTTAACTCTTGCAGTGCTGGGGTAGCTCCACTGCAAGGGCAAGTTTTCCTTTGCCTTCTTTAAGATATACTTTCCTTTCTTGCATACAACTTGCATTTATGTGCGTTTACACAGGTTTACATACCTTTTTAGACACGTTCAGAGTATCTAATCTATCTCTGGATGCACAGAATTCTATTTTCTTTGAACGTACCTGAATCCAAGTAAACATCCAGTGTGTGTGAATTATGCAATTTAAGTTCATTACATGTGTTTATGTGTGTTTAGAAATGAATAATATATATATATGTGTGTGTGTGTGTGTGTGTGTGTGTGTGTGTGTAATATATA
>NW_017306449.1:1929718-1940717 GCF_000935625.1 Nanorana parkeri | reverse complement strand
AATATCTGTTAGGATAGTAGAGACAGAATAATTTTCTCTTGCAGCTTTGTAATGTTCTCATCTCCTTCTAGAACAACTACCTAAATGAGAATTTTGGGCATTTTGCATTCAGGCCGGCATAAAGTTAACCAAAATCGATTCCCAGTAAAGCTGCGTATACTCATTTGACAACGATAAGCAAATTCTGAGCCACTTCGTAAAGAATGTTCACTGCCTAAATGTGTGTATTGGGCATTGTAAATCTTTACTTTGTTTAGATAAATTGTTGGAGCTGTGGTATTTACTTCAATATAAATGCAGCAAATTGTGCACATACCTAGGAACTTAAGTCTGATCGCATAATTGTATGAAAGGCGATACCCAGGAAGTAAGTGACAGCTGGCCCCACCCACAGCCTGTCACATGATGGTATAGTATGAAAACATGGTCCGCATTGGGAGGAACAAGGAGGTGATGTGAAGGAAGTAGGTGCCACTTCATGTCATAGAGAAGCCCAAGGACATGCACTGCAGTGCACTAACCTGCGTTACAAAAAAATAGTACTTGCACATTATTTGGTGCGGTAGGCAGCCCGTTCAAATGAACGCAGCTAAGGAAAGAAAAGAGCCGCTGTGGCACAATTTATAATGCACAACAACCAAACCTACCCAAAGTTGTTGGAGGGAAGTAGGTTTGTCCCTATGCTATTATTACTAGGGATGCACCAATGCTAGTATAGGTATCCGTGCTGATGCCGGGTATTCGAGTACCCGCCAAATGCTCCGATTGTCTAGCTTGATACTTCCGGTATCAGGAAGCAAGTCATTACACGCTGCCCGGCTTCCTGATTGGCTGGGCAGCCGGCTCCATGCTCCCTCGTCACAAGTGACAGTCCCGGCTTCCTGATTGGCTGGGAAGCCGGCTCCACGCTCCCTCGTCACTTGTGCTGAGAGAGCATGGAGCCAGCTTCCTGGCCAATATAGAGACCAGGAAGCTGGCTTCCTGAATGGCTTCCTGAATGGTCGAAAAGCTGGCCAATCGGGAAGCCGGGCACCGTGTCATTACACGGCGCCTGGCTTCCTGATGGGCCAAAAAGCCGGCTCCATGCTTTTTTGCCACCTAGTGACAAGAAGCATGGAGACTGCTCATCTGGAAGCCAGGTGGCGAATCTTTACATGCTGCCCGGCTTCCTTAATTGGACTTCCGGTATCGGTATTCTGTATCGGCAAGTACCTGTGGCCAAGGGGCACTTGGCAACTATGTTAGCAGAAATTTCCATCCCCCCCCCCCATTGGTAGCCTGATTTCTAAAAGCAAGTGGATATTACACCCAGAAAGAGGCATCTGGGAATTCACCTCACAGAAGAGCCCTGGTTGCCACAGTAGGACCAGGGTTTGTGAGAGATCTTCTCAGTAGGGTCATGGACATCCCTATAGACCCCACCTCTCTTCACATAAAACAAGCTTAAAGATTTTCAAAGCATTCCACTTTAAGCCTTTCACTGCTAAGGTATTTTTTTCCCATTTTTGTAAACGTTATACGGGCAGTCCCCGAGTTACAAGCATCGGACTTGCATACGATTCCTACTTACAAACGGAGGTAATCACTGTTCAGCAGGGGGTCCCAGGCTGCAGCTCTTCTGGGTCACGGTGAGGTTTTTACTGCTGTCTGTATCCTTATTAGAAAGATTTAATCTCACTCCCTGTCCTTGAGACAACAGGAAGTGAGAGAAAATCTACCCCTGGCAAGGGAAATTCACTCCTGTAAGAGTGATCATGGGAAAAAGGTGTCTCCACTGAAGCTTTATCACCAATCCTTGTTTCCTAAGTCTAGGTTCACATCTAGCCATGTGCGCCTTTGTCCCTTTTTCGATTGTAGTGCGTTTTTGTTACGTGTTGCAGTCTTTTCCATGCATGTCATCATGTGCTTTTGGTTTGGCCAATAAGAATTAATTTCCTGCAGTGGCATCATTGTTGTGGACCTTGGGGGATCTACTTTCTGTATTTCTATGTCTTGTGTTGTGGTTTCTGATCACAATGTCCGCATTTAGGCCTTGTTCACACCAAATGCAGACCAGATCCGGTCAGGTTTCTGCACACGCACGATGCGTTTTTGATGCGTTTTTTTTTTCTTCAGGAAGCTAACAAGGTTATGAGGTCATTTCCTTTTACCTCTGACCTTTCAATAGCTGTTCCAATTATTTCCTGCTTCCTCTGACCTTGTTTCACATGTAAAATTGTTGCAACATGGATCCATGGGATGCAGGCATGCTCCTTGTGATGGTTATTATACTGCTACGCCAAAGTGCTGTAAGGAGACGTCGCTTTTGGGTGCACCCACTGATGAGAGAAAGAGATCCAAAGGGCCCGTTTGGGACTCACAAGGTCACCTTTTCCAAAGACAGGAAGTGACAAAGGAAGATTAGGTCATGACAGATGACCATAGAGGTTTTTTTTCTTTATGGTTATTTCTTCCCTTTGGGTTGCATTGCGTTTTGCGTTTTTGATGCATTCTAGAGCAGATCCAGAGCAGGTAAAATAGGGCTTGCCGCAGTTTTTTCACCTGCTCTGGATCTGGTCTGGATCCGCACGCTGCGATGTGAACTGGAGGTCAAAATACCACAGGAATACATTGGACGCAGTTTTGATCCGGTCTGCACCTGCTCTGGTCTGGATCTCCTCCGCGCTTGGTGTGAACAAGCCCTTACACTTCCTTTTTGCCGATGTCTGCACAGCATGAGGAGAGGCATCATAGAAGGTGCACATACTGGATTCATCCAGTGATCGCAAATAGCAGAGAGGGCAGTTTTGTGTCATGTATAGTGACCCCAGAGCACATAAAATTCTTCTCATACAAATGGATGTCAATAAAAAGGTGGTTTCAGATGATCATTCAATCAAAAATTAAGATGGTCACCTTTTAATTCCTTGTCTGCTAACTTTTTTTTTTTTCCCTTTGTGGTAAAAACAGGCGCTAAAAATGCATGAAAACATGGTATATGTGCGTTTTTCATGCATTGCCATAGACATCTATAGGCCTCAAAGTACATAAAAACGCACAAAAAAATAGACATGTCTAATTTTCCTCAACGCGACTTAGTAGATGTGAACAGGCTCATTGCACTATATGTGTTCCTATATTACATCTGTTTTGTGATCTGATGTGTAAAAACCATAATGTGTTAACAGGAGCTGACTCCTAGCAGTTTTTTTTAAGGTGGAGCTTCCACCTTAAGAGCTAAAAATCCAAAGTTACCTGATACTGCTCTGAATACAGCCAAATGAACTCTGGCTGCTAAGAGCTGTTGAACTTTGCTCTTGCTGGTGGCTCTTTGCGATGATTTATTGAATGTTTTAATATGTAGTGCCAGAACAGGAAAGGCCTATTAGAGCCTTAAGATGCATAGTTTGCTGTATTCGTTCTAACAAATATCTATTTACGCCAGTTTTCAACTCAACACACTTTTTTTTCTTTAAGAAAATATAAAAATAATGAGATGTTTGTCACTTTTCCATCTGTTTTCACCTAAGTTTCATAAATATGTTCTAAAATTTCCAAAAAACAATAAACACATCTGTGCGTTTAGTTTATATTATGTCAGAAGTAGAAAGAACACACAGTAGTTTGTTATGCAGGAAAACTTAAAGAGTACACTATTATATACACTCCACTGGCCACTTTATTAGGTACAGCTTGCTAGTACCGGGTTGGACCCCTTTTGTCTTCAGAACTGCCTTAAAGGAGAACTACGGGGTTAGGGCTTTTCCCCATAGTTCTCCTTAGGGTAACGGGAGGACACAAACTAGCGTCCTCCCGTCACCCTAAGCTCAGTATACCGCAAGCTACAGCTCGCGGTATACTGAGACGTCGCAGCTGAAGCGGATCCTGACAATTCTGTCTGGATCCGCCCAGCTGCGTGAGTGACAGCTGGCTTCCACCAACAGTCTGAGTGGACACGGAATGGCAGTTGTTAGGGCCTTGTCATGAAAAAAGGAAAAGTCTAGCCAAAAATATAAAGTGAAACGCAATCGCATAGGGGCACAGAAGAGGCTTTTCTGGTTAATTTGGTATTGAAAATCCTCTTGTAATATTTTAGTTTTAAAATGGTAAAATGGTGGAACATGTTTATTTTAAAGAATTAAGAAGAATAAATAAGCAGTTTGGTTAGATGCATGTTAGGAATACTTTTGACTTAAAGTGACACTAAACTGAGGAGTTAAATCTTAAAAACGCATTAAAGTTCCCTAACTATTAACAAAACAGGACCTTATTAGTGTATCACTCAGCTGTGGATCCTCAAATCATCTCTGAATTGGTGCTGACACTGTCCTTCCTTCTGGAGGGGGGCGACGTTTGTTCTCCATGGTCCCTGTGTGTGTGTTGTAAAGTAGCCACCGCTCCAAACTCACTCCCGTGATGTACTACAATCTTATGTTTAGTTTACTAATTTGTACTGAGATTGTAGTCCATCACGGGAGAGAGCTTGGAGCGGTGGATACTTTACAACACACACAGGGACCATGGGAAACAAAAGTAGCCACCCTCCAGAAGGAAGGACAGTGTCAGCACCAATTCAGAGATGATTTGAGGATTTACAGCCGAGTGATGCACAAATAAGATACATTTGTCTTAATTGTTAAGGTACTTGAATGTGTTTTCAAGATTTAACTTCTGCGTTTAATGTCACTTTGAAAGTTGGATGATGGGCCAAAAAAAACATATTAAAAGGGTACATAATAACGGATTATTAAAGAACTATGTGGTAAGTGTTTGTTTTTCCCCATAGTCTTCCTAAGGGTCACGGGAGGACATAAACTAGTGTCCTCCCGTGACCCAAAGCTCAGCATATTGCGAGCTACAACTTGAGGTATACTGAGACCGCTGCAGTCGGGGCGGATCCCGACTATCGAGATCCACCCAGCTGCGTGATTGACAGCAGACTCTGCCTATCTAAAGGCAGAGCCAGCTGTACCCTCCCCCGTTCTTTCCGCCAGTCAGCGCTGGAGGAGCAGGGGGGGGGGGGGGGAATCCCTGCAGGGAGCCGTGACTGACAGTCACGGCTCTCTGCAGGGAGATGATCAAGAAGTGAGCAAGCAACGGTATGTGTTTGCTCACTTCCCAATTTATTGAGGCGGCACGTGACAGTTTCATTGTCACACGTCGGCGCAAACTATGAGGATGAGTGAAAATCACTCACCTCCATAGTTTTCCTTTTTAATATATAAAATCACTATGTGCCATACTAATACATGCTGTATATACAGGTGAAACTCGAAAAATTAGAATATCGTGCAAAAGTTCATTTATTTCACTAATGCAACACAGCCGTCTACCAGGAGATTTTGGAGCACTTCATGCTTTCTTCCGCAGACGAGCTCTATGGGGATGCTGACTTCATTTTCCAGCAGGACTTGGCACCTGCCAAAAATGTTTTGCGATTGTGGATCTGGGTTTTCATGAGCTGTAAGCCATAATCATCACAATTATGACAAATCACGGCTTGAATTATCTTGCTTTGCATGTAATGAGTCTATCTCATATATTAGTTTCACCTTTTAAGTTGCATTAGTGAAATAAATGAACTTTTGCACGATATTATATTTTTCGAGTTTCACCTGTACTTAATACTGTTGAAAATATACTAGGATACTTTTTTTCCAATGAAATATTTCTATTTCCAAATACAAATGTCCAGTTACATGATTTGAATTCCAGTGTCTGGACTAGCTGTACACACAAACACCAGCAGAGGTTGTTGTTGCACTTTTTTTGTGCTTTAAATGCGCCTTTTGTTAACCAGATAGCTGTGCTGTAAGAGTGTCCTCATACATTTCAAAATTTCTCTCTGGTAGTACTGCAAGTTGCTGCATGCAAATAAACCTGAGCATGCTTGGACTTCTACCCAACTGTGGGATCCAAGGTACATTATGGGGTCTATTAAAAAAAATGAAATTGCTATTTCCTCTTTCATAGCTGAACATATTATTTGCTTTCTTTTGTTTAGTATGCAATCTTAAACCAAAGCTGGAGGGATTTTATTTGTTGTGGTGATCTTACTTTTTTTTCCTTCATTTCCACCTCTTCATTTCCACATCTAAGCTTTCCATTATTAAGTGCAAATTGGAGAAAAAATATATATAACTGTGGAATAAGGTCATGCCTGGTGAAATCGAACGCATTTATTTCCCTAAATCTTGTACGTAGGCGTCTGTGTGTGATTTTCACAAGTAAAGCATTCGATTCAAGCAGGACTTAATCATTATTGCGTTAAGTGGCACAGAGATTTTTCAGCGTGTCGGGAACATTTTCTGCGTGACATGTTTACCAGAAATAAGACTTGTTAGAATTGTTTCACGTTGGTTTAAGAACAGGTCGTTCCCTGCTGATGAAAAAATTGCTGTCAATGGCCAGCTTAGGTAATTTTAAAATGACGCTGTTGCTTCTGTGAGAAAACAGAATGTTAAGTTCCTTGCAATAAAGTTCATTGCAATATAAGAACATGAATACTCACCCCTCTGGCAGATGGTGTGTTGAAACTTCGTGCTCTTGCAGAGCTCTGGGTGGCGCACTTCCAGCATGTCCCCCATCAGCAGATTTGACTCTTTCCACTGACCCCCTACATCAGCACTGTGTTCTGTAATGATGTAGGGGTTGCCAAGGAAGAGACAGCACATGCTCACCATGAACCTTAATGTGCTGAGAAGCTGAAAGCAGGTATGCATTCATGGAAAAGACTGTCAAAGCATAACTATGCCAAAAACTTATCTTGCTTTGGGTACAGTGGGTAAGGGTTAGAGCCTCTGTCAGTTGGTTAGTGTCCATGCAACAGCAAGTAAGTGGAATAAAAAAAAATGAATTATATTATAGTATTGACACTACTTTGCTCTAACAGCAGCTAAAGGAAGGGCCGAAGTGGCAACCACCCAAAGCTGCATTTCAGCACGGGTCCTGTCCTTGCATGTGCTTTCTGTACCAGGATAAAGTCCCTTTTAATTATCGTCAGGACTAAAAATTAAAATTTTTAATAGTTGGATAAATGTGAAATATTGCACGAACATGTTCTGTATTCCCGTATTCAGCCACCAGGTGGAGCTTTAGGCTCCTTTTGTATATACCCAGGCTCTACCTGGCTCTTCTGTTGAAAACTGTCTATTTGCAAACCTTAGTATTTCACACAAAACTAAATGTGCCAGACTGGTGACCCATCCCCTTCTCTTTAACCTCCCTTTGGATGGCTCCATACAAAGCTTCCATCAGAGAAAGAGACTGAAGGCAAACCTCATCTGTTGTTCTTTCTTTAGATTTACAATCATATGTTAATTTGTGTTAAATGTTTAATTGCCAACACGATTTGAAATAGTAAACAAAAATGTAAAACCATATGAACTTTAAAAAAATGAAATTGAAGTGGAACAAAGCCCAGCTGAACCCTCATGATTTATTACTGTAATAAGCCAGGGTGCCTATACAGTAATCATTCTAATCTTTTCTTTATTTAATTGGTATGAGCTGCAGTAAGGGTTAAAATACAATGGGCGGCAGCAGACTGGAGAGTCGGACCACAGATCTCTCACACAAAGCAGCAGCTCTCACACAAAGCAGCAACCATAATACATACAATTACACTTCTCACATACAATTAACATTAAAACAAAAACATTTCTTAACATTGATATAATCCCTTCCAACATCAATGCTTTGCCCGTATAGTCATAACCCAGACTACCCCTATCTAGTGCCATTCCTCTCATTTCCTTCACATATTAGTGTCTATCTTTTTCCAGTTAGTTAGATAATAACTATTACCTTTTGATTTATTTAGTGCAATTGTTATTTTTACAATTTTTTTTAGTCCGTGAACTTTAAGGATCGGTTTACTACCTTCCATTAATTACTACTATGTGAGCCTTAGATCCTATATATCACTCATATTGTATCATGTGGAAAAATTTATATCTGTGAATACTCAAAATTTGGTAATATGTGTCTTTATATGGGATCCTATTAAATGTGCTTAAAATATCTACAATATTTGTTTTGTCTAATGATCTACCAATGAGTGAAAAATGAAATTATAATACTAAGCATTACCTCCTTTCTTCCCACCCCAGTCATCAATTACTAGGTGAAAATTACATGACTGTTTTCTATGTGCTATACTTATATTACAATAATGTGTTATAATAATGTCAAAAAACAGTAAAATAATCAAACATATGTGTGTGAGCAAGAGCTTCCCCCCTATAAGGGTTTTAGTTCTGGGTTATGACCTAATAGATACGGCATATTCCGAGTATAAAGAGATTGGAAAAAAAATTAAAAATTACAATACATTAACATTCTGTGACATCCTAATCCTCCCCCACTTTTTATCAAGATATCTGAGAGTATCCCGTAGATTGATATAGAGAGGTACCGGCCCTATAAACGTTTGGGGAAGTGAAGATAACGTACCTACGTACTCTTCTGAATTCTTGTATGTAAGCCATCCCTGCCATATTTCACAGAATAATAAGTGCTTGTTTTGGCTACTGAAAGATAGTTCTTCCATTGAGCATATACAGTTTGTTTTTTATTAGCTATTCCTTTATTGAGGGAGGTTCTGTGCTCTTCCAATGCGCTGGTATCAGGCATTTTGCTGAGTTCAGCAGGCGGGGTGTGATAGAGTATCTTAACAGAGACCCTTCACTATTGTGGAATAATATCAACCAGGGATCCATTCTCAAGGGTCTTCCCTGTATAGAGGAGATGATCCTACCCACCTCGACCCAATATTTATTAATAACAGGGCACTGCCACCATATGTGTGCCATAGTTGCTCTCCCGCCGCCGCCTCTCCAACACATTGGTGAATAGGTAGGATCCATTGAGTGTAGTCTCACTGGCGTAAGATACCACCTTGACAATAGTTTATAATTCATCTCCTCTATACAGGATGAGGTTGATGTTTTACATCCCCATTGCAGAACCCTCTGTTTTCCTAGTTCTGGCAAGGGAGTTCCCAATTCTTCCCATTGTTGCATAAACCCTGGGATTGATACACGGTCCATTTGGAACAGTATTTTAACCAACAATGATATGCATCTCTTTGGGCATGTTGATCTTAATAATATCCCTTCCATAGGGTTTAATTCATCCGTTGATCTAATTGGTTTCGCTAAAAGTTGCAAAAAGTGGTTTAGTTGAAGATATCGCCACCTATCCATCATGGAAAGTGATGAAGTACAACACAATGTCGGTAGCGGTTTTAATGTCTCTTGGTCCATTACGTGATGCAAACGTAACGTGCCTTCCTCTATCCATCTACCGAATGTTTTATCTGATTTACCTGGTGGAAAATAGTCATGTCCTAATAAAGGCATTAAAGGTGAATTATAACTCCATCCTTGCTTTCTTATGCAGTAAGTCCCACACTGTTAGGGTATTCCGCACCAGATGATACCACTCCTTTGATGTGCCTCTAAACTGTTTTGGAATAATTACTGTCCCTTGGGTGCAATCGAATGTTTTATCTGATTTACCTGGTGGAAAATAGTCATGTCCTAATAAAGGCATTAGAGGTGAATTATAACTCCATCCTGCTTTCTTATGCAGTAAGTCCCACACTGTTAGGGTATTCCGCACCAGATGATACCACTCCTTTGATGTGCCTCTAAACTGTTTTGGAATAATTACTGTCCCTTGGGTGCAAAGTTCTCCAGGTGTCTATTAGTTGCATCCTATTTAAGAGTTTTTTCAGGGTTGATAATTTTTTATATGAGATGTTAGAGTGTCCTGTCGAGGTATCCATCAGCGGTTCTATCGCGACATTCAAATCCCCTGAGATCATCAACATCCCTTCTGCAAACTCATTCAGGTGCCCAAGAATATTAAATAAATAAGAAATCTGTTCTTGATTCGGAAAGTATATATTAACGATTGTACATGTTATATTATTTATAGACCACTTGATGAATAAATATCTACCTTGTTCATCTGATTGCATGTCTGAGTATGTAAATGGTACGTTTTTATGAATACCGATAGCTACCCCTTTAGCTCTGTTAGTGTCTGATAGACTATAATACCAGTGTGAGAATATATTCTTACTAAGTCTGGTGGAAGTGGTGTGTGTCAGGTAAGTTTCTTGCATAAAGACTATATGTCCCTTCAACCGTTTTAAGTCCCTCATCACTTGATGTTGTTTATTCTGAGTGTTCATTCCCCTCACATTATATGTTAATAAATTGATCGGGGTCATTTATTCCCTAAGTAGGATAATTCCAGCTGCTTAGGGAGTTCTCGGACAGGATGTCCCTTAAGACTAACATAATAAAACAAGTCCCATATAGACGTAATACATATAACATAACATACAGGCATTATTAAAAATACTATCCCAGACCCAATAAAGGACAGTAGTAAACATATAATACTAGTGCACAACAGTGCGAGAGCCAACATCTTTCCCTCTTTCCCAATAGGGAAAACAAAACCAAAAAACCAAAGCAAGAACCAAAATTTATGTTAAAAAAGTTTGGGGACAGATAGAGCTTTCTTTTGGAGGTATATAATCACCACGGGGGTATTTTTTTTTACTATATAATTAAAAAAGTACCATAAATGTAAAAAAAACAAAGTTTCCCTACGTTATGTTATAAAACATTTATTCTTACCCATATTTTTAGTAAAACATAAAAGTCAGGGTCATGTCGGGTAAATAGACACCAAACATGTCAAGCCTTAAAATTGTGTGCGCCCCGCAAAAATCGCAAAAAAACGCCCATAGGCGACGATTAAAACCCTTTTTCTGTTCATCAGTTTAGTGTTATCAGTGATTAAAGGAGAACTATGGGGTTAGGGATTTTGCCCATAGTTTTCCTTAGGGTAACGGCAGGGCACAAACTAGCGTCCTCCCGTCACCCTAAGCTCAGTATACCGCGAGCTGCAGCTCGCGGTATACTGAGACGCCGCAGCTGAAGCGGATCCCGACAATTATGTCTGTATCCGCCCAGCTGCGTGAGTGACAGCTGGCTCTGCC
>NW_017306449.1:1925596-1928968 GCF_000935625.1 Nanorana parkeri | reverse complement strand
CGGCAACGGCAGTGACAGCTTCTGATACAAGCGATCGAGCGTCTCTCGAGACGCTCGATCGCTTGACTGTAAAGCTCCCGGCCGGCCGTGTAATTACAACAGCCGGCCGGGAAGCTGCTCGTCGGGCTCCACTGTCTGCTCGTCACAGACGAGCAGACGAGTGGATTTTCGAGCCCTGCTTATTATCCATACATTATTTTCTCCTTGGTACAGACCACTTCCGGTCTGACATCTGTGGGATCATAATGCTTTCATTTCTCCAACCTAAGAGATTAGGTATGAGGATCTCAAGCTTTCTGCAAAATGATTCTATTTCCTCTGGGAAACGTAGGGTCACGGATTGCCCATCTTTTCTGGCTATTAAGCTAAACGGATAGCCCCATCTGTACGGTATGTCCGCTGCTCTGAGATTATCTAAAAGTGGCTTGAGCAATCTGCGTCTAGCTAGTGTTTCCCCCGCTAGATCTGCAAAAATTGAAACTCGTGTACCCTTAAAGTCAAGGTGTGGGATGGTCCTTAAATGTCTCATAAGTTCCATTTTATCCTCATAGTAATGTATTCGGCATATAATATCCCATGGTATATCCATGGTAATACTTTTAGATGTTCTTATTCTGTGTATATGGTCCAGACAGAGCGAAGTAGTCTCAGCATGGTTTAAGATCTGGTTAAATAACCCTTGCAGAGTAGTTTCTAGTTCATTCTCAGATATAGATTCGGGCAGACCTCTAATTCTTAAGTTATTCCTTCTGCTACGATTCTCCAGATCTTCTATTTTATACATAGCGGCTCTGTACTGTTTAGTAATTAACCCCAGTCTTCCCTGTAGGTCATGCATTGTTTTCTCCTGGGAGTCCAGTCTAGCTTCATTTTCCTCCACTCTTTTTAAAAGATGTGAGAGATCTCCTCTGACCTTTTACTTCATGTTTAATAGAACATTCTAAGTTATGAAGCATTTGTGCCATGTCAGATTTACTTGGTAGGGAGTTAGGTATACTCTCCATGTCCAGGTTAATTCCATAGCCATCTATTAGAGGGGGTATAGTCTCATTAAGGTACGCCCACGATTAAATTGAATTTGACACCCCTGCTTAGCAGATTTAGATAACCTGTAAAACACAGGTTACATAGTTACATAGTATTTGGGGTTGAATAAAGACATACGTCCATGAAGTCCAACCCATGTAGGTCCACGCATCATCTCATTTCTTAGGGATACTGGTATCCCTGGATATTACGGTCCCTCAAGAATTTGTCCAAACGTTTCTTGAAGAAATCTACACTCTTGCGTGAAATCACTGCCGATGGCAGTGAGTTCCAGACCTTAACCGCTCTTACTGTAAAGAACCCTCTTCGCCCATTGTGCTGGAATTTTTTCTCCACCAACTTTAGGTGGTGGCCTCTAGTCTTTGTAATGGAGTTAATCTCAAACAGTTTGTTGCCAATGTTGCTGTCACCATTGAACATCTTGTACATGAAAATCATATCCCCCCTTAATCTCCTTAATTCCAGCGTAAACATGTTTAAGGTCAGAAGCCTTGTCTCATAGCTCTGGTCCTCCATTCCTCTAATTAGTTTTGTTGCCCTACGCTGGACTCTCTCCAGTTCAAGGACATCCCTTCTCAGTACCGGCGACCAAAACTGGACCGCGTACTCCCGATGTGGCCGAACCAACGATCTATATAGAGGCACAATTATAGACTTGTCCCTGCAATACATCCCCTTCTTAATACAGGACAAGACCCTGCTAGCTTTTTTTACCGCAGCTTGCACTGCAAGCTACCATTCAGTTTGTGGTCTACAATGACCCCCAAATCTTTTTCTATTTCTGACTTCCCTAGCGGCATACCCATGATTGTATAGCCTATTTGTTTATTTTTATGTCCAAAGTGCATTACTTTGCATTTATCGATATTAAACCTCATCTGCCACATTAATGCCCACTCCCCTATTTTATCCAGGTCCTCCTGCAATGTTATATTGTCACGATCCGTTTCTAGTACCCTCCCTATTTTTGTATCGTCTGCAAACACGGAAACATGGCTATTTATTCCCTCCCCGATGTCATTAATGAATAGGTTGAACAGTATTGGACCCAGCACAGATGCTTGAGGCACACCGCTCATTACACTAGCCCAGTCCGAAAAGGTGCCATTTACAGATACTCTCTGGACACGTTCCCGTAGCCAGTTCTCTATCCACGTACACACCACCTCATCTATGCCCATAGCCCTCAGCTTGTGAAGTAAGCGCTTGTGTGGTACCGTATCAAATGCCATTGAGAAATCCAGGTATACCACATCTCAGGTTGGTGCTAGCTTCCTTATGTTCAGATGAAGGCCACGCACTGAACTACCATCTTGTTTGCACTTTATTGCTTCAGGGTTCAAACCATCTGCCTGGGTCCCTCCCTCTGACATGTTTCACTCACAAATTGGGTTTAGTCTTATAACTGCCAACGGACTAAAAATTGGACATGCACCATTATTCTGTAACACAGCTTACCACAATGCTTGGTTGTGTATTACCGAGCTTTGCACCATGCCACAGCGCAGGAGCATTGCTTTGGAGAATTGGGAGCCATTTTAAATAATAGGCACCTGTAATCCACAAAGGAGTGTTTGGGGCATTGCACTAACGCATGCATCATCGCTGTGTATAATGTGTTGGCCTATATAGTTATACAACTGGATCTTCAGTCGTGTTCCTCATCCTGTTGCTCAGCAGTTGCACTTGACTCTCTGCCGCTTTTCAGATTGGTGACATTTGTCTGAATACCTACTGTATTAGCAACAAAGCAAAGTCCCAGCAGCACTCTGAATTGCTTTCAACCACAAAGGGGCACACCATTATTAAGGAAAAAACCTTGGCCCCTTGTTTCTGATAAGTGCAGAACTACCAACAGAACCAAAGGCAAGAACTTGTCAAGTGGCTTTTATTTCATCAGGCACAGGAGCTACGCTCGTATATGTTGCCTGTATATAGTAGAATAAAAGTCACTTGAAAAGGAAGCACTTTTGGTGCTGTTGCTTCTATCATGCTAATATCGCCTACTGCTTTGTACACCTCCAAGTAGGAAGCAGAGCAAAGTTTAAGGTTATGTGCAGTTAAGTTTATGTTCATGTTCACAGTTTAATGTTATTTGCCGTTTCTATATTATACCAACTTGACAACTTTTTTGGACTTTCAATTCCGATCTGACAGAATTAGTTTACCTTTGATCTGCATTATTTTTGTTTTAGATGGAGAGGGGGTTAAAGCCACTGTATGCTTTGTAGTGCTGTCTGTATCTCCCTTGTCATTGGGTCTGAAAGGGAGAGAAATTCCAAACTTTTTTACTTTTCAAAAGATTTTATTGGTTTTCAAGTTTTA
>NW_017306449.1:1923397-1924467 GCF_000935625.1 Nanorana parkeri | reverse complement strand
CTTATCCACAGGAGGTTGTCAATGGCTATTGGGTCACAATCGATCGCCTCTAGGGAGATCCACAAGTGGCGTGATATTTAGCGACAGTCGCTATTTGTGCAGCTTGGAAGTATTTTTGGATGTTGGGGACACCCAATCCCCCTGCTGATCTAGACTGGTACATAACCGTCCTGGACAGACGTGGTTTTTTGTTGGACCATATGAATTTGAAAATTTTGTGTTGGAGTCCCCTCAAGATATGGGATGGAATTGTGATCGGTAGAACTCGAAAGGGGTATAGTAACTTAGGCAGTAATGTCATTTTGACTGCAGCTATCTTCCCTAACCAGGAGAGGGGATAGGTGTGCCATATCTTTAATAGGTTAGTGAGTTTGGTGAGCAGTGGTGGGTAGTTTGCTGCATATAGCGATGGGAGGGAGGGGGTAAGGTGTATGCCCAAATATGAAAGGGAGGTTGGTACCCACTGAAATGGGAATTTGTCCTCCAATGGTGTTCTGAGGTGAGTAGGTAAGGACATCTTTAGAATCTTAGATTTAGTCGGGTTGACTGGCAACCCTGAGAGCTGCCGGAAGGTATCCAAAAGTGACATTAGGTTGGGTAGAGATGTATGTGGTTTGGAAATATATAATAGGATGTCGTCAGCGAAGAGGCATAGCTTATGGTGTTGTCCCGCTACCGAAATGCCTGTTATGTCTGGATGCGCCCGTATCATCGCAGATAGGGGTTCGATAGCTAGGGCGAACAGGAGGGGGGACAAAGGGCATCCTTGACGTGTCCCTCTAGAGATTGGGAAGGGCATTGATTTATAACCTGCATATTTCACTGATGCCACTTGGGAGGAATAGAGTGCTGAGAGCCAGGTGCAAAATTCTGTACCAAATCCCCAGCGGCGCAGTATTTCAAACAGGTAGGGCCAGGACAATGAATCAAATGCTTTATGCATGTCTAGTGATAGAAGCAGCGACGGAATTTTCCGTTTCCTCACCAGGTCTATCAAAAGACATGTTCTGCGGACATTGTCCCCAGCTCGTCGGCGTGGCATAAAACCCACCTGGTCCCTATGGATAAGG
>NW_017306449.1:1915519-1919927 GCF_000935625.1 Nanorana parkeri | reverse complement strand
AAGCATGACCTTCCCGGAACACCGCGCGCATGCGCCCCCTTGAATTCTATTTTAAGATTTAACTCCTGGGTTTAGTGTCACTATAATAATTATTTCTAACATATGTCCAGGGTCAAATTTTTGCATAGATAAAATAAGTCATGGCCTAGAACAGCAGTTCTTCCAGAGGCAGATGCATGCTGACTATTAGTACAGACACTCCTCGCTTAACGACTTACCTGTTTTGCGACCACTCGCACTTACGACCGTCCTCCGACCTCGCGCGTCAGAGTCAGTGCGCCGTGTCGCCGGTGGAAGTGACGTCCTCCGATCTTCACTGCGGGTCCCGGTGAGTATTTTCATTGCCCGATGTACAGTACACTGTTCGGTACTGTACATCTGCAACGCTATACAGTACTGTACTAATGTAGTACAGTAGTGTATAGAATTCCTCACGTAACGACCAATTCGTTTAACGACCTGGTCGTAGGAACGGAACTCGGTCGTTAAGTGAGGAATACCTGTACCACATTCCCATAATAAAATGTTTCAGGCTGCTTCTTGCCTGCCAGTGCAATCCAGCTAAATCTTCATTGTTGCTGTCTCTGCACAGTTGGGCTGTTTGTGTAGGTGGAATCAGTGTAATGTCTGCGTAATCACCCACTCTTGCTCCTTACACCTAGAACTATCCTGCTAGTAGAGTTGGGTGATAATTTGTTCTATTATTCTATTTGTCTGTTCTAGGTGTGCTGACACAGATTGGGAACACTTGTTCTTTTAGTCTCTCCGCCCCCCAGCCACTGTGTGCCTTGAAAGGCTATAATGTCCAATCTTGTTAGTGTTATACTAAAGTTGGCCATACACTGATCTATTTTTTTCATTCAACCCGCGGGCTAAACAAAAAAAAGTGATCCGATTCCTTCATCAACACTAACAGCGTGTCGGTCGAGGAATCGCACTCTTTACATTGAATTCTGACAGGTGCCGCCGACACCTGTCAAAATACCCGACCAGAGCGGGCAGCTCATTGGCTCGATTGGATCGCAGATTTTCCAGCCAGCTCCTTCGATCAGCTGAATAAAGGATGCATATCGAAAGGGTGCCAACAGCGGCACACACTGAGAATTTCGATCGGTTCTTCAAAAAGTGGCTGGAGTTTGAACAGTGTATGGGCACCTTAAAGCCAGTTAGCTGACTAGGGTAGGAGGGGCTCCACAAGACAGTGTGCATAGGACATACTGAAGCTATTAATTGTTCCTCATTTGGAGGGACTGTCCTTCTTCTAAATCTATTTTTTCTGTGTTGATGTTAAAGAATTTTCTTTACTTCCTGTCTTGTGAAATGTTGTCAGTAGGACAGGAAGTGAGGGGAAATCCTTCTAAATCTCACACGTCACAGTCTCATTGGATCTACCAACAACCTTGTAATGCAAGGGCCTGTCTGATTAGATCAAATTGATTGGATAGGTTAGATAGGTCCTCATTTAACATAGTTTTGGTAACTCTATAGTTGATTGTACAGAGATGGTATGGTCAGATTTTAACATGTGTGGCCACCATGATAAGGCCCTGTGTATCTGTAAAAGTCTGACAGGGGTTTAAATCCCTCCCTTATAAAACTAAGAAATTTTTTTTGTCTGGACATACACTTTAATATACAAATATATCGGTACAGCATTAAAACAATAAAAATCAGTAAAGCAATGCAAGCAGTGGCTAATCCCTGAGCTTTGGGCTGTCTATGCAGCAGAAATAAATTATTGGGCAAAAAAATAATAATATGAGGTTGGCATTTTTATTATGAATTGTTTAAAAAACAAAAGGAGAAAAACGTGCCCATCGTGACCAATGAGAAATGTTTAATTTATCCAAATTGCCTTTTCACTAGTTTTTAGGAATTAACCTCATGTGCCAAAAAATGAATGTGATGTTTCATCATCTCAGATAAAAGACAGATCTGAGCGGAGGGAACAATTCATATAAGACAGGTGAGCCAGTCATCTGACATTAGTAATACATCCAGCTCAGAGCTCCGCTGGGAGTGGTTTGTCAATGTTGGAGTTGCCTTGTATGTGATTGAACACGCAGCAACAAAGTCATATGAACCAAGGTCAAGTCTTTCATCATTTCCTGTTCTTGACTATTTTATTAACATTTACATTGAATTAATATGGATTAACTTGTCATTTCATCACTTTTTCCTTTTCTACAATAGGTAAGAGAAAAAAGTGCTGCACTTTTTCAGTGGTTTCCCAACAGGACACCGCTTAATAAACAATAAATAATATAGTATGTAAATATATAACCACCCTGTCATTTCAAAAGTTTTTTATATTGGCCACGGTACTTTATTTGGGGTTAAAATGACATTTAAAGATACACCAATCAGCCATAATATTATGACCACCTGCCTAATATTGAGAAGGTCCCCTTTGGCGGCAAACCAATCCTGCCCCGTCGAAGCATGGAGTTCACTAGACCTTTGAAGGTATGTTGTTGTATCTGGCACCAAGCCGTCAGTAGCAGATTCTTTAAGTCCTGTAAGTTAAGAGGTGGGGCCTCCATGGATCGGACTTGTTTTTCCAGCACATCCCACAGATGCTCAATTGGACTGAGATCTGGAGAATTTGGAGGCCAAGTCAACACCTTAAATTCATTGTTGTGTTCCTCAAACCATTCTTGAACCATTTTTGCAGTGTGGTAGGGTGCATTATCCTACTGAAAGAGGCCACTGCCATCAGGGACTATGAAGGGGTGTACTAAAAAATAGGCTCAGATTTTAAGCTCAAGCCCAACCAAACTTTCACCATGAAACAATTAAACAAATAATGAAACAAGCGCTTAGCCATTAAAGCTCAAGCCCAGTGACAGATAGACCAGAAAAGTAAAAGAAGAATCCTTGTCCATTCAGAGAGGGTGGGAAGTTTGCTAAAGAGATTCCAGACGATCTGCTGAAGAAACAGGCTTTACAAAATATTTAAAAGGACAGTTCACAGCACAGATCATTGATGACAGCCTTTGCCTCCGAAAAGGACAATCACAGATAAGACCAGAACATCTGTAGTGTAGCAACTTCAAACTCTTCCTTAGCTCAGCAACAGCAAAAACATCTTTAGCTTAGCCATGGCCATCTTTCTGTACAGCTGAGAAGACTCCTTGACCTAAAAACAAAAAAGAGAGCAGCATGTAGCCTAAAGATGAACTCTACCTAAAACTAAAATCAGAAGGAATCAAATATAATAAAGTAACTAACATTGGGAGGGGGGAGGCAGCCCCGTAGAGCCACAGCATAATTGCCACAGCCCTAGCACAGGTAACCTAAGCTATTGTATAAAGAAGGATGTAATCATGGCAATTTGGTTATGGTATGAGAGAAGGTCCACATAGAGCAACACAGAGTACCAAATTATGTCTAGTAAACTGTTTAAAATTAACTCCATTACAAAAACTAGAGGCCACCACCTAAAATTGGTGGAAAAAAAATTCCAGCACAAGGGGCGAAGGAGGTTCTTCACAGTTAGAGCGGTTAAGGTCTGGAACTCACTGCCACAGGCAAGCAAATAATGTGGAATTGTTCAAGAAACTTCTGGACGATTTCCTAAGGGACCGCAATATACAGGGGTACAGGTACTCCTGGAATGAGATCCTAATAGGTTGGACTTGATGGACTAATGTCTTTATTCAACCTCAAATACTATGTAACTATGTCAGAGAAGGGTTTCTTTGTGCACAGGTACCATTCCTCTTGGTGACAGCAGGCTCAGGAGAGGATGGAGCCAGTACAAAATGCTATATTGGACTTTTGAACTGGCGAAAGGTTTCAGTAGTTAATACAAATATATTTGAAGACACAAATGAACCAATAAAGAAAAAAACATTCATAAGGATTTAAAGGAGAGCTATGTGGTGAGTGAAAATCACTCAACCTCATAGTTCTAGCCGACCTGTGACAATGAGACTGTCACACGTCGGCTCAATAGATCGGGAAGTGAACGAACACATACCGGCGCTCGCTCACTTTCTGATCATCTACCTGCAGAGAGCGGTGACTGCCACTGCTCCCCGCAGGGATTCCCCCCTCCCTGCTCCAATCCTCCAGCGCTGAGTGGAGGAACGGACGGGGGAGTGGGCGGGCACAGCTGGCTCTGCCTCTAGATAGGCAGAGCCTGCTGTCACTCATGTAGCTGGATGGATCTCAACAGAATTGTCAGGATCCGTCCCAGCGGCAACGCTCTCAGTATATAGTGAGCTGTAGCTGGCTATATACTGAGCTTTGGGTCACGGGAGGATGCTAGTATATGTCCACCTATGACCCTTAAGAGAACTATGAGATAAAAAGGTTACCCCATAGTTCTCTTTTAATAAAGATTTGAAAATACTAGTGGGTAAGTTGCCGTTCGGCATTAATCTTGAAGTCAAACTATATTGAG
>NW_017306449.1:1890651-1914963 GCF_000935625.1 Nanorana parkeri | reverse complement strand
TATATATATGAACCATACTGGAGGTCTGCGGTAAATCTGTTCTATTGCTCCTATATCCCCGTATGAATGGGTGCTGAGAAAAAGAACCTGATAACTACATGCTAAGTCTAAGCCGACTGTGTCCCTAAGTGTTTGTGAAATGCTGAATATGTAAATTATATTTTCTGAGTTTAACAGTTCATCTTTACAAGTGATATCCTCCTTCCCTTGAAGCACACCTGTCATGGGAGAAATATGGGGGTCTTTCAGCTATGCAACTCACGCTTTCAGAAGGAGAGGTCAGCAATGACAGACTATAAAATTCTCTTACTATGTTTCCTTTCAGTAAAACCTGTTTCAAAAAAAAGACTCGAACTGCCATTGCTGACTTGTCCCTAAAATGCTGGTTGCTTGGCTTTACATGCACATCCAATGGCTTCAATATTTTCAGAGTAATTGATCCAGAACAGGTCTTCAGACAGGGGTGCCATCATGCGAATGATTAATAAGATACTGGTAAGATTAATATATGCAGTATAATCAAGTAAAAAATAAAAATCAACAGCTTGCTGATGTACTGGTTGATTTATGCCATCTAGGAGGACAGAAATGGAACTTCAACTAATAACTCTAAACGCTTCAAATGGACAAGTTAAAGTGACACTAAAGTGTATCACTCGACTGTAGATCCTTAAATCATGTCTGAATTTGTGCTGACACTGTCCTTCCTTCTGGAGGGTGGCTACTTTTGTTCCTCATGGTCCCTGTGAGTTGTAAAGTAGCGCCTGCTCCAAGCTTGATGGACTACAATCTAATATTTACTTTACTCATTTATATTGAGATTGCAGTCCATCACAGGAGTGAGTTTGGAGCAGTGGCTACTTTACAACACACACAGGGACCATGGAGAACAAAAGTAGCCATCCTCCAGAAGGAAGGACAGTGTCAGCACAAATTCAGACATGATTTAAGGATCTACAGTCGAGTGATACACTTTAGTGTCACTTTAAATGCTTCATGAGTTCTTTCACTGTTTACTATTTTCCACTTCCATGTACATACAGAGGGGCCCAAAAAATGTATACACACTTAAACAGTTATCTATACCCTTTTTTAAAATCTGTATTGAATTATGGCATCCCTACTTTCCTCTAAAGTAGGGATGCACAGATACTTTTCGAGTACCAGTGCAGATACTTGGCATTTTCATGAGAACTACCAGGGTTGCAGTGGTTGCAGCTGGGACCTGGCTCTGGCGCTCCCCCACTGTCCTGAAATCATTAGTCTGTATTGTTTTAGAAAAACTGTCACATGGCAATAAACAAAAATTTATCAGTACTCGTACTTGTAAGTACTCGGCAAGTACCAGTACTCGTAAAACTGGTATCTGTGGATCCCTTTATATACAGTAATACCTTGGTTTACAAGTAACTTGGTTTGAGAGCGTTTTGCAAGACAAGCAAACATTTCTGAAAAATTTTGCCTTGATATACAAGCAAATGTCTTGCAATAAGAGCAAAATTTTGTAGAAAAGCGCCACCCGAATAAGGCTGTAGCTGTGTGAGCGATGAGTCTGTTTAACGACAACACAATGTCACATTGGATAGATTCCTTGTTAAGGTTTCACGAAATGAAAAAGATTCCATTGAGTCAAGAGATAGCAGTGATTCCGTTAGTGATAGTGAAAGTCGTCCTACACAATAATCCTCCTCTCTCTCTTGTCCCCCTCACACCAGCCACAAAGGTATACCGGTAATTGGTTTATTTGTCTTTATATTTTGTACAGTATTATATTACAGTATTGTCATCATTTGTATATGAATATTTTTGGGTTGTGGAACGAATCATCTGAATTTCCATTATTTCCTATTGGGAAGTTCGCTTTGATATACAAGCGCTTTGGATTACAAGCATGCTTCCGGAACGAATTATGCTCGTAAACCAAGGTATTACTGTATGTTTATAAAAACAGAATCGTAGATTAAAACAGAGATGTACAAATCCCAGGAGCTCCGTACAAATGACAGCTGCCTCCTAACTTTAAAATTTTTCTCTAGTCTAGTCCTGGAGCTCAAAATTATCGGTACTTGTACTCGCACTTGTACCGAGTACTGTACTTGGTATCTGTGCAACCCTAAAGATATCAGTAGTTGCGCAATTGTTATCATCGTGTGACCGTGGGAAAAAATAAAACTAATTTAAAATTTAGTGCACAGAAACATAATATAATACCCATTTTTAGGGTAAATAGATACCAAACATGTCAAGCCTTAAAATTGCTTTCGCCCTTGAAGCCGCAAAAAAAGTAAATACCCAAAATTTCCCATAGGGAACACTTTAAACGCTTTTACCGCTCATCAGTTTAGTGCTAACAGTGATTGGCAGCGCTGGAATTATTGCTCTCACTCCGACGTTTGCGGCGATATGTATAGCACAATTGTCATTTTTGCACGTAGGCGCACCGACACGTGTTTGCGTGTGTATGTGTGTGCACATGGGGGGCGGGGGACTTTAAAAAAAATGTTTGCATTTTTTTTCTTATATGTTACTTTCATTTTTATAATTTTTAAACACTTTATTTTTTTTTTACACTAACCCTATTGCTATCACATAGGGGGCAAACAAGCAACCTATGTAATAGCAGATAGGGGGTGACAGGTCCTCTTTATGGAGACATAAAGGGTCTTTCAGACCCCTAATGTCACCTAGGGACCCCAAAGAATCAGAGATCTGCTTCATCTCCTCAGTCACAGTTCTAGGGGCCTCCAGCTATTGTGAAACTACAAATCCCATGAGGCATTGCAAGAGCCTCACAGCCACGACTCAAGAGACGGATTTACTATGGGATCTGTAGTTTCACCACAGATGGGGGCCGGAGTTTGTCCACCCCTGCCCTAGAACAACACAGCTATACATATATAAGCAGGATGTTAATGCCCACCCACCTTGTTGCCACATATGTGCATTATACTGTTTTAAAAGGTGTTACCCATGGATGCACCAATACCGGTTTTTCGGTATCGAGTACTGATAATCATATTTCAATACTTGCCGATACAGAGTACCAATACTACCTCTAGCATGGAGCCGGCTTCGCGGGCAATCAGGAAGCAGGGTGGCATGTCATTACTCGCCACCTGGCTTCTCAAGTGCTCGGGAAGCCGGCTCCATGCTGACTGGCTGGGAAATCAACTTCTCAAGCAATCAGCATTGAGCCGGCTGTTTGGCTGGCTCAATGTTGATTGGCGGGGAAGCTGGCTTCCCAGCCAATCAGCATCAAGCTGGCTTCCCGGTCAATCAGGAAGCTGGGAGGCGGGTCATTACCCTTTACCTCTGATCGGAAGTTATGGTATCGGGGAAGGTAGCAGAGCATTTGGAGTACGAGATTAGTGACAGCTGAGTGTGCAGTCTCTGTATACGTGAGTTCTGTCTCCCAGAGTCTTGTCCGTCAGGTGAATGGGACGCTGTTGATCCATAATTCTGAAAAATTCTGACAGCTGGCACACAAATCAACCTAACAAATAAAAAGCTTTTATGGGTGGTATAATGTACTGTAAAGGCCAGTGGGTAGTCTCTGTTCATTTTTCTTCATATTCAGAACAGTCTGTTCTTTCCCCCGAACGGCCGGCTCAGTGGGTTAATGGGGCGGCTTCCCAGACATAGTTAATGCACACCTTTTTTTTTTTCTCTGATTGGCTACCTACTTGTCTCCGTCGTAACATTATGCTGGGCTACAATTGGTGACATTTTTGACTGGCTGTAAAGTATAAAATAGCACATAGTGAGCTATACTGTCTAAGCTCTGAGGTGTGTCCCCGAAAGCACGCTAAGCATTAGCAGTGGAACTCTGTGAGAAGAACAGAGTCTCCTTGATCTCTCCATTTGTCACATCCACAGCAGCTATTCAAGCAAGGACTGTCAGTCCATTTTGATGCTTTTATATACCGCCTTATTTGTAAGTATATTTTTGTTTACTCTTTTTGTTGAATTGAATCTGTAAACATTTGTAGGGTGAGTGATCAGCCTGAAGCAAATCAGCAAATGAAAATGAGTTTTTCTGAAGACTGTCCGCAATAGTACTAGTTACATATAATCACTGCTGCATTATTGCATATATCTATTAAAGTGCAAATCATGGAAATATTTAAAATGGTTTATTTTCAAAAATGTTTGGGGAAAAAAAAAAAAAGCATATATGTTGCAAAAGGTAAAAGAAGCCTGTTGAGTAGTATAGAACACGCCATTGCTGACTTATTTTTGAAGGTATAAGCTCCAGGATCATCACCCGTATTCTTTCCCTCACTACTTTATGAGTCACCAACCTTCAAAACAATATCATGTGTCTGACATATACTTTATTTTAGAATGACAGTGTCAGAGCTTACACCTTAAAAAACAAGTTAGTTGGCTCCCATAAATCTATTCAGCAGATTCCCTTTACAATCAGATTTCCATGTGAGTTCACTAGTGCAGTGTACACACTAGAAGAATGGATCTGAATCCGTAGTTCAACTGGTGGGTCGTGACCGCGTGTTCAGTGGGTCGCTCCTCAGCCTCCCGACTAGCACAGCACAAACTATGCTGCCCATTGCCGCGTGTCAGCTTGAGGGGGCGGGCACTCGGAGTATGGCCCTGAGGGAGCTCCATCCATATGTGCATTGCTTACAGCTCCCTTGCATGCCCTGTAGAGGTGCCTGGACCAGAGTGACATCACATTCTGGCTCCTGGCACCTCTACAGGGAACACATGGGAGCTGTACAAGCAATACACATATGGATGGAGCAGCATCACAGCACAGCAGCTCACACTGGACCCCAGGCTGAGGATCCACTCCAGTTCTCGTAAGATAGGGAGATTGGGTGGATCTGAAAAAAATACATATATTTTTTGCAATGTGTATATGAGATTGTGTCCATGTGTTGAGTTCTGGTGCGGAAGGTGCATTACGTTGTTATTCATTTGAATGGCGCCCCCCAAATGCAACTCTCGCCCACAGTTCGATCACCTGCACCGGAATATGCGGTACCTTAATGCTGTTTGTTACAGTGTGGTGTGGCTTAGGTTGTGACTTAATGACTAAGGATAAATGTGGGTCCTGAGGTTACACAGCTTGAGATCCACTGATCTAAATTCTTTTTCTGGGTACAATGTTTCTACCAAGCAGTCAACACCTTTAGTAACTGGAACATAACTCATTGATGAAGTAACACACCACATAGATAGAAAGGTGACAATTGTAAAATGACGACAAAGGCACGTTTGTGAAATAAGTTATTTTATAAAACATATAAAATAAATACACGCTTCAAATTATTTTACAAAACAAATCTGTTCCTACACTTTCTTTTTCAATTTAGTATCTTGTGCAAAGATGATCTGAGAATCTTTGACATTTCTTGCGTAAGTCTCAGGATCACATGATTTCTGCATCAGGAGGGCGTAATCTATCCCTGAGCAGTAGCAGGTATGACATACCCAATGTGAAAATCATTTTTTTTTCTGAGCCCTTGGAATGAAGTATTAGTCCCCCTAAAAAATAGAATTTTGTTCTTACTGTAAAATCCTTTTTCACGGAGTCCATTGAGGAATACATACATGAAGAAGATTTCTGAGATGTAGGGTTAATATGCTGCCTTAAGGAGAAATGGACAAAAGGGGAAAAAATTAAAAGCCTTGCACTTTAAGGACATAACCCCTCCCACCTGCCAGTTGCAGCAAGTAGTATTAAGGGAAATGAGGGGAGGGTGCTATGTCCCTCAATGGACTCCAAGAAAAAAAAATCCTATTTTCTATATTGTCCATTGAGGGACACAGCTCTGAAGAATTCTGAGACGCAAAAGTATTCCAAAACCGAGGGGCCGGAACCATAAAAACTAGCCGAACCAGCTCAAAAACTCAAACAGCCACCTAAAGAACTTTTCTGCCAAAACTAGCATAAGAGGAGGAAAAAAACATCAACCTAATAAAATTTAGTGTGAACACAAGACCAAATTGTCGCCTTGCAGTTTGAGAAACAGAAGCTTGATTCTGAAATTCCCAAGAAGTACTATCCGCCTTAGTGAACGAGCAGAAACAGGAAATGGAGGAACCTTATCCTGCAACTCATAAGCTTAAATGACAAACTGATGAATCTGCATATAAATAGCGGATCTAGAAGCTGAACAACCTTCTCTAGGGCCTTCAGGTAAAACAAATAAATAATCTGAACGGTAGCTGTGGTTGGATAGATAAACTCTTAACAGCTCACACAACATCCAAACAATGAAGATACATTTCCTTAGGATGAACAGAAGCTGGACAAAGCGAGGATAAAAACAATGTCTTTGTTTAAATGAAAGGCCAAAACCAACTTGGGTTAAAAGGAAATCTGAGATCTTAAAACAACCTTGTCTTTATGAAGAACCAACTGGGTTCTTTACAAAACAAAGCAGACAACTCAGAAACCCTTTTAGCTGAGGTAAGGGTCACAAGGAAGGCAACCTTTTTGAATAACAAAGACAAAGAAATTACTTGGATTGGTTCAAAAGGGGTTTTTTTGTAGAACAAATTAAACCAAGTTCAAATCCCACAGAGGAAGAAGAGAACTAATAGAAGGAACCACACATGAAAATCCTTGAATTAATGAAAGTACAAATCAAGGAATTAAAAGCAAGAGGACGTTGAAAAAGGATCAACAAGGCAGATATCTGACCCTTAGAGCTAAAAATTGATCTACCCAAAGTTAAAGGAAAGACAACATTTGCAATACAGAAAAAGCATGAAAACCATGGGATGTCAACCACCATGACATGCAATCTGAACATCTTGTCCATTGATAGAGGAGACTTGTCCCACGCGGTAAGAATATTCCTCTGTAAAGTCCTGGAATCGAACTGAGTAAAAGCTACCACTTTAAAAAGGTGGACACCTTCAATCCCAATATTCTCAAGCAGCTTCTCAGAGAGCCGGTAAACTACTAAAAGGTAAACTACTACACAGGTCACTGGAGGATCCACAGCAGGTATAGACTAAAATTTAACAAAATTGCCCCTCATAGGGGAACAGTTCCAACACATTCTCGCTAGGGACCCAGGACCCTTCAGAGTGCTTCCAGTCCACAAAGAGGAATGCCTTGAGTAGTGGCTGTAGTTTAAATATCTTTGCAACTGTAGGAGTTCTGAAGGGCCTCAGGCTGGAGACAGTAGAGCGACTCTTCAAATGCATGGCGGTATGCATTGCATCAATAGGGTCTAAAACTATCCCTTGTAATTCTGTAGTGACAGCAGGAGACTGCAGTGTCCCAAAAACAGACAGACAGACTGTTGGTATTCTGAATCTGAGTCAGAGATGTTCACAAGCAGGAAAAGGTGCTGGGGTGCACTTGCAGCCTCTGCTGTGAATATCTGTGAGAACTTGTGAATCTGGCCACAAAGTCTTCAGTTGCAGTAAATGCCCCTGACATCAGGCAATACGACTCACCCGGAGGAGCTAAAGGAGTCTCTGATGATGCAGACCCTATTAGAGGTGACTACAGTTTCTTTTACTCATTTTTAGTTACTAACAGACTGGTAAGAAAATACTTGCAGTATATCCTCCTAGGACACTCGGTTAAAACTGAGGCATTGAGTGGAGGAGTTTTCCTTGGGCTGGCCTATATTTTTTTGTTTGCCAGTGTTCAATCCTCCTGTAGGCAGCAGTATAACCCAACAGTATCTGAATACTTGAGTCCCTTAATAAACAAGAAACTAATTTATCAGCCTTGTATAAATCCCTTGGTAACTCCAGCAATGAGATCTGATCTGCAACTGATGTCTTAGCTCTTTGCCACTTGCATCTGCAATGGAGTTTTCCTTCCCTGCTGAATTCTTCACTATTACAGATAAAAAAAAAAGGTGATGGACATTGACACTGATGAAGAAGCTAAGAAAAGACTCCAACGTGACAGTCTGAAGTGGGGCACTGATTTGTACAAATTAATAAAAGTGGCAATTGATGAAAAAAATTGCCGTCTGGAGACGGCAACCCGCAGATGCAGCAGTGCCGTCCGTCCGTTTTTTTACTACGGGCGGACGGCAAGAGGTTAATGCCCTGGAGAAATGATACATATTGCTTTTGTATTTGCATTTGCTTTGTCGTGCATTTTTGTAGACTGCCTTCTCTGATCTATGAGGCCACTGAACAGATTAGTGCAATTTATTACAAAAACACATACAAAAATAGTGTAAAAAGGTGCATGGTAAATTGAAAGCTTATGAGGTAGCATTTACAAAGTAGATCATACATAAAAGGTATAAGAATACAAAGTTATAAGACAGCAGATCCAGCATAAAAACCAAGTAAAACAACATCCTTAACAATATTTCACAAGAGGCAAGGCAGGAGAAATGTCAATCGCTCTAAAATGATGAGGCATTTTTCACAGTCAAAAACATGTAAACTGAACCTGCCATGGCACATAAAACTGCATAAAGCAACATCCTGCCCCTGCAAAATAAAAAGAATTTACATATCTAAATATGTAAAAACAAATTTTCACGATTCAACAGAGTCGCTTAAACAAATGTTACCTTAGATCACACATACTTTCAACTGCGCATAGTGCCCAATATCTAAGCTCCAAGTAGAAGCCCTAATGCACCACAATAAACCACAGTTGCTTTAAAGGAGAACTATGAGGTGAGTGATTGTCACTCAGCCTCATAGTTTGAGCCAACGCGTGACAATGAAACTGTCACACATCAGCTCAATAGATGGGGAAGTGAGCAAACACATACCGTCGCTCGCTTCTCGATCATCTCCCTGCACAGCCGTGACTGTCACTCATGGCTCCCTGCAGGGATTCCCCCCCCTACACACTCCGATCTTCCAGCACTGACTGGCGGACCGGACTCTAGAAAGGCAGAGCCAGCTGTGACTCACGCAGGTGGGTGGATCTCGACAGTAATGTCGGGAACCCGTCCCGTCTGCAGCGGTCTCAGTATACCGCGAGCTGTAGCTTGCGATATACTGAGCTTTGGGTCACGGGAGAACGCTAGTTTATGCCCTCCCGTGACCCTTAGGAGAACTATGGGGAAAAACACTGACCCCATAGTTCTCCTTTAAGTGTGCCCTTCCTTTTGTTACCGAGGCACCCGCCTTGGATTGTGAGATTCCAAGAGGAATCTGACTCCTAAGTGCAAGCATAATTGTGGAAGTTTAGCATGGTGTGCACCGGATGCAAAAGGTTTTTTTCCCTCATGGTAGGTTTACCCAGGCAATATATGGTGCATGTACTTAGGCTCTAAAAGACTGGTTCTCTTACCTCCAAGCTGCTCTTTACCCCTAAGGTTGTTCACAAGCCATTACAAGCATCCCAGCTTACAAGAGTGTGCTGGGAGAAACACTTTAATGCTTTAAATTTGCTTTGCAAGGACGGGTACGATTGTACAGATACATTGTAGTGAACCGCCTCTTCAAGACAGTAAATAATGTTAGTGGTTGTTTTCTGCAGGTTCCATAAATTCTGAAGTAAAGACAGCTTCAGCGTAATCATCACAAAATTCATGTAGCTCTGCTGCTACCTCACCCAAGGCGTCATTCATGATCTCTTCTGCCAAGCTGCAAAATAATGAATACATGGAATTTATAGAAGAATGGCATGATTCCATCTAAGTTATTAGTAAATATACATTTTGTGTCCTCAATGTCTTTTTCTATTTTAAAAAGGGAAATATCAGGGGGTCTGTTTAGAGCCCTAACATTACCCCAAAGCCCCTAAAAATAAAGTAAAAAATAAAAAAAAATGAATAAAAAAAATGTAAAAGTTTATAAAAAATAAATTAAAATATTTGAAAAATGTAAATAAAAAAACATTTTCGGACAATTTTTTTATTTCGGTTTTGAAATTTCCATCCCGGTGCACCTCTAGTTTTAATGTACTGTAAACTGAACCTAAAGCCTTCCACTATTCTATAATATTATCATCGTTGGAACAGTATATTTTAGTGTGGTGCTTTTTTTTTTTGTTACAACTTTGATGCAGTTTTTGTTGCAGCAAGCACATTTTCCACTGAAGGACCATGGACCATGCATATCATTTTTTTTCCTGCATAAAAATGCACTGCAAGACATAAAAATGTGCATAAAAATGCATATTAAAAACAGATGAACAACAGAGGTGTGAAAGGTAAACCTTAAGGGCCTGTTCCCACGACGTCCGTTTTGTGTGCTGACCGGCTCCGTACGCTGCTGCACTCAAAATGCATCCCAATGTATCCCTATGTGTTTTATGGGCTACAGTTCTCACGTGCGCAGTCCGTTCAGCTTACGACAGAAAAAATACTGCATGTCACATTTTGTCAGGTCCGCAAACGCGTCAAAAACGCACTGCACTGCAGCTAACATACTGACAGCCCCACTCCAGCAAAAAAAAAACAAAAAAAACTTGAACGCATCAAAAACACGGCCAAAAAGTGGCAAAAACGCACTGCATCAGTCTGCAGATCCGCACCTGATATCATGTGAATAGGCCCTAAGGTGAAGTATGTAAGCTGCTGTTTCCGGTCCTCCTTCTGATAATGCTAGCTGTCTGGCTCCAATACAGTATTTCTCCTGTCAGTGCCTATATGGCTCTGGCACAAACACCACTAGCCAGAGCCAAAGGCAAGGGACATGTAGAGCCACTCATCTATCCGGTAAGTAATCACTGACACCAATGTTCTTTTCATCTGTCTGTAAGAGACATTCTTCTCACTGACCACCAATGTATTTTTTTCTGATTTTTAAAAATTATTCCTATATACACACACAACTTACTGATCACACTAATCTACCACATGCTGTAGATATAATCATTTTTTGGAGGGGTTCCCCAAGATCTGAAAATGATTTCAAGGGTTCCATCATAGCAAAAGGTTTAAAAGGGCTGCTTTACAGTCAAACGTTTAGAAGGAACACGACATAACAGAGTGTTAAACAACTTCATTTTCAAAAATTATCTGATATGGAGGTTCTGTAAATATATGTTTAAGGAAGCTTCTAAACAGCTTTCATGCCAACAACTTACAGGGTCTTACTGCACTGATAACTTACCTCTCTGCAATGTACCATGGGTTGAATGCACCCACTTCCTCATGAGATGTCAGTCGAAGATGCCGGTCAAATGTTTCTGTATAATTCTGAATACTTTGTAGCATTTGATGAGGAACAGATATAGGTATGAGCCCTTTATCATGTGATCCAGGACGTGGAATAAAATGGTGTGGAGAGGAGCGAGATAACTCTTCTTTGTTTATCTGGAGTGAACTACAACATAGAAAACACAAATAAAAGGGGATAATATACTGGATGGAAGATAATATATACAGTTCATTAAAGGGGTTTTCCACATCAACAAAAAGTGGTCCCCTACTTCATGGCAATCCACAACATGTAGGAGCAACAATGGAACTGTTATATTTGTGTTACATATGGTAGAAAAGGGAATGAAGTGACCACTATGCCAATTGGTGATACCCTGGCAGGCCACAGTTGCAGGGGGATGCAGAAAATGTACTGATATCTCACTGCTTTCTGGTCCCCAATACCAATATTTCAGATATAATTGCTGTCATAGTCAACAGTAAGACACTAAACCTCTGTTGTTTAGAAGAAAATGTCTGGCCATTATAATAAATCATACTGGTCATAATAAACTAATTTATGCAAATATTGCAACTATATGCTAAGGAAAAAGCTCTTATAATTGCTCAAGAGGACCACTAGCAGAGGCATTTCTCCCAGAGGCAGCAGAATAACCCTACATATCAGATTTCTTCAAAGCTGTGTCCCTCAATGGATGATAGAGAAAAATGCCTTTCCCCTGAGATCTCGTGAGATATTGCATTTTACAGGTGAGATTTCCCAGGAAGGCACTGGTGATGTAGCCTTCCCAGGATCCATCACCAGTGCCTCATTCAATCAGGAAGTGGAAAAACAGTAATTGTAAGTAAAAGCAATATATGTTCAACTAATGACCACATTTTTCTTTATATCAGCGTGCATGCTTCTGTGATTTTTAGTGAAGGGGGGGTCCACTTTAGGGAATGGAGTTAAGGCTGGCAGCAATTAGTCACTGACAGACTGGAGAACACAGATAACACATATAATACATGAAAGTTGTGTTACTGAAAATATATTTTACTTACTCTCCTTCTACGGGCTTTTCCAGCAAAATTTCCACAACAGGCGTCCGTTGCCCTGTAGCCTTTGTGAACCTAATGGGATGGGGAGAGCTAGGATTCTTGACCGTGTTTGTATGTAATCGTTCTGTAATGAGAGGCCATCTTAATAAAGCAATACATAAATAAAAGGCATGGCAAATATTGTAGTATGTAAAACAAGGAATAAGGAAACTTTACCCTTTTCTTCTTGTGCCCAAAAATCTGGGTCTGAATAGACTATCTTCTGAAACCGCTGACAAACCAATTCTTGGTATTTCTAAAATATGAAGAAACAAAAAAAAAAAACCATCAGACCAGTCACACAGGTATTCTGGTATCTTAAAGGAGAACTATGAGATGAGTGATTTCCACTCACCTCATAGTTCTAGCCGACCTGTGACAATGAGACTGTCACAGGTCGGCTCAGTAGATCGGGAGGTGAGCGAACACATACCAGGTTCGCTCACCTCTCGATCCTGTCATGGCTCTGTGCCGTGACAGGGGAGGGGCTGGATTCCCCTCTCCCCGCTCCGATCTGCCAGCGCTGACTGGCGAAACGGACGGGGGAGGGGGCGGGTACAGCTGGCTCTGCCTCTAGATAGGCAGAGCTAGCCGTCACTCACGCAGCTAGGCGGATCTCGTCATCTTACGTCGGGATCCGCTCCGGCGTCTCAGTATACCGCGAGCTGTAGCTCGCGGTATACTGAGCTTAGGGTAACGGGAGGACGCTAGTTTGTGTCCTCCCGTTACCCTAAGGAGAACTATGGGGAAAAACACTGCCCCCATAGTTCTCCTTTAAGCAAAGTTAGAGACAACAAAATGGTTCTGCTGTATGCACCATAGTATGGAGATGACTTAGTATGACGAAACTAATAATTATGACATGATGACATATTTCATTGTATACTCTTACTATTATTGTCCAGTCTGAATGAAGTAAAATGAGCTTGGAATTTGCTTAGGCAAATCAATGGTAAATATTATGCAACATATTCTGTATATGCTATAAAATGGTTAGTATTTTAACAGCAGTTCCTATAGTTGTAATACGGGTTTAAAATCTTACTTCTATTTCCTCTATTCTCTCAATCATGGCCTCCACGTTGCTATCCTCTTGTGGGAGAATGTTGGTATAATCATTTCTATCAAATGAATCTAGTTCCCGTAGACTTTCATCTCTCTGCTTTTCTGGAAAGGAGTCCTTTTGGCTTTTGGGCTAAAAAACAAAGCAGACATTCTTCAGCATTTAAAAACCATAAGTGGCTAATCTGAGCAGCTAGTGATTAACAGGCATCCCCAAATAACCTCTAAAATATATCGGAAACATATCACAGTGCTAATACTGAAATAAATAGCAATCAGTTAAAATAGTTGAACAGTACACAGCACTAATCCCTAATTAAATAGTAAGCAGGTTAAAAAGTTAAATAGTACATAGGATTAGGGCTGTAGCCAACGATTATTTTCATAAATCGATTATTTGCCCGATTATTTTTTTTTAACTAATCGATTGGTTGCATTAAGAAAAAAAAACCCTCTCTCTCCCTCCTCATAATCGATTAGCCGTTGCAGCCCTACATAGGATATTAAAAAAGCCAAAATACTAATCCCCCATTCACAAATCTGCCATGAGACATTGTAGATACACTGCACGGTGCATTGTGGCAGGGCAGCACATGAGTAGTCCAGAATGGGCTGCCTACAGCATCTAAAACCCACTCAAAGTGGTTAGGTTACCATGCCATGTGATGCAACATACATGCGATGGCTAGGTGTGTTGACGTGCCCTTAAGAAATAACGCACCTAACATTGCAACATGCTTTATTGCATGCACTCGCTCATCACAGAGATGTGAAAGAGGGCTACATGCCTTTAAACTGCATAATAAAATCACCATTAATATGTATTCATAATAGCGTCACTTCATTCAACCAGAAAGTGACAGCGTTGTTAATGATTAGTTGCCATCCTGCAATTATATATTTCACTGTCTCAAGTATAGGAATCCACAAGGATATGCAAACATTTTTTAGATGCAAAAACTGTATCTAGATGTTTGCCTGGCATTCAGCTTTAAAGTTCACCTTTCAGTTTTGTAACACAAACACAGTATTCTCTATAGCAATTATTTTATTTCAGTGGGATAAGTTCATCCCATCAGTACTGTAAATCCCCTCTCAAAGAAATGTCTTAAGGTAACTGTATAATGAATTTTAATGTTTACTCCATTTCTAGATTTTACCTGTTGTCTTGATGCATTCCTTTTTGCAAAATCGTCATCTACCAGATCCTTTACTGCATGAACCTCTTCCCTTTATTAAAAAAAACAAAACAAAAGTATGCTGACTCCATCACAACATACACGTCCTGCCAAGCACACTGTTCAGTAATAAGCTACCCCATACTCCCAAGTGGCGACCGAGATCTTAAAGCAGATCCTCCACCTCAGTGGCAAGGTCCACTAATTGAAGCTGTATCCCCTCGCCATCCCTAAAATACTGCAAAAAAGTACCCGGGAGGGGGGATAGCTAGGTAATTTATTATTGTTTTTTTTTTTAAAGTGCAGACAATTTATGCAGCGATTTACATACTGTCCATGCCCTTGAGGACGTAATCTAAAGGTGCCCATACACTGCACGATTCTCATACGAGAATCGCGGGAAATCCCGCGATCGTACTATAATCGTGCAGTGTATGGAAGGCATGTGACCGTTTCTACTGTACGGTCGCACGTCTTCCGTCAAACCAGCATGCTAGAAAACCCGCCGGGAATCGTACGATTCTCGGCGAGTTAGTGGCCTGCTGGTTCGACAACTGCCGAATGGGCCGGTGTGCGCACGCGCACACTGCCCGTTTGCAGTCATCGCAAGCCCGCCCCTCATTGCAGTCAGGGGGGCAGGCTTGCGATGATTGCAAGTACGATCTGCCTGTCCAAGATGGGCAGATTGTACGTTTTTTTAAAGTACTTTACAACCCTCGCAAGACAAAAAAGTCTTGCGAGGGTTGTAAAGTGCATGGGCACCTTAAAGGTCCCTATTACACATGCATACAGGGACGAGTTAAACAGGAGCCAATTAAATAACGTGAAGATGACTCTGTTCAGAACTCCTTACAACTACCATACTCCCAAAGGGTGTACTTTAAAGGGTCAATCCACTGAAAATGTATATTTCTTTTTTTTTATATAGTTGCTGGCATTAAAACAATTAACAACGTTCTTACATCTCTCGGAGACCCTGTTGGTGATATCTTTAATATCTCTGTGGTTATTTTGCTGGGTCTGCACACCAATCTCCCTTTTGACATTTTTTTTAAAATTTATATTATGGAGAATGCAATAGAAGGAATTTGGGTGAAAATACTCAATACTTCCAGTTGAGAGAGTGAACAATGTGGAATTATGGCAGGAAGATCTCACAAGTTGAAATATCCAAGACATATATGTCACCAAGAATTGATTTGGGCAAAATGGCTGCACCAATAATAAAAATAACACTTTCAAATTGACTTTTAAATGGTGGCCAGACACAGTTGATGCAGGAATCAGAAAAAAAAAAATGTGGGCTGTAGGTAATTTTAAAGGTGAACTATGGGGTTAGGGCTTTTCCCCATAGTTCTCCTAAGGGTAACGGGAGGACACAAACTAGCGTCCTCCCGTCATCCAAAGCTCAGTATACCGTGAGCTACAGCTTGCGGTATACTGAGACGCCGCAGCCGGAACCCGACAATTCTGTCTGGATCCACCCAGCTGCGTGAGTGACAGTTGGCTCTGCCTATCTAGTTCCTCCACTCAGCGCTCCTCCACTCGGCACTCAGGAGGATCGGACAGGGGAGGAAATCCCTGCAGGGAGCCGTGACAGTCACGGCTCTCTGCACGGATAAATCGAGAAGCCGGTATGTGTTCGCTCACTTCCTGATCAACTGAGCCGACCTGTGACAGTTTAATTGTCATAGGTCGACTTAGATTATGAGGCTGAGTGAAAATCACTTGCCTTATAATTCTCCTTTAATTTCATTTCGAATAGATTTAGGAAGGGTTAAAACTCTCTCAGGTTTTTATAGTCCTGTCCCTACTGGGGAGATTTCCCTGATGATCAGGACATGAATGGAGTGAATCCTCAAATCTTGACAAAGGCGCAATGTTTTTATTGCTGTGCCCCCACTTGAGAGGTCATCACTCTTGGGGCTTATTCACATTCCCTTGCAAGCTAAAACATTCAGTTTTAGTGTGTGGGCAATGTACACCTCATTCAGGTGTGGTGTGCTGCGCTGTAGTGTGGTGACCTGTATTGCAATCCAGTGCGCGGCAAAAAAATTTTTTGCATTTTTCCAGAACTGCGTTGTGGTGTTTTCTATGTGCTCTAGTGGTGACTGGCATTCTTTAGTTGCTGAAAAACACCAGTCACTGCTTATGGTGTAAATGAGCCCTTACAGTCCCAGTAACTACCAGTCAAAGGGAGATAGAGCACTGTAAATTTTCCCAACAGGGTCCAGAACAGAAATATACCCGTTTCCTTTCCTTAGCCACCTCGTTTTCAGCATATCATTGTTGTTAAGCTTCAGGCAATAATTTTATACCTTCTTACCTAAGATCCTGCGCATCGGCTATTGCTTTTCTGTATAGATCATCAATCTGATGCACCCTTTTTGCCATTTCAGAATCAAACCAAGCCAACCTCCTAAGAAACAGCAAATACATATAATGAACAGACTCTCATCAACTCAAATGGAAATGTGCTACATACGTTTAGAATATTAATTGTGCCCAAGCTGTACCCTGAAAAATGTGTACCTTGTGTCTGAAATTCCTCCTAAAAAATAAAAGTACTTCTGCATGAAGGTGTCTAGGCACTTCTGTGCCTACCGCCTCATAGCTGTATATCTGCTGTGAGACCTTAAACTGCTGCCTCTGAATGCTGGTCTCAGGAGATTTGGTGTGTTGTTAACTGCTAGGCTTACTAGAGCCTTTCTGATGAAGACCCCATGCTGAACAAGACATGTTAAGTCAGTAATGGGGAAAGATCAGCCTCAAGGAGACCACAGGCAATATTGGTTTCTTGTCCTTTGCCCTGTCTGCCTTTTTGGTCACAGCTTTAAAAAGGAGAACTATGAGGCGAGTGCTTTTCACTCACCTCATAGTTCTAGCCGACCTGTGACAATGAGACTATCACAGGTCGGCTCAGTAGATCGGGAGGTGAGCGAACACATACCGGCGTTCGATCACCTCTCGATCCTGTCACGGCAGAGGCTGGATTCCCCCCTCCGCCAGCGCTGACTGGCGGAACGGACGGGGGAGGGTACAGCTGGCTCTGCCTCTAGATAGGCAGAGCCAGCTGTCAGTCACGCAGCTGGGCGAATCCAGACACAATTGTCGGGATCCGCTTCAGCTGCGGCGTCTCAGTATACCGCGAGCAGCAGCTCGCGGTATACTGAGCCTAGGGTGACGGGAGGACGCTAGTTTGTGTCCTCCCGTTACCCTAAGGAGAACTATGGGGGAAAGCCTTAACCCCATAGTTCTCCTTTAAGAATTCAGTTTCTCTTTAAATATATCACCTTGAAGCTTCTTTTGTCACGTCTTCCTTTTCAGTTTCATTTTCCTTCAGTGAGTCGATTTCATTGCATAATCGAGATGGAGAGTCATCCAGTCTTTTCTTTTCTCTGTTCCAGTTGACTCTAGTTGGGCAGTGTAAAATTAAAAGGGTGATTTACTGATGTTATAACTTTATTCAAAATTAAACTGCCACAAAACACTATTCAACTATTTAACATAATGTTATAAATTATAATGGGGGACAGCAGTAGAGAAACAATGTTTGTAAAATTCTTATTTTTGATTATGGTCTAATTTATTAACAGAGTGGATTTAATTCTCAACCTTGAAATGTAATAAAAAAAAAAAAAAAAATGGCCTGGAGGGATTATTATTATTATACAGGATTTATATAACGCCAACAGTTTGTGCAGCGCTTTACAATATAAGGACGATATTACAATCACAATACAATTCAAGACAAGATGGTAAGGAGAGCCCTGCCCGTGAAGGCTTGCAATCGAAAAGGGAGGGGCAAGCGATACATGAGGAGGTAGCTGTGTGGTGGTGAATTGTTTGAGAACGTGATGGTTAAGTGGTTAAGGCAAGGTGGGATTAATAGGGGAATAATATTATTAATAGGGGTTAAATATATATATATAATTTTTTTTTCTGGATCCCTATTATGACTCTCTCGCAGAGGACAAAGTGTCTAATAAGCCAAAAAAGCAAAATTATTAAAAGGTGAACTCTGAGCACAAAAATAAAAAACCTTTCATGTAAACATGCTCATCAATTGCCCCAAAGGCTATTAATCCACTTTGTTGCACCAAATTCCTTTGCAAACTCAGGTATTACTGTGTACTGTGCTGTACATAACCATGTACAGTGCTGTACATAGGAGGGACCCAGCAGGTGCCACCCACTTCAGACTGCCTGCAGAAAGCTACAGGAGGGGAGGAGAGAGAGCAGCAGTGACCTGTCTTTATAACAGGAAGCTCCTGCACAGAGGCAAAGTGTCACACTGGATTACTGCCCAGATCTGGAAGAATTACACACACAATTCCAGTGGTTAGTGGTGTACCTTTTTAGAGAGGCTGGTGGGGATGTTGGGTTCGGAGGCACCCATGGAGTTCTCTTCTCTTTGATGACAGGACGGTTCTCCTTTAGCTTGAATGCCACAGTTTTCTCCTGGAAGTGTGCATGCCGAGAGGGCTCCATCTTTCGAGGCAGTCGGATTCCCTACAACGTAGCATAAGCGAACACTTTGCATCATAAAAACTGTATTCCCCTGTGTGCTAATCAAGCCTGAATTAATGTTCAGTTGCAAATGCTTTCTGTCTATTAAGGAAAATTACCACAAACATCATACACTGGGGACATTTATCAGGCCGTGTATTTGAGCTCCCTGCGTCTGTAGTCCTGAGCAGCATACTGCAACACATTTGCAGAGTTCCGAGATAGATTTATTACTAACAAGAAGATTTTCACTCTAAAACAGACCCATAATTAAGAAGTAGTCGAGGGCAGGATTCATTCTATTGCAGTGATACTTCAGAGCAGCAAAGGGAAGAATTTATGTCATGGAAGTCATGGAAGTAACCTTGTAATGAATTTGTCTCAGGATCTGTCTCACTTCCCCTGGTTATCATTGCCTTGCTGTGGTACAGAATTGATGTGTTTTACCTCCAATGTGTTTTACCTACATATGTAACCAGTAGAGAAGACCAATTGAAAACTGTAAAACAATAGTTACCAATATGACTATATAGAAGATTTTTTAAGAGTATAAATGTTAGGAACATTTGCTATTACAATTAATCATATGGTAATATAAGGAGAACCAGTCAATGATTGGGCAATTGCTACCCTTGCCAACTGTCCAATGTGTATTTAAACAAGGTTCAGATGGCTAACTTCAGGTGACCTCTGACTCCTTGATACAAGCTGAAGAGTCCGGCTCAAGCAGGGGAAGTACCACAAGTTCCCATTAGACTATTATTCCTTCTGCCTTTGGAGACACTAGATTCCTGGACCCAGGCTCTACAAGGGATCTTCTTTCCAAATCAACATTAAGCACAACCGCCTCCCATTACTAAGGTCAACTCCATCAATAAACAGTCAAATGCCAGAACCTGAGTGGGCAGCAGACATTCTTGGCATGTAACAGTAAAATGGCAGGGTAGTTGGGCCCAGTAATGAAAGAGGTGGAGCTTAATCTAAAATACGAAATGAACAAAGCTCAGGACAAAGATTGATTTGAAGACATGTATGATTAGATGCTGCACTTCAGCACCATTGTTACATTAGACAATACTAGGCAATGCCAATCACCATCTGAAGTAAAACAAAATTGCAACAATAGCCCAAATACTGGTACGTACCTCATTGATTTTAATATATATTTTTTTTTAAATGTATATTGCCTAGGCACATGTTTTATACCAATTCTAAGATGAAAATAAGATAGAACTATAGCTCTATGTGTCCCCTCCATCCTGTTATTCAAAAAGTATACTTCCCATAGGATACAGAGCTACATACTGTAATGTGGTGGGCACTGCCAGAGGTGCCAAGACAGAATAAAGTACTCACTCCGGGGGAATACAATAGGGTAATTTTCACTAAAACATAGATGCATAGCTTACAGCTCCCTCACATATCCTGCAGAGGTGCCTGGACCGGAGTGATGTCACATTCTGGCTGCTGCCACCGCCACAGGGTGTGCAAGGGAGCTGTACAAGCAATGCACATATGGATGAAGCTCCGTTACAGCACAGAAGCCCACACTGGACCCCACTCCAGTTCTCGTAAGGTAGGGAGACTGGGTGGAACTTAAAAAAAAGAAAAAGAAAGGAAAACATTTTTTTGGAGTGTGTGAGATTGTGTCTGTAGTTGTGTGTGTCTGTCGGTGTTTTTGAGGGCCCGTTCACACTAGTACAATGCGATAATCGAACAGTCCTCTGTCAATAACGCACTGTACCACACAACCTACTATGCGTTTTGGTGCATTTGAATGGCACCCCAAACGCACCTCCCACCCACAATTTACTCACTCACACCGGAACACAATGCAGTGCGTACCATTGCAGTGCGACTTGGGTCACGACTTAATGACCAGGCACAAATGTCGGTCCTGAGGTTACACAGGTTGAGAACCACTGTTCTAGAGGGATATTGGCTTAGGAGGACATACCTGAGGTCTTTGACGAATCAAAATACCCTTGTTCCTGTTCTGTCCAGCCCCTCCCCTAGGCACACGATTCAGATGACCAGAATGAATTAATGTTTCTATAGCAGACCGAAGTACTGTTTGCCTTTCTTGTGGCAATGTCTCTTGTGCAGTCCCTGGTTCAGGTTCAGTTTGTGTGGCAGCACTTAGTGACTCTGGGGGTTCATCTACATAATACAAGCGCACACATTAGTTCAATAAAAGTATGAAATAATTAACATGCCAAGAGATATGAGAAAAAAATTACAAGTGTAAAAGGACAAAAGTATGCTTAGAGGGTAGACTGTGAACAATTACTTTAAGAGTATACTGTCAAGTTTTATTTGTGTGTTGTGCCATATTCACATGCTGCTACGTCCTACACAGATTTCTAAGTTTTCTGTCAAGTGACCAGATGTATGTAAGAAAACCGGCTAGCTAGAGAATACTGAATCATTGTGTCTAAGCAGGCCAGTCAGTGAAAGAAGAAGAAATAGTAAACCATGAAGTATTCCTAAATAGCAAGCACAGCCTTTATCTGTAATAGGAAAATATGGTGGCTCTCCCTATACAAGGCATATACAAGGCAGTGCAATGATATTGCTTTTGGCCAGTGCTAGATGCTGCAGTACCCTAACTGTATTACCCTGCGCTCCAGCATTGCTAACAACACAACTAAAGGTCCTTCCATCCATGTGTGATTAGCAATACATTTTCTATCATAATGTTATCTCTCACACCAGCAGTAAAACAGATCGGCCATAGGTCACGTTTCGGAATGCTTAGTGCTGCAGGATGGAGGTGGTCTGCTTTAAGTCTGTACATAGTTCCCTGGTTCCTAATTCACCTTATATCTCCATAAAGTTTCAGTTGCATGACAATCCTTGAAAGCTGTTAGTTTTTAAACCAACTCTGTTTAAAGGAGAACTATGAGGTGAGTGCTTTTCACTCACCTCATAGTTCTAGCTGACCAGCGACAATGAGACTGTCACAGGTCGGCTCAGTAGATAGGGAGGTGAGTGAACACATACCGGGTTCGCTCACCTCTCGATCTGCCGTGACAGGGGAGGGGCTGGATTCCCCTCTCCCCGCTCCGCCAGCGCTGACTGGCGGGTACAGCTGGCTCTGCCTCTAGATAGGCAGAGCCAGCTGTCACTCCCGCAGCTGGGCGGATCTCGACATCAATGTCGGGATCCGCTCCGGCGTCTCAGTATACCGCGAGCTGTAGCTCGCGGTTACTGAGCCTAGGGTGACGGGAGGACGCTAGTTTGTGTCCTCCCGTTATCCTAAGGAAAACTATGGGGAAAAGCCCTGACCCCATAGTTCTCCTTTAAAGGAATCCTCTACTTAGAGAAATAAGTATGCTGCCAATGCTGGCCGCCTTAATATCCTTGCTGTCTGGATTGAACCAATGGTGAACATACATACAATGTATGTAACATGTATGAACATACAATGTACTTACACTGATCTAGTGTGCAGCCAGTAAAGTCAGAAGTCCACGTTGACACACTTATTCCAGGCCATTTAATAAGAAGATCAGCACAACCCCTAAGGAGCTAGCATTTTCAGGAGAGATACGCAAATGAAGCCTACATGCTGCTCTTAACACAAGTTACCTTAAAGTTGGAATATCTGTTGAAGGATAAATGTGCTTACCAACTAGAAGCCGCCTGTTTACACGTTTCTGATTCTCCTCTGGTGGCAATTTCTGCTTGAGGACAGGTGGGGGACCACAGCCCCTTCTAGTAGGTGATCTGGTATCATTAGTGCTCTTCCTGGTGTGCGGTGATCTAGCTGCTGCAGAATTTGGGGATACCTTCCTTGCTTGAGAAGATATTTTATCTTTAAGAAGTAAATCTAAATTCTAGACACACAACAATGTAGGAAATATATGAGATGAATACCGAGACCCCAAATTACAACTACATTGGATACATCACCACAAACCATATTACGAAGAAATTAAGTGCTATGGACTCATGTAGGATAACCATTTCCAACAAAACTACAGTAGCTTACATTATCAGGCTTTATTCTAAAGTAGCAATGCTGGACATCTAAAATTGTCTCAGGTAGCCCAAACCCATAACAATGTTGCATGTTAGATTTAAAGGATGAGACTACTTTTACTGCTTACCCATTATTCTTAGTTGTTCCAGCCCTGCTTAAAAAGCCAGTTTCAAAGTATCTGCTTTGTGATAAAGCAAAGGTCCAGACTGAAGGACTTCAGCCAGGAAGTAGTTTGTTTTACATCGTCTTTTCCTGGAGCAGCTTCTTCTGGCCACTGCTAGAGGGAGCTGAATGAAGAACAAGAAAATGACTGATTATTTTTCCCAATACAAAGTTGTTTTTTTCAGCTTCAGCATCCTCTAGCAGTGACCAGGACCAAATTCTGCAGAAAAAAAAGATATAAACAAACTACTTCCTGAATAGACTCACCACAGGCTCAATTCACAAAGCTAACACACCAGGGTTAATAACCCAGAAGTGAACAACTGATATGTACATGGTTGTTCCAGGTCAGTGGCTCACCAAGTAGTGAAGGTAAGGATAGATGACAGCCCCAGAACTGTCACCTTCAAAAACAAGTTTGAATAGCAGACATCATTTTTCTATCTAGTCACTTTCATTTTAGAGACAGTAGTAGTATCACATGCCTGATATAATCATACAGCATACCTCAGCTTGTTGGAGAATTGAAATGATCATTTTGGAGGCAGCCGGGTCCCCTTCATTCTCCAGCTTTGCAGTACACAGGGAAAGCTGGCGGATGAGATGGCCAAGCTCTTTGTAGAGAGAGGGTATCTGCTGCTCGCCACGTTCATTCAGCTGAGTGATGAACATCTGTAGAGCACGTATGGTTCCTCGGTGAACTGCTGCCAATCTAGACACGGTTCGGGACTGACAAACATAACTATTAGCACCAACAAAAAATACAACATTAAATCACAAAAAATGTAACTATTCAGGGAAGCTCAGTGGCTAATACAACCTAAAGGTGCCCACACACTGCACGATTCTCGTACGAGAATCGCGGGAAATCCCGCGATCGTACGAGAATCGTGCAGTGTGAATGAAGACGTGCGACCGTTTCTACTGTACGGTCGCACGTCTTTTGTCTAAGGAGCATGCTAGAAAACCAGCAGGAAATTTTGAACGGTGCTCGGAAGACAAATGCCGAACGGGTCGGTGTGCGCACGCTGCCCGTTCAGCATTGCGGTCATCGCAAGCCCGCCCCTCAGGGGGGCGGGCTTGCGATGATCGCAAGTATGATCTGCCTGTCCAAGATGGGCAGATTGTACGTTTTTTTAATTACTTTACAACCATCTCAAGACTAAGGTCTTGCGATGGTTGTAAAGTGTATGGCCACCTTTATAGTGTTGAGGTTCTAAAATACCCACCAGGGATCTGCAGGCCATATATGCTTTAT
>NW_017306449.1:1869094-1889509 GCF_000935625.1 Nanorana parkeri | reverse complement strand
ATCGCAAGTATGATCTGCCTGTCCAAGATGGGCAGATTGTACGTTTTTTTAATTACTTTACAACCATCTCAAGACTAAGGTCTTGCGATGGTTGTAAAGTGTATGGCCACCTTTATAGTGTTGAGGTTCTAAAATACCCACCAGGGATCTGCAGGCCATATATGCTTTATATTTTTACAATGTGTTTCCTGGGGGTGCTGTATATCCACAATCATTTAACAGAATAATGGACTTTCACATTAAATGGGCTCTAGTGTATGTATAAAAAATATGGAAGATACATTAGACTCTAAGCTTTATTATGAAGAATGAATTATTCTAAGAATCATCCAAGTGCTACTTGAATTAATACTAAAGGCTGGGTGTTATTGTTACCTTAAAATATCCAGTATCTTTCTATTTAACTACACCCCCACCACCACACTGCCCGTGGCAGCTCAGCTCCTCCGCCAGGACAAGGAAGATACTTAGCATTCCCTAAACTTTCTGGTCCTGGGGGAGGGTCCTGAAGGTAGAGGAGCCATAGTCTCCTTCTGCCATGAGTCAAACTGTGACTGTGAACGTGGGGGGGCATGTTTTGCCACACGCTGTGTGTCTCTATGGATGCACACAACTAGGTGCGGGCACAGCCATGAGCGAGCATGCACAGGTGACTCCTCAGCAGCCGGCAAGCTGATGGAGACATCCGCACAAGGTGGGGTGGGGGTGGGGGCAGTATCGGGAATGACTCCAAACCGAGGGGGAAAAAAAGGGGAGTTAAAAGTACCTCTGGGACACTTAATTATACAAAAATAAAAAATAAAAGTTGAGGTTTAATATCACTTTAAACAATAAACAACTAAATAAATATATGGAAACATTTTTTACCATATCGTCTGGGTAGCATCACAAACAAGTCAATTCACAGATTCATTACCTTCTTTGTGTGCTTTATTTTGTGCGGGCTTAACTTTTCTAAATCTTCCTGGATCTCTTTTACCTGGTTAAAATCATGAAAATCTGATTAGGAGCTTAAACAAATGGCTGCAGGTCTTCACTAAAGCTACAGCTTGTAACTAACTGAAAGTGCATCTTGCAGAAAATACAAGGTCTGCTGATCTTTTAGATGCCTAACCACCCATATGTAGAAAAGTAGAGTTAATAATTTAAAAAAAACTGAAAACACACACGGGGGTGACATCACCAGACCTTCCAGAGATCCTGGAAAAGATGAGGATCAGAATTCTCACAAGACATTTCTGTGCAGAGCATCTTTTTGCAACATTTTGGATTTTCAGCTTTAAAGAACTCCGTTTAAAATGTTAGTAACCCTTACAGGATGGGCTAAGTGCTCGTTTTTGCTTAGGGTAAAAAATAACAAAGTTATGCTCACCCGATTCCCCTGAGCTAGCCGGATGTGACAGTGCTCCCTCCAGCCTGTCTCCTCCTCCACTGCAATGATAGCATGTCCCTCGGCATCCTCCTGTCCAATACACAGTGTATAGAACGTGATGATTTACAGGACCTTACACAACTGCAGCAAAGAGGGTGGAGAGGCTCTGGGACCGGTCCAAGAGCCGACCAGCTCGGATGTACAGGTGTTTATAACTTTTATTTTTAGCTAGGCAAAAACAAGCGCTTAATCCTTGAAGTTCAGGGGTAGCCCCACTGCAAGGGTTAATAAAATATTTACCCGAAGTTCTGCTTTAAGGATCCTATCTGTAGAAGAAGCTAGACCTATTGACTGGCTTCTATCTATGCTGAGGTCAATATTCCTGTTTATGCTCAGTTTATATTGCTGTGGGTAGATCTGACTGCCCTAGGGTCTGATGCATTGGACAGCTGTAATACATACCTGTATAAGCTATAACTCTATTGAAGATGACAGTAAAAGGTATATTCAGGAAAAAAAAGAACTATGAATAGTTTTTGGGTGTCACAATACAGCAGCCATAGAAAACCACATCTGATCCAACACAACCAGACTGCTTGGGAAGGACAGTCGGTGACCTTGTAAAGCGGTCATCCATTCATACGACAAGTCTGAGAAGAATTCTACCCTGGCCGCAGAGGTTCTCAAGTAGTGACCATCTTACCCATTATAATTAGAGGACAGATCTACCATCAAAACTCAAAGGAAGTGACGTAGACATGTTCCAGGCTTGATATAGATTCAGCCACACTGAACAGGAAAATTGTAGAGGGGGTGACCCTTAAATAAAATGACACTGTGGAGATGGAATAAAGTGTATGTAAACCCTGACAATCAACTTGTTCTGTTTTCTACCTTTTACTTTGTTACATAAGCCACCAAAAATGTTTTGCTACACGTGTTCACTACATGCAAAAAAATGTGTTGTGCCAGATATCTGCAGCATTCATTGTAAGTGATTTAGGCAGCATTTGAAATAGCTTAAAACCCGTTTGTCTTTAATATCACTGTAACTCTTTCTATTAAATTGATTCACCAGAGAGGGAATTGCTAGAAGTTTGTTTCAGCCTACTGTGTGAAAAGCTAAAAGGACTCCAAATATATTTGGAGTTTTGACAAATGGATTGCCTATTCGACCAAACACATGGGGGGGGTCCATTTAAAGAAAAATTTGTGTAGCTTTTCACTAGGTGAAACTGCATCTACATTCAAGGTGCCCACACACCTTGCGATAAACGTACGATAATTGCGGGAAATCCCGCGATCGTACTATTATCGTAAGGTGTGTGGGAGCCGTGCGACCTCTGCTACTGTAAGGTCGCACGACTTTTATCTTAGGAACATGTTCGAAAACCCGCCGAGAATCGTACGATTTTTGTTGGGTGTGTAGCATGTTCGGAAGATAAAAGCCGGACAGGCCGGTGTGCGCAAGCGCACACTGCCGGTTCGGCATTTCGGTCATCGGAAGCCCACCCCTCAGCGCCGCGGGCTTGCGATCATCGCAAGTACGATCTGCCTGTCCAAGATGGGCAGATCATACGTTTTTTTAATTACCATACAACCATCGCAAGACAAAAGTCTTGCGATGGTTGTAAGGTGTGTGCCCAGCCTTAGTCTGTGCACGTTAACCAGCTGTTGTGAGAATGGGGCCAAATTGAATGTTCGTAGTGTATTTTCTCTTCTGATTGAATGTTTTTAAGAATATGAATAACATAATCTGGCACTTGCAGATGAAATGAGCACTAGCATATTATGAATTAGCCTATCAATTCCGATAACGCCTATTTTAGGCTCCGGCCACGCGGATCCGCCGACATGACTGATCCCATACATTGCTATGGGGACTGGTCATGCGACCGCGATCCGAACTGCTCCCTGACCCTTTTTTGCCGCGCTGATATTGTGCGTTTTCCATACAGCTTTCAATGGAGCGCGGTTTTAATTGCGTTTCAGCGCTGAAACACAATTAAAAACTCCCACAACCTCTCTTTGAAATCAGCGTGGAAACCGTGTTGATCTGCAGCCACCCTGGTGTGAATGGGCTAGATACATTAGCCACACAATTGCTGTAAATAATAATCTCATGGACTGGAGCTAATGATTGTCTTTGGCAGATAGAAACAACGTTGCAAAACAGAAAACGTAAATATACTGACTGTTCTGATGATCTGTTTAGAGTCAGAAGGCTGCATAGATAGGTCAGAGCAGTAAGTATATTTATTTTTTCTGCAAGCTTTCATGCAAAACCCAAATATTAGTTTTGGTTGGAACCTTTAAAGCGTGGAGCTTAGTAATGAGGCACTGGTAACAGCGTGTCATCAATGTACAGGTAATACACAGAGGGAGGACAAGGTGAAGGAGTTATATTATGCCTGATGAAGGGGCCCTTCGTGGTCCTGAAATATTGGTGTTTTGGACAAAGATCCTTGGTATGCTGGTGACATACTCTATGTCTGGAGATATATACAAGTCACACACAGTGGCAGGATAAAGATGAAGGGATTAATGTACAGAATAATATACAGCATTGAATTAATGAAACCCAACCCGACTTGAATCTGCTGCTGCCTGTGATCTGCTTCTAATAAAATGATCGTTCATTGATAACAAAAAATATCCTTCCTCCCCCGTGAAAAGAAAGGGAGGGCTCTCAATGCAAACAACCATCACAATAGTAAACACAATTGTGATAACAAGGTACAATGCCACTTTGCTTGGTTCTGTACATTAAGGCTGTGATGTGAGCTGTCAAATGATCACAGCTCAGACCACAGCCATTAACCGGCCCCTGTGTGTTTTCTGCAGCGCCGTTTAAACACTGCACCCCAGAAACGCACATCCACCTCCCCATTTATTTATTTTACAATACAGGTGTTATGGAGGTAATTAACAGATGCCGATAATTGACTGATAATTCTTACCTGATGCTGTAAATCATAAAGCATTCTAGCAGATCTGGCTGCTCGTTCCTGCTGGCGTATTCGGCCCCTGGCTTCTTCTGTAGGATCCAAAGTCTCTCTATAACTTTCTAAAGCACAAATTATATGTGAACCATTGTCCTGAGTTACCACACATAAAATATATGTTGTGATATATGAGATCTGAACACACACACACACTATCAACAAATTGAATAATTGATAATGAGAATAATTGTCAACGATTCTCATTATCAATTCATTGATCTGCACTAGACGCAAGGGCGTGGGTCACGGGGGCGGTTGCCCCGGGTGGCAAACTTTTAGGGGCACCGTTGGGTAAGCAGAGGGGCCCAGGTTGGAAGCCTCCGCCCGCTGCTGCTCTATCCTCCCTGTTGGGATCTTGAGGGGACACAGACTGCTTGGATGCTGAGAGGGGAGGAGAGAACAGCTCTCAGGATGGAGTGTAGAGCTGAGAAGTTCAGGATGCCGAGCGGAGGATCAGCAAATAAGTGGGATATTTGCTAGGGATGCACAGATACCAGTGCCGATACTTTTCAGCATTTTCAGAATTTACCAGGGTCGCAGTGGTTGCAGCTGCGACTGGGCCCTAGCGCCCCACCACTGTCCTGAAATCATTAGTCTGTAGTCAATCTCCAATAGATCAGCCGCTCGGAAACCAGGGTAAATGTAATCCAAAATGTATTAAATAAATCCAAGCAGATTCCAAAAAACAGCAAATTCAAAAGAATGATAGGCAGCATGTTTCATACATTTTGGATTACATTTACCCTGGTTTCTGTGCACCTGATCTTTTGGAGATTGGTTTGCGTAAGTGAGGAGCGCACTGCAGCCTGCACACAGGGTATGGACTGATTGCAGCCGGAGCTGGAATGGAGCGGTGAGTTTATGGAGCTCTTTTGAACATTAGTCTGTAGTGTTTCAGAAAAACTGTCACATGACACTAAACAAAAATATATCAGTAATAGGTGTGTGTGTGTGTGTGTCTATATATGTGTGTGTGTCTATATATGTGTGTGTGTGTGTGTCTGTGTGTGTATACAGCCATGGCCAAAAATATTGGCACCCCTGCATTTCTGCCAGATAATTCACCACTTCACGCAGAAAATGTTTGCAATTACAAATGTTTAGGCATTCTCCTGTTTATTTCTTTTGTTTGTATTGGTATGACACAAAATTAAGAGCTTTTTGGTGCAGCCCATCATTCTACTGTTTTCAGAAAAAGAAATGAGCCATTTAAAGAAAAAAAATACAGTCCCTACAGTCAAACATGGTGGAGGTTCACATATGTATTGGGGTTGCTTTGCTGCTTCAGGCACTGGACTGTGTGCATGGCATTATGAAATCGGACGACTACCAAAGAATTCTGGGGTGCAATGTAGGGCTCAGTGTCAGAAAGTTGGGTCTCCAGCAGAGGTCATGGGTCTTACAGCAGGACAATGACCCAAAGCACATGTCACAAAGCAACCAGAAATGGTTTCAGACAAAGCGCTGGAGAGTACTGGACAGGTCAGCAATGAGTCCAGATCTGAATCCCATAGAGCACCTGTGGAGAGATCTCAAAACAGCAGTTGGGAAAATGAACCCTTCCAATCTGAGAGACCAGGAGCAGGTAGCAAAAGAAGAGTGCTCCAAAATTCCTGTAGGGAGGTGTAAGAAACTCATTGATGGTTACAGGAAGCGATTGATTTCAGTTATTTTTTCCAAGGGCTGTGCTACCAAGAATTAATTGAGAGTGCCAATAATTTTGTACATACTTTTTTTGTGCCATACCAATACAAAGAAAATAAATAAAACATGAGAATACCTAAACATTTGAAATTGTAACAATTTTCTGTGCGAAGTGATGCATTATGTGAATGCAGGGGTGCCAATATTTTTGTCCATGACTGTATAAAAAAAAAAAAAAATCACACAATAAAACAGGGATGCACAAATCCCAGGACCCCCATAGACAATGATCCTTAAAAATGACAGCTGCCTAGTTTTTCTCTAGTCCAGTCTTTGAGCTGGAAAAGTATCAGTACTTGTACCAAGTACGAGACGTTGGTATCTGTGCATCCCTAATATTTGCTGATCCTTCCGTGTACTGAGCAACCACCGAGTTATCAGTGCTGATTACTTGGTGTTTGTAAAAAAACTGAGGACACTATTTCCCCAGTTATGAGTGAACAGGAAGTGCTACACATCACTTCCTGTTCATTCATGACTGGGGGACATTGTAATCACTTACTATATGCTCAGTTTCTAAAAACGGAGAGGGGCATTCAGTGCAGAGGCTTCATTCATAACTGGAAAGTGTACTAAGCCTCCTCAGTTTGCGAATGAACAGGAAGCCTCTGTGCCGAGTTCTTCCTGTTCTTTCAGTGCTGGGGCTGTAAAAAAAAAAAAAAAAAAAGAGATTGAAGGGCTCTGTGTCCTCAATCTCTTTTTCGATTTCAAAATGGAAATATCAGGGATCTGTTTAGACCCGATATTTCCCCAAATCCCCCTGACAGTAAAGTAAAAAGAAAAAAAAAATAGTTAAAAAAATAAAACACACACACATCGAAAAAATAAAATCAGCCCACTAATCTATTATGAAGATAATTGTAAGTTGCAGCCTTACTTCAAACTTTACCTTTCTTAACCAGTTCTTCAATTTTCCTCATGCAAGAATGCAGTTCCTTCTGCAGACATCTTACTTCTTGTTCATTTTGTTCCACTTCAATTTTTGGGCTGGTACCAGGCCCCGGATCGTGGGTAGGCGGTGAGTCTGACACCCCTACATTACTCTTGTTCCTGTCTGGTGTATACACATATATTACAGCACCTGACTTGGTCACTTCATGCTTAATTGAACCGTTGGGCTTCTTGTCCTTGGCAAAGGTCCTGGCATTAGCCTTCCCAGGACTGCTGATGATCACCCCTCTTCTGAATTGAGGAGAATGCTGTTTGGATGGCCGAGATTTCAGTTTTCCCTCGAATTTCTCCTGTAAACGCTTCTGTTTTAAATCTCGCTTTGCAAGCCAGACAGCAAGGTTCAAGCGTTCTTCTGATATAATAGAGAAAGACTTTGAGGAGCCGGAATTACGTAGCAAGTCATCAGATGCTACATTCTCAAAAGACTTATTCTGAAGACCTGATATCTTCTCAATTATGATAGGAGGGGGGTTTGAGAACTGAGTGGCCAGATTTGATGGATGAGTAGTAACATCCAAATTAAAGCGTAGCTTCAAAAGAGAAAAAAAAACCAAGGGAATAAAGAAGGTAAAGAAAATGGAAAAATATATTAAACTGCTTTAATTACATATAATGCATTTTTATTAGGGAGCATGTTTATATAGCAGTGAATGTAACGTGCACCAGGAAGATACATCTGCAGTGAGTGTCGCATTCGCTGATATATATATATATATATCACACTCCCCCACACACACACACTTAGATGTTATCTTGTAACTGAACTTGTATTATTCACTGGCCCAATATGCACATTGTTTAATAGGAAGCAAGTAGCCTGGGCAGAGAAGACATACAAGCAGGGAAGTCTAAAGATTTGTTTGTTAGAACCTACCCATGTAAACATGAAAATATTTTATTCACAGTTTTATATGATTAAATAAATTGACAAATAGCTTCAATCTACTGAATATTAAACAGGGAATAAAGGTGCCTGCAGACATCTGCAGATATAGCCGACAAAGGCTAGGAAACAATCATATCTAAATGCCCACTCCTTGACACCTCCAAAAAAAACAAAAAAACCCTGGCCAACAACCCCTCTTCATAATCTTTCTTCTCTCCCTCCTTCTTAAACAGAATAACATTGATATACCTTATTCAATTAAAGCAGTAGAAAGTGTCTCACTGTTGAAAATAGCTCTTAAATATTTACACTGTCTACACTTATATATCAGAATGCCCAAGCAGAACTAACAGCTGATGGAGGAGTGCTAGGTGGAAGGGTGCCAACAACGGTACCCACTGCATGAATCTTGTCTTGTTAATCAGCAACCGGCCAAAGTTCGTACAGTGTGTGCCCTACTTTAGAATGTACATATAATAATTGGCACCTGTATAGCTAATAACATCACATGCACACACAAACATTACCTCGCCTCTGTGTATCCCGAAATCGAACATTAAAATTCGACACACTTGGCATTGTAATCAAACATAAATTCAATGAGAAGAGCAATTACCTATGGAATGGGACAGATTATTGCCCCTGGTCATAAACAGCTTGTGTCCAAAGTTGGTCATTTGTCCCTTTCTGCAATTAATCACTCCATGTGCAATTACATCTGAACACCAGTGCACAGCCGTGGCTGCTGTCAGCCTGTCATTGCTTTGTACAGCCTGAATGGCCGCAGCTGTTCGTTACCAGACCTATTATCCCTGTGTGACTGAGGCCTTACACCAGTGGTGAACATATTAAAAAGTGACACTAAACTCAGGAGTTAAATCTTAAAAATGCATTCAAGTACCTTAACTATTAACAATATTGTATTTTATCTGTGGATCACTCGGCTGTACATCCTCAAATCATCTCTGAATTCCTGCTGACACTGTCCTTCCTTCTGGAGGGTGGTTACTTTTGTTCCCCATGATCACTGTGTGTGTTGTAGAGTAACCACCACTCCAAGCTCACTTCCGTGGTGGACTACAATTTTAATATAAATTACTAAACTAAACATGAGATTGTAGTCCATCATGTGAGTTAGCTTGGAGCAGTGGCTACTTTACAACACACACAGGGACCATGGGGAACAAAAGTAGCCACCCTCCAGAAGGAAGGACGGTTTCAGCATCAGTCAGAGATGATTTGAGGGTCTGCAGCCGAGTGATACACAAATAAGATACATGTTTGTTAAGGTAGTTAGTTCAGGTACTTGAATGCATTTTTAAGATTTAACTACTGATTTTGTGTCACTTTAATATGGAACTCAGGATGCAGTTTGCCCAATTCAGGAGCTAGCAGGATTACTTCTAGGAGCCAGTTCCATTGATAACTAATGTAGAGACAATCTAAAAAGTTAAGGGCCTGCTGTCATTTCTAAGGAGCATTGGATTCCTGACTCCTGGGATTTGTCCAGTCCTGCCTAACACATTAGTAATAATACAAATCTATTACTTGTTCACTCACTTGTGTGCCTCTCCCATGGTTTCTGAATGGCAGGCAGGGCTGAGCACCGGGAACAGCTGAAGGTCCAGGCTGAGAGTCCAGAGCCATCCCCACGATCTAGAGTAAAAATTAAAATGTCAGGGTGATGCAGCATACTTCCAACTTTCTGAGATGTGGAAGAGGGACAGACTTCTTACCTACCCTAAGGTTTTTGTCACTGGTTGCTAGAAGCTTGGTAGGACGCGGGGTGGGAAGCCGCAGAGAGTGTCACGTGTTGCCAAGAGCTCAGTGGCTGCCCCCCACTGAGATGTCCGCTGAGGCACCCAACTCAGGCTGCATCATTATAGGGGCAGCCCTAAGTGTATTATAACACTTCTGGTAGTTCACTGGCTCGTTCACACCAGACGCGTAGGGGATGCACTGGCAGCCTTGCCCACTGCAGTCCCAACACATAGGCAAGGCAAAAATCCTTGTCTTTAATGAAGTCAGTTCAGGCCACTGTCACTTTACAGCTTCATTCACACTTGCCACTTGTTGTTTTGTCCTCTACGTGCAGAGGAAAATCTGTCATGCTAGATGCTGTGTTAAATTACACACATTTACATGCATTTAAATGCATCTGGTACCAAATCCTAGCATAAAATTTTATTTACAAGCATAGAAGTTAAAATAGATTCCTGGAAGCACCTGAATTCTATTTTTTTCTAAACACATAAACTGACTGCAGATAAAAGCATCTAAAAGCAAGGTGTGAATAGATCCGTTGGAAATCATAAGATGTTTAGAAACGCTTTTTAAATGCATATAAACATATTTAATCGCGCCCTGTATGAATGCAGCCTTAAGAACTCATATCTATAGATGCAATTAGGGATTTTTGCATCTGGACAGCAGCAGATTAGGGATTCTCGCTGCGGGAAATCGTAAATTCCTGACGCAGGCATCCTTAATGTCACTTAAAATATAGTTGTGAATGAGGCCTAAACATGATTTTTTGCAGATTTACACACATCAAATCTGCAAAAAAGAGACAACTGAGGAGGACAGAGGGATTTGGTTCCTTATGACAGACAATTGGAGCTGTGGATAGAGTCCTATTCTCCCTCCTCTGCCACATCATGTCATTCAGAAGTCCATCGCCCCCATCTGCTGTGTGAAAGACCCCGCCACCTCCACACCAGCGGAATCCCTTACTCTAATCAGTGCAGCGGAATAAAGAGCTCTGTGTATCCGAACCTATTACCTGTGTCGCTGATTGTCACCTTCCTTCCTATCCACTCCTTAGACAACAGTTAAACTCGGCGCCATGACAACTGAGAGCCGCTACGGGTACACGAATAGACCAAACCTATTCGGGAATTCTTGTGTGGCGGGAATATTAGTGAAAAAGCGGGATCGTTAATTGAAACGTTATTGATTCCTTATAGGATAGAGAACACAGATATTCTGACTTTCTTTGTTTTACATAACGGAAAAAGAAACACCGGTGTTTTGTTTACGTATAATACACAGAACAACTATACATCCGCCATTACAAGCCTAAATAAAGATGGCCGCTGGTGCGCCACCTTTGTGCATGTATCTCAGAAGACACTGTCTGCGCTTCAAACTTGTGTACCTGACTAAAGATGGCCGTCTGCGCTTCACTTATTTTGTACCAAAGGATGGCCATCCGCGATTTACAATTGTGTACCTTAGCAAAAATGGCCGTCTTGCTCTTCACCATAATGTGCCTTAGTAAAGATGACCGTCTGTGTAGCGTTCCTAATAAAAGATTGTCCTCTGCGCTTTACCGTAGTGTACCTAACTAAAGATGGCTGCCTACGCTTCATTCATTCAAAATTATATAGTCATTCAAATATATAATAAATAGACACGTGTTATACTGGTTATAGTCCTAAAAATCAATAAACAAACCTTTTTATTTGATGTTAGTTCCCCTTGCTATAATGAAAACATATTTGCATATGTACACTGATGGCACTGCCCATTTCAGAAGTCAGGAAGACACCTTCCGCTGAGCATGTGCTGAATAAGGACAGATCAGCTATCCTCTCATTGCTCCCAGTTCCCTGCCATGGCAGACTGCACAGAGGTGAAGGTATACGGCTATGAGCAGTACTGTAAGGAGGTGAAGAAGCACCATGGGAAGACAGTGTTCGCGCTGTTCTGTGGGGATAAGAATGAGGATGGGGTGAGCTGGTGCCCGGACTGTGTTAAAGGTACAGTACCCTGGAGAGCATCTCCTTTATTTATGAACAACATGAAGAGTTGCATTGAATGTGATTCCAAAAAGCAGGGGGGGGAGGTTTGTGATAGTCTTCATTCCTGAAATCCATGCACAAACATTTTCAGGGTCTAAGTTTTAAAATCTGGATGCCCTGGAAATTGGGGACCGCCAACATGCTGAGACCCAAGTGTGACTGGACCTTATTATGTGTCATACCATGTAAGATCATTTAATGCTGAACAGTGGAATATAAGTCATCCTTCAAGTGGAAATTAACTGTTTTGAAAATGTCTTTTTGCCCTAATGTGCAAGTATGGTATGTACAGCGTACAGAGAGCTCAACTCTACTGGATGTTCCGCGAGTCTCCTGCTATTAGATAGCGTCTTCCTGATGCCCGCAAGTGAAACATTGTATCCCGGAAAGGTACTTTGCTCTATATACCGTAAGTCTAACAGATTAAACCTTTCCGTTAGCGATGTCCCAATGCATGAGTTCCTGTACTTGCTGGGGACCTCAGGCAGCCTGATGGGGACCTCGGGTAGTTATCTTTGACAGTGCCTCTCTGGCCCCACATCTCCTCCTTCTTTACGGCGCCCACAAAGACAGGCACAGGAAAAGACAGCTACTCACACGCAACCCTGTGAGATTTGCACGCGGCCCTGGCAGGCCCAACCCAAACGCAGGCCAAACTTTGCCGAAAAATTAGAAAAGCTATTTTTTTTTAGCTTTAGCGTGTGTAAATGAGGGGCGGGGGGCGCAGTAGCCAGTGAAGTCACCTCTCTGAAATTACCGTGTTTCCCCGAAAATAAGACACTGGGTCTTATTTTCGGGGTAGGTCATATTTTTTGTTAATGTACAACAATCCACATCTATTCATGTACAAAAATATAGTTAAATCCATTCATGTTAGCAGAGTATAATTGTAAATGTATTGTTGCAGGCACTCTATATGTACAAGTACTATATACGACATATAGCATGCACTGCAACAATAGATTTACAATTATCCTCTGCTAATATGAATGGGTTAAATGATCCGTAGTACATGTTGTACAGAGTTTAATTGTAAATGTATTGTCTGCACTGTATGAGCAGTGTGTACTCTATATGTACTCTATATGTAGTACATATAGAGTATATACTGCTCATACAGTGCAAAGCATACATTTACAATTAAACTCTGCAGCATAATAGTGTCCCCCCCCTCCTACTGTCTACATTTATGATCCATAGATATCTGAAATATTGAAATTGTCATGTTACTGGAAAGGTACTGGATATACATATGTATAGAAATCAGTTACTTACCTGTATTGTACTTCTTCAGTGTCATGTACCGGTAAATGAAAGCATATGTTCCCACTTGCACTGTTTATGCCATGTATGAATGACCTGCTCCTTAATAAAAATTTATTGGTAAAAAAAAATCCCTACCTCCCACCATTTTTATTTTATTTTACTAACTTTACTTCCGCTTAAAAGCTGTAGTCCAGCTATAAAGCTTCTTCATCTTTAGCCCTGTGTTAGGGCAGACATTGTAGTGAGGTTGTGTATTGGAGGATAGGCCCGGAGTCTCCTGGCCTGTCAGTCAAACTTTGAGGTCATGAATGGTTGGTTGAACAGACTAGGAGTTTCCTGGCCTGTCCGTCTAAGCATGGCATCATGGAGGTAGGACAGAACAGGAGTCTCCTGACCTGTCTGTCTATGTATGCGGTCATGGGACCTGGAGTCTTCTGGCCTGTCAAAGTATGAGTTTATGGGAATTAGGACAGACCACAAGTCTCCTGGCATGTCAGTAAAAGTGTGAGGTCATGGATGATGGGACAGACCAGGAGTCTCCTGGCATGTCTAAGTATGAGGTCTTGGGAGGTAAGGCAGACCAGGAGTCTCCTGGCATGTCTTAAGGTGCCCATACACCTTACGAATATCGGCCGATTTTCGTATGCGATCGCGTTTTCGTCCGATATTCGTAAGGTTAATGGGCAGTGTACAACCGCAAATACTGTATCGATTAACTTTTGACTAACCACCAGGTTAGAAAACTTCGGTCGATCACACGATAATTTCAAGGTTGGTGGCGTTTCCGTACGTCAAAATTCGTACGATTTTTTTTTTACACTGCACATGCGCAGACGAAAATAAGTGCGGTCGATTACCGCAATTCGTCCAGGTGCTTTCTTTTAATTACCGCTGATCCAACCTTGCGATAATCGGGGCAGAAAAGGGCCGTCGTACGAAAATCGTATGACGGTTCGATTATCAAATGAAAAGTGTCGTCCGATGATCGCAAGGTGTATGGGCAGCTTAAGTATGAAGTCTTGGGAGGTAAGACGGACCAGGAGTCTCCTGGCCGGCCAGCCAATCAAAGTTTGAGGTTACAGATGATAGGACAACTCAGGAGTCTCCTAGCCTGTCAGTCAAACACTGCTGTTACAGTGGGCGCGTCAGACCCGTTCACTCACACTAAAGCGTCGACACGGAGATCGGCCTTAAGAGGTTAAGGGGACAGATTCCTTTTTAATGAGGATCAGAAGTCTTGGTTTCTCTGTGCCTTGAAACCTGTGACTGCAAGCAAGCAGAAATGTTTTGAAGGTATGAAAGCACTTTTATAGAGATGTCCTAGAGAACCCAGAGTTCAGCTTCAAAGTTCAAAGTGGAGATAAGTTTCTTTACAGCCAAGCATATCCAGCTGGCATTTTCCCAGTGTTTCTAAATGATGCTTTGAGACTGGTTGCAGGGGTTTTAACCACTTTCGTCAGCATAACACACACATGTACATCAGTACGAAGGATGGGCTTTAATACTGGAAGTACCCATATATGTGTCCAGCTGGGCTGCTATACTGTGCTAAGAGGGGGTTCACTCTGACACCGACCGCTCCCAGTCCCTGTTTATGATCAGGAGCTGGTGAGATGAGCTCCCAACCATGTAACGGCAAATCACAGCGATTACATAATCGGAAAGACGGCGTCCACCTAACATTTTTCAGCACCCCTTAAAGGGCCAATGGGTTTTAGGCTTGCCACAATACTGCTGTTATTGCATGAGCAGTCCAGCTTTACGGTTCTAAGCAAAGTCTTCTACTGTTTTATCTTTCGACATTTCAGCGACATTGGTAGTACGTAATCCACATAATAAACTTCAGACATTGCTCTTTTTCTTGTGAAGAATGTATCAAAGTTCCATAAATTATTCCGGCAGAGATCAGCCAGATTAGTCATTATAGTTGCTCGTCCTGCTAAAGCACATCTGTTTTTTGAGTGAACACAATTGCTTTTAGCCCTCGTTCACACCTGAACGTTTTGTAGCGCGTTCTACGCTCGACAAACGCTCTACAAACGCTCTACAAAACGCTCAAAAAATATAAATCCCATTGTATTCAATGGTCTCGTTCCCACCTTGGCATATTTCCGCCCGTCCCTAGCGCGCTACAAAACGGCCCACGCCTGAAAAGGTACAGGTACTACTTTGGGCCCTTTTGTTGCGCGTTTCCATTGAGATACAGCCAAGTAGCCTTCGGAAACGCGCGACGGTCGCACGACTTTTTTACCGCGAATCGCGGTAAAAAACGCGCGACAGAACGAGACCTTAGTCTTCTTTCACAATTGTGCGTCTGAATATTCATGTGTTTTTGTAATGCATTTTTGACGTTTTATAAGCTTCATGCGGTTTTTTTGTTTTAGCCAATGACCAGCAATATCTGCTGTGACATCATTAGGCGTCATCTTCCTTGTATCTGCTTGCAGCTTGTTCTGTGTTGTGTCCTGTAGTTGAGTTTTCTGAGCAATCTTGAGTCATTTTTGAGTATTGTCCCTACCAGGCCCTCTGGTGCTTCCAGGGATCCTTGTAATTGTTTTCGCTGGGACCGTACAGTAATGTCTTTCCTCTTATTAGCTGGATCAGTTATTTGGCATCAAGCTTGTGTGGCTTGCTCACACGCTCCATCTTCCTTTGCGGCCTGGCTAGAGTAGATGTAGCAAGGGGGAGGAGACTGGTTATGTGCAAAAATACACCAACATGTGCTAAAACACATCTGCATGCATTTTTGATGTGCTCCCATTAATGTCTATAGGGCCAGAAAGGCACTGTAGCACCAAAAGAAGCACCTACACCTTTTTCCAAGTCTCATGGCTGCGGAAGGTGTGAACGGGCCCCATAGAAACTAGTGGGAATCCTCTTGTCAGGTGACGAATCTCTTACATGTGTGAACGGGGATCTTGTTAAAGTTTAAAGTTAATTCTATATATGAGAAATAGAAATTAGCATCAGCACTCCAGCATCCCATATTCAGCAAGCATATGTGCAATCACAGATTTCTGCCCTAGGGCCAGTTCACACCAAAAAGTCCACATTCCAGTGTGTTTGGCCTCTGGAATGCAGGCCGGCTCCCTGCGTTCAGGGGTGGGGGCGTGGCAGTGTAATCCAGTAAATGGCACCACAGCCACGTCCCCTGCCCGCAGTGCGATCGCCTGCACCCGGAACACAGGCACATTACTGCCTGCATTCCAATCCAGTGCGATCTGCAAAAATACTGCAAACACCATTTTTGAAGATCGCACTGGACCAGAACGCAGGCACTAATGTGCCTGCGTTGCGGGCGACCGCACTGCAGGCAGGGAGCGTGGCTGTGGTGCCATTGGCTTCAGTGCACCGCCACGCCCCCTCCTGCCCCTGAACGCAGGGAGCCGGCCGGTGTGCGTTCCAGAGGCCGAACGCGCTGGAACGCAGACTTTGTGGTGTGAACCGGCCCTTAAACTGCCTTGGTCACAGCTGGTTAATAAGCACAACAGCACCTTTAGGCTGGGTTCACACCATTTCCAGGACCATATCTAAACCAAATCTGGAATGCAGTGCACCGTGTTTTTGCCGCAATCTTACAGCGTTCCGGAGCTGTTTTCCTTTTTTTAGCTTAAAATGGGCTCTCCAGTGCGTTCCATGTGTTTGTGCTGCATTTTTTTATGCGTTCCAGTGCATTCCAGACCAGACAAAATGAGACCTGCAGTATTTTTCTGGTCTGGTCTGGAACGGACTGCACTGGTGTGAACAGAGGCCAGAAATAGCATAGCGATACATTGGGATACATTTTGTGTCCAGAAACCATCTGGTCTGGTCTGGAGATGATCTGGATGTGGTGTGAATGGGCCCTTAAAGAAGAACTCCGGGACACATTTAAAAAAAATATCCCTTGCAGTAGGTTTACTACTGCACTGCAAGGGTTAACTGCTCGTTCTGGTTTAGGAAGGAAAATAAAAAAGTTATACTCACCAGATCCTCCGAACCGGCTTGTTTTAAAACCTTCTTGTCCTTCCAACCTCAGGTGAGTACATTTTTGTTATTTTCCTCCCTAGACCAAAACGAGCAGTTAGCCCTTGGAGTGTCGGCGTAGCCCCATTACAAGGGTTAATAAACAAATTGCTTGGAGTTCTTCTTTTAAAATAGAACACCACACCACCATGATCGGAGGGACAGTAGGCCAACTCAAACCTGAACTTTTTCTTTTAACACTTAGTGTTGGATAGACCAGGGAAGGGTTGGAACCGCTGTCAGGGTTTTATTGTGGTCTGTGTCCTCACTTCCTGTCTATTTCACAGGTCTCAGAGAGAACAAGAGGGAAGGAAACATTTCCCTACTTACTGTCCATTACGTGTGTGCAGTACCACGTATGTTGCATTGCACATGCAACAATATAAATCCAGCCTTCAGACTCCCCTCTTCTTCTTTCTCCATTTATTTTCTGCCTCATTAGCAATGCTCATCACATATGGTCCCTATTGTAAAGTGGTGCAGAATATGTTGGCGTTACATAAATAAAAGAAATATTATTAGAATATGCTTATCCTGTGTACATGTTATTTCTATTGCTCTAGCTGAACCAGTCATCCGAGGGGAAATGAAATACCTCCCAGAAAGCTCGGTCTTCATCTACTGCCTGGTTGGAGAGAGAACATAGTAAGTCTAACAGGATTTTTTTAATCATGTTTTTAAAGGCAAAGTCCACCTTTTTAATAAATAAATAAATGCTCGCGCCTTCATAAAAGAAAAAATTGTGAAGTTATTATTTCTTGTCCATTTGAGCCAGTAAAGCGTTTCAACCACATTCAGTGGATCACAAGTGCAATGCTCTGGCTCCTGCAGGCTCTTCCAGCAGCCTCTGTTTGTACCGATTTACAGACATTCAGTACAGGGAAGGGAAGTGTCAGTGGACTACAAGTGCGATGACATCACCCAACTTGTATTACATTATGAACTACAAGTCCCTCTGCCGTGATGACTGGTGAGACATGTAGTTTCTTCATTCACATATACAGTGAAAGAAAAGTTGGGAGGGGGTGGCGATGTCACCATGTTTTATGTTCTACCCTAAGGGCTTGTTCACACCAAATGCAGACCAGATTTGCATGAGCTTCTGCACACGCAGTGCAGTGTGTTATACCGCATTTTTTGCTGCGTTTTTGATGCGTTCCGGGCCGTTTTTGTTTTTTACATGCTCTAGAACTGAACGCTGCGGTGTGAACTAGAGCCCAGAATACCATTGGAATACATTGGACGCAGTTTTGATCCGGTCTGTAACTGCTCTGCTCCTGGAACGCGCTTGGTGTGAACAAGCCCTGAATGTGAAACATGGTAGAAGAGGTAAGCTTAGCCTTTAATGCAACATACAGAGAAGAGGTGAATGCAAATGCAGAGCTGCATGAAAATGGCTACTTTTGTCACTCCTCTAGGAGGGTGAGCACTTAGGGAAGCTGTTGAACAAGTACTGCTGTGTCAGTACAAGACATTGCTAAAGGTTGTGTGACTTCCTTGGGTGACTTTGTACTCCACAATAGACCTCCTGTATGATGGGTGCTAGGGAGCATGCAGTAAATGTCAATGTTTAATAAATGCTACCATTTCCATATACTTTCTTCTTTCACTGCTGCCGCCAACGTCACCGCCTCCTCCTGTCTAAAATTGAACTTGTACATTGGCCCCCCTTTTGTTCATTGACAGAACTCCTTGTATTTTGTGAAAATAATACAAAACATGTCAATGGATGAGGTGGAGTGCAAGTGACCTGCTAACCTTCACTGTATGAGAACCGAAGCTGTATGTTTCAGTGCCTGAAGTTGGGTGTTTACACTAGTGATGGAATTAAGGAAACTTAAGAGTTTTACATAACGCAGCAGCATCCCCACACATTGGGCATGATTTATTTATTTTATGTGTCAGCAAAGTTGTCATAAACTTTAAAGTGTTGATGGACATGTAGGATCCTGGAGGTCAGGAAGATGACCTACCGAACAGGGTCAACCTGATGGCACTATCTAGACCATGACAATGGCCATCATTTCAGCAGGTCCATTTAGTCACCAAGGTCTTATTCAGGCCAGTGTCCATGTTTGAAGACTTCCACTAGACATGGTTATCATTTCATAGCCATCTTGTGTTTGAACAAATCTGGGCACTTTATTGCACCAAAGGGTCATGTCTATTCCTGAGGAAAACTAATATGAGCCAAGATGTACAGTGCTTGTTCTCTGTTCTAATAAAATCATACTTAAAGCTGAAATCTGGGCTAAACAATTAGAGGCATGTCTATTCCTACTTGAATCTTAAGTGTCCTTTATTTATTCCATAGCTGTGCAGTAATCCAGAGTGAAACCACTTTTTGGGCCCTATGTTCAATTTTTTAAAGCCACTCTCTGAGCAAACAAAAAGTACCCTTGCAGTGGGTCTATTCCCTCACTGCAAGGTTAAGTGTTCATTGTTGTCTATGGAGCCGGAGAAAAGATTTACTTACCTGAACTCCGCTGCCTTGGCAGTCAGCTCTCTCCTCCTCTGCTCCAGCTGGTATAATGTCTCTCCGAGTCTTCACGTCTAATGCAGATCTATGGAACCTTCATTAGACTGATGATGTTAGTGGTCCTTAGATCGTCGGAGCCAAGGGAGAAAAGTCTGCGGGGTCCAGTCTAGCAGCACAGAGGGAGACAGCAGGAGTGGAGTTCAGGTAAGTAAATCTACCTTACTCCAGCCCATAGGCAACAAACACTTAATCCTTGCAATTTGAAGGTAGCCTCACTGCAAGGGTACTGGTAATTGGTTTGTCTGGAAATGGGCTTTAAAGGAAACCTGTACTGAGAAAAGTAGAAGGGTATCATGGGGAGGGTCCATCAGAAGATTCCATTTGCATGACTTTGTCTGGCTTAATTAAATGCTTTAAGCCGGGAACATGCATGCAGATCAATGTTTTCAGTGTAAAGTCAGAACTCATTACCTGCATACTCATTCCTGATCAATGACTTATAAAATATTGAAGACTCTATCAGTTACAGCCAGGCAACTAGCATGTTTTAAACCAGGCTTCAGCAGTAGCAGCCTACATACTTTCTCCATAAAGAGGTTCTTTAAAAGAAGATTTTACCACCAATGTGTACAGATCTAATTTGTCATGGTGGTTTCATGTTGTAAATCTTTGTCCATATTACTATTAATATCTAATTTCCTGTTTCTTTTACACAGCTGGAAGGATCCAAATAATGATTTTAAGAAAAATCTGAAACTTACTGGAGTTCCCAGTCTTGTTAAAGTTGGAACGGTAAGTCTATTCTCATTGATTTTTCTTTCATTTCTCTATTAGAACCGCAGAAAGCTTTGTGCTATATCCTGCCTGCATCATATGTTTCAGAAGAATGTCCTCTAACATGCTGATTTGATAGTGTGTTGGCAAGCTAACTAGGGGATCACAAC
>NW_017306449.1:1866772-1868952 GCF_000935625.1 Nanorana parkeri | reverse complement strand
GTCCCCGGAGTCACTCTCTCCTCTGCTGCAGCGGTCCAAGTTCCCATAAATCATAATGTTCTATACACAGTGTATAGATGTGAGGATGCTGAGGAACATTCCAGTGCTTCAGTGACCAAAGAAGAAGAAGGTAGCCAGCTCGGTATTTCAGTTAGTATAATTCCTTTTTTTTTGTCTGCATTCTGGTTGTACAGCAATCGGCATTGGAAACTACCAGCCCTTTACATGTGACATTGTGCAACTCATGGTGTCACTCGGTGCCCACCCCCCACTGGTTAATGGCTGGTAGTTGCCAAAGCTGATTGCTGGCAAACCAGAGCGCAGAGAGAAGTAAAATATGGTGCTATGCATTTATCAAGGTAGAATATTGCTGTTGTGAACACTTGTATCTTAAGAAGTGCATAGCACCATGTTTGACTCTTGATATTCTAAGGTGAACTTTCATTGTAGCTTTGAATTTGATTGGTGGCTTTGAAAAAGTAACTTCACTGAACTTAGTTCTGACAGATTGATACAAATGTGCATTGCTCTTCGCTGGCTTTATGAATGAGGGGGAAAAAAAGCAAGTAGGAGATGAATCACATGACCTGCTAGTCATGTAACCAGCTCTCCTCCATTCATGGAGTTATCTATGCTGCCTAAGGGCCCGTTCACACCAGATGCAGTGCATTCCGGCCGGATTCTAGCCAGCACGACCTGCCCGGCTCACTTTTTTGGGGGGGCAGGAGGGGCCATTGAAGTGAATGGCACCGTAGCCACACACCCTGGCAGCAATGCGATCGGGCGCACGGGATCGCGCACGGGATCGCAAGGCATTATGCCTGCGGTCCGGTGCTATCAAAATAGCAGATTGCAGCATAATGTGCCTTGCGATCCCGTGCGGCCAACCGCATTGCGGCCGGAGGGCGTGGCTTGTGTGCCCATACACCTTGCAATTATCATTCGATTTTTCAAACGAAATCGGGTTTTTGTAGGATAATTGGCCAGTTGATGGTAGAATTTTGTCTATCGGGCAGGCTAGAAAACTTTGTTCAGATCGTACGAAAATCGATGGATTAGTGGCATTCTCTACAAAAGACAATTGCAACATGAACACTGCACATGCGCAAATGAAAATCCGTTCCGTCGATCGCCGAAATTCGGTCAGTTTAGTACTGCTAATGAATGATAATTGAAATCCACATTGGTCTGTGCATGATGGGGCAGTCGTGCAGAAATCGAACGAAAGTATGGGCACCTTTACACGGCATCAGCAGTATAATGAAGAGCAGATAGCGGTGTCCACTCTGTTATAAATGAGCCTCTCGGTGCATGAAAACATACAGGTGAAACTCGAATAATGACAATATCGTGCAAAAGTTCATTTATTTCACTAATGCAACTTGAAAGGTGAAACTAATATATGAGATAGACTCATTACATGCAAAGCAAGATAGTTCAAGCCGTGATTTGTCATAATTGTGATGAGTATGGCTTACATAGTTACATAGTATTTGAGGTTGAATAAAGACATTAGTCCATCAAGTCCAACCTATTAGGATCTCATTCTAGGAGTACCTGTACCCCTGTATATTACGGTCCCTTAAGAAATCGTCCAAAAGTTTCTTGAACAATTCCACATTATTTGCTGAAATCACCGCCTGTGGCAGTGAGTTCCAGACCCTAACTGATCTTACTGTGAAGAACCCCCTTCGCCCCTTGTGCTGGAATTTTTTTTCCACCAATTTTAGGTGGTGGCCTCTAGTTTTTGTAATGGAGTTAATTTTAAACAGTTTATCGCTAATGTTGCTGCCACCATTGAACATTTTGTACATGGAGATTATCATATCCCCTCTTTATCTCCTCGCGTCCAATGTGAACATGTTTAAATTTATTAGCCTTGTCTCGTAGCTCTGGTCCTCCATCCCCTTAATTAGTTTGGTTGCCCTCCGCTGGACTTTTTCCAGCTCAAGGACATCTTTTCTTAGTACTGGTGACCAGAACTGGACCGCGTACTCCAGATGAGGTCGAACCAATGATCTATAAAGTGGCAAAATTATAGACTTGTCCCTGCAATACATCCCCTTTTTAATACAGGACAAGACCCTGCTAGCTTTGTTTACAGCAGCCTGGCACTGCAAACTACCTTTCAGTTTGTGGTCTACAATGACCCCCAAATCCTTCTCCATTTCTGACTTCCC
>NW_017306449.1:1855765-1865742 GCF_000935625.1 Nanorana parkeri | reverse complement strand
AAATATCACTGTTAACACCTTCCCCGATGTCATTAATAAATGAGTTGAACAATATGGGACCCAGCACAGAACCCTGAGGCACACCGCTCATTACACTAGCCCAGTCTGAAAAGGTGCCATTTACAGACACCCTCTGGACACGTTCCCGTAGCCAGTTCTCTATCCACGTACACACCACCTCCATCTATGCCCATAGCCCTCAGCTTGTGTAGCAAGCGTTTGTGCTTGCTACACAAGTTTTCATGAGCTTACAGCTCATGAAAACCCAGATCCACAATCTCAGAACATTTTTGGCAGTGTGGGCAGGTGCCAAGTCCTGCTGGAAAATGAAGTCAGCATCCCCATAGAGCTCGTCTGCGGAAAAAGCATGAAGTGCTCCAAAATCTCCTGGTAGACGGCTAAGTTGCATTAGTGAAATAAATGAACTTTTGCACGATATTCTAATTTTTCGAGTTTCACCTGTACAAGCAAATTTTGTTGCTCACTCATTTTGCACATAGGAGAAATTCACTTTATCAGAGTGCTAACATTGTAGTGAATCAGGTTCTGTAAAAAAAAAAAAGTATGTGGAAACAGGCCAAAATAAGACATGCAAACTCATCTCACCCTTTAGTAAATCATAGCGTTTGGATTAGGGTTTTACCTATCGGTGATTCTGCTCCAGTACTGCTGTGGAAATCTCACTGTTCTTACCTCTCCTTTTTTTCCAGGCACAGAAGCTGACAGAAGAAGAATGCTTTAAACCTGACCTAATCCAGATGCTGTTTTCAGATGATTAAACATTTCAGAAAAGTAGCTGTTGTGCCAACTATTTGTCAACCTTTATAGTAGGAATGTATGCCAGTAAAACCATTGTGTTCTTAGCAAGCATGGGGTACACTGGTTGTACACTACATAAGCTTTACACTTATTGTTCCGCATTGGATGAATCGCACACCTTTTCCTTTTTTAATTGAAAAGAAAACTCTAAAGTTGTGCCTTCTTGACGTGTTCTGCTGGCACAGCTTATAGCAGGGGTAGGCAACCTCAGCACGCCAGCTGTTGTGGAGCTAAAAGTCCCATGAGGCATTGCAGGACATGATGATGGGATTTGCAAAGCACAGCCGGTGCCCTGAGGTTGCCTACCACTAGCTTAAAGTAATGAAAATGTCACATATCTAATAAGATCCATTTATACAGAGCGTCCGATTTCTTCATCTACTTTTTATACTCCTACCTGTAAATTCTGCCTAGTTTATTTGCAAAAATTGTTTAACACTTAAACTAAATAAAGCTAATTGAATAGAAATTATGTTTCCCTTTTTATTGATCCGTATGACAGGAATGTAGTAATTAAAGAACAATACCTGGTCTAAAGCAGTATTGTAAATCCGATGGGTTTTAAGCTTGTATAGATTGTTGCCGGGCATACCAGGTATTAGACCACCTATACATGAACAATACCATGTGTCAGCCGGTTTCTCTTTGTTGTGGCATTGAGAGTCCATGCTGTGTGCTGAAATTGTGTTAGTTTAGTAATACATTCAATGGTGAATGCCTAGATCCTGCCACGTGTTTGCTTTTTCAGTATACTTTGTGTGTACTAAAGAAAAGCACTATTATGGGACTTGAATGGACAGAGATAGTGCTGCCATCTCCATAAGCATTTTTTTTTTAAAAGCCTTGTATCATCTATACATTCCTCTCCTAGCATTGTTGTATATTTTGTACAAATGTGTAAAAAAATCAATATTTGTCCATTATCTGCCAACAGCTCAGAAATTTAAATACATGGACGGGCAATGCTGCGTGGAAGGTGAGTATCTAAATAGTAATGATGATGCCTGAAAATATAAGCAGCACTTTAGGATAAACCACCTCCTTAGAATGGTTGTTTGTTTTGTTTTCCCCCCATTTTCTATATGTTTAAAGCTGAACTCGGATAGGCAAATATTGTACATACAAGAGGCATGTGTATTGGAATCTTGGTGTCCTGTGTACATTCCAGATCTATGCTGTAATCCAATGTGACAGTTTGTGTGCGAGCTTCCTGTAATAAAGACCAGTCACTGCTGCCGTCCCTTCTTGTGCAGTGTGTCTGGTCTTGTATCCGCCCCCTCCTGTAGTTTTCTGTGTAATGGGTGGGGCCTGTTGATCCCTCCCACAGCGTTGTGCAACACAGTGATGATGTCACTGTAATGTAATAATTGGATATGCAAAGGCATTTGGTGCATACAAAGTGGATTTATAATATGCGTGTGTATTAAAGAGCATATTTAAATAACTGGTTTTCTGTGCCCTGAGTTTAGCTTTAACCCCAGGCATAGAAAAGACACCCTATTATCCAGTTATAATTACTGTAAATAGCTTATGTAAATGATTGAAATCTACTTGTTATATTAGGCTTTGTATACTTCCTTGCACTGTCTGGAAGCGGGATGGCACTGTTATATGGTAGTCAGGTGATCTGCTGCATTTCATAGTGTCTTAGTAGGAGCTTGCTTACAGAAGGGAAAGCACATGGCTGGCACCATTGTGCCGCAGCTTCTACACTGTGCAATCAAGAATGTAGGAAAATGATGTCTGCAGCCTTGTTTACTATAGTTACCCATGAGCTAAGTCAGTACTATTAATAGGAATTCCTGGTAAGGAAGAGTGTCAGGCAGTAGAAATGGAGGACAGCTAAAACAGAAAGGTTGGGCAAAAAAACATGATTTTGGTTTCAACTCTTAATGCGAGGGTCGGCAGCACGTTGATTGCAACTGCGTTTTGCTGTTTAAACAGCATCAGCACTAGAGAGTTGATGCTGGGAGGAGGAGAGAGCCAGGAGGAGGTTGCAGGCTGCTCTCTCCCCTTCAGGAAGGGTGTTGTGATTGGTCAAAGTGCAGGAATGGAGAAAGTCCTGGTCACTTTATTAGTTGCTTTTGTGGGTGTGTTTTGTAGCTATGGCAAGTGCTTTCTGCTCAACCAGAACAAGCTGTAACATGAAAGATGGCATTGAGGGAGTTGTTTCAGAGCTGTTTCAAGCAGTAACCAAATGGGTAGTGGATTGCCATATCCTCCACAGTGATAACGTTGCCATATTGTCTTTCATTGCTGTGCCATGAGCTTGCTGCCCTCTAGGGGCTCCTTCTCATAATACTGCCATAAACTATTGGTATACTGAAGTCAAACTTGTTGCCCTCTAGGGCCTCATTATGTTACTACTGCCATAAACTATTGTATATTGAGGTCAAAGTTGCTGCACTCTAGAGGCTCATCAGGATTATTGCATAGTTACTTGCATACCTTGGTCAAACCTGCCTGCCTCTAGGGCAGTGGTTCTCAACCTGTGGGTCGCGACCCAAAAGTGGGTCACAACCCACTGTTAAGGGGGTCACCACATGCTTTGTGCTGTGCTAGGTGGGAGGCTCCTCAGCCACCTCCTCGAGTCTAGGGGATTTTTTTTTTTAGTAATATTGAGAGAGTGACAGCGCGCGTCCTGATTAGTTGATCAGAGACAAATGTAAAGCCCGCCAAAGAGTGTGAGACTGTCTTTCTTTGGCGGGCTTTACGATTGACCTCAGAGGAGGATCAATTAAACAGACCTGAGTTTGTTTTAAATAGTGCCAGCGCCATGGCAGAGTGTCCAAATATAAAAAAAAAAAAAAAGTACAAAACGCACTTCACCCCAGACTACAATAAAGTGTACCCATGTATGATGGGGGGTAAAAAAACGACAACAGTGTAGAAACCCAGACAGTGTGAAATGAGTTTTTGCAGGTTGGGATGTCTGGTATCCGGCGGAGTGGAGTGGCCTAGGTAGGTGATCACTGGTTAAACTCTACTTACTTAGCTACCCTTACTTTTCATTGGGGGCTTTCTAGGTTCTCTCCTTTAAAAAAAAAAAAACACCTGGTGATCTTTGATCTCTTTAATGTTGTTCAGGTAGATCTCCACCTCCCTACCCCGTCTTAAAGAATGTCTGCCATTGCTAAATTCACATTGTGCACACTACTCCCCTGGATGTTATGCTGACCCTGTGTCTTCAATGCTTAAATTCGGAGACCCAGATCAAGTACACAGATAAGGAATTCTGACTTTCCTGATCTGCACGCTTGTTCCACGTCAGTGACCCAGATGGTATTGAAAGAGGTAGGTCAGCATAACAGCCAGCATTTTCAGAAGATCAGCAATGGCAGCTTCCATGTTTCTCTCAGGAAGAGTTTGCTTTAGGTAGAAATACTCTAAAAGAAACCAGGAATTTTGTGGAAATATTTTTTTATTGAGAAATAACATTAATTTGATTAAATAATAAGACTGGTTTACATACCCAAGAGGAAAATGACTTATTTTTCCATTATCTAACTCACAAGCTGCACTCTGCAGCATCACTGTGAGTGAGGTGACTGCTGGAGAACTTGTATGATGGTCCCATAGCCACTCTGAACAATATTAATATTACATTTGTTCTTTGTAACCATGTGACAACATTACTGGCTCCCAAGTGGGTTCTCCAAATGAATATACGGAGAGAAAATAGGAAGTTCAGCTCAACGCAATGACTCAGTGGTCATGGGATAGGAACTGAGGGGAAGGAGACTCGATCAGCTATAAAAACGTGACGGAGGATCTTACTCTTCCCCATTCTATCCAAAGCGCAAAACCATTTTTGGCTGGAGTTTCACTTGCACTATACAGTAATCTGTACTGTGAATGAAATAGTAGTTATTGGTTGATTCTAGGCACCAAGAGTGTTAATTTCCATTGCTGAGCACACAACACTTAGGGGAGCTTCATGGTTTGCACTTATTCTAAGTACACACTATCTCCTACACGAGCGCATTCTTTAACACCTAACCTTTTAAGTGTGTGTTTAACCCAACAACATTTAACCTGAATCTAGTACTCTGACCTGAATGGTCATCTAACCTTTAAAAAGGGTACCCAGAGAAGTAATCCCCCCTTCCTTACCGCTACCTCAAGCCTAAAACTGAAACTAAACCCCTACTCCCTTAAAGTGACACTAGACTCAGGGAATAAATCTTAGAAAATGCTTTCAAGTACTTTAAGTATTAACAGAAATGTATCTTATTTGTGTATCACTCGGCTGTAGATCCTCAAATCATCTCTGAATTGGTGCTGACACTGTTCTTCCTTCTGGAGGATGGCTACATTTGTTCCCCATGGTCCCTGTGTGTTGTAGCCACCACTCCAAGCTCACTCCTGTGTTGGACGACAATCTTCCATTTTGTTTACTAATTTGTATTGAGATTGTAGTCCATCACAGGAGTGAGCTTGGAGCGGCGGCTAGTTTACAACACACACAGGGACCATGGGGAACAAAAGTAACCACCCTCCAGAAGGAAGGACAGTGTCAGCACCAATTCAGAGATGATTTGATACACAAATAAGATAAATTTTTGTTAATATGGGACCTGAATGCATTTGTAAGATTGAACTAGATTTTAGTGTCACTTTTAAGTATATCTCTTGCTAAAACTTTGTAGGGAATGGCTAAAAGCCTTGTGAGCATTTTGTTGTGGTGTCTAATTGGGGAGATTCTGAACCTTTTTTGTTGGCATTAACAAAACATTCAGGATGGTTTACAATTTCATTCATATCAAGTGACCTGTCTGTATGCAGAATTTGTCAGTGTGACATACAGTATGTGGATAACAGCAATCACAAGATGCTTACACATACCTTACCCATTTGTTATAGCTGCTCATGTGCACCCCAGGCCCTACATACTCTGCCATAAGCCATTTAGAAGAAAAAAACACCTTGGAGTCATGCTCCAACAACTTCCTTCTATAATGCCAGTGGTTTACCGGCCATGTTTAACACGGTGGGAAATGGTGTCCACTCAAAAAAACATTTTGTGTGCTGAACGACTCACTGGGTTGATATGGCAATCTGTTCAGTAGGGTCCCTTCTAGCTCTGATCATTATGAGCAGGTCTCTTACACCTTGTTGGACTTACCACTTTCTCTACATCACACAGAATGTTGTAGAGTACAGAACTGCTTAGAGATGGTAAAGCTTGAATTCCCAAGAGCTAGAGGAAGCTGTAACCCTACATTTTTAGATTTAGGCATCTCAAGCCTTAATATGAAAAAAGGCAAATCATGATAGGCCAGGATTCTGCCAAAACTATTCAGAGCATATATTTCATGGCATTTGATGGTATGCAGGTAGCAGTAGAGCAAGGATGGCCAAACTCCAGCCCTCCGGCTGTGGTGAAACAACAAATCCCATGAAGCATCTCTCTCCGGGAGTCGTGTCTGTGAGAATCTTGCAAAGCCTCATGGGATTCGTAGTTCCACCACAGCTGGAGGGCCGCAGTTTGGCCATCCCTGCAGTAGAGTCATGTGTTGGAAAGAAGTCTTTTCTCTGAGCAATATAATACACAAAACAGTATCTGACCAGTATTCATTAATGAGGTCACTTGCCAAGCTGAATAATTACATGTGACAATATTAAACGCTTCAAAGTGATCCATAGTTCAGATTCACTTGTAGGTAATGGGCATCACTATTTACATTCGGTAACAACACATCATTCTTTTGTTATGGGCGTGAATATTACTTTATACAAATGTGTCACTTTCCAATGGTGTTGTTTTGTGGTTGCTGCTCTGCCAGAGCTTGCTGGAGTCTCGTACGCTTGCGGGAATAGTGTTGCCAGTGCAAGATTTGCTGTTCATCTATAAACTTGGCACACTGGGCATTCACAAGCTCTTTGCGGAAATGTTCATACTGTAGCAATTCCAACATATACAAGCATTGGGGATACCTGGAGGAAAACAAAAAACATTTGTAATTTTTATACTTGGCAAATCTATTGTACTAGTTTACCAATGTTAAAGCTGAAGTCTAGGCACACAGCTAAATACATATGCAAGCGGTGTGAAAGACAAGAGGGGCACAGAGAACAAGATCGTCAATGAACATATATTGTAAAAGGCAGATTCTCTAAATGATACCACTCTTTATCTTTACAATACAAAAGTATTCTAAATTGTTTGCTTTTTGATTGAGGTTTTGATCTTTTGATTGTTTGCATATTTGTTGATAATTTTCAATTTATTTTTTTCAAAAATAAGGCTTTTTAAAATAGATTGAGTATATTTAAGTAATTGTTATAACACACATAATGCATATTATATACCCATTCCATAAGGGAGAACTTCATCCATAAAAGAGCAGAATACAGAGAGTTAAAAAGGAGAACTATGAGGCGAGTGAAAATCGCTCATCCTCATAGTTGGGGCCGACATGTGACAATGAAACTGTCACACCTCGTCTCAATAGATCGGGAGGTGAGAGAACACACACCGCCGCTCGCTCACTTCTTGATCATCTCCCTGCAAAGAGCCGTGACTGTCAGGCACGGCTCCCTGCAGGGATTCCCCCCTGCCTGCTCCGATCCTCCAGCGCCGACTGGAGGGAACAGCTGGCTCTGCCTCTAGATAGCGGGCTCTGCCTGTCACTGTGGCTCTCGACAGTAATGTCGGGACCCATACCGGCTGCCTCAATATACCGCGAGCTGTAGCTTGCGGTATACTGACCTTTAGGTCACAGGAGGAGGTTAGTATATGCCCTCCCGTGACCCTTAGGAGAACTATGGGGAAAAACCACTTACCCCACAGTTCTTTTAAGAGCAATGATGGGCACACTGTGTTAACACTGAGCCTTGGAGGACTGAGTACTAAGAACAAGGAGAATGGACATTCTGTGAAACGCATTGATTGACAGGCCCAGGTTATGGGCGAAACAGGGCTCTCTAGACTCAGCAATGGCAGCTAGCCCTGCATTGCAAGGGTTAAGTGCTCATTTTGTCTAGGGCGCTAAAATCGTTTTTAGCTCCCTAGACAAAATGAGCACTTTACCCGTGCAGGGTAGCTGCACGGTAAGGGTTAAGATTTAATTTGCCCAAAGTTCTCCTATTCCTTCTACCTTTTCCATAGGTACTGACATAAAATGTGAACACAAGCATGAGATCAGTTAGAATCACGTATCAGTCATTTCATTCCTGCATGTGTAACCGCCGCTAAATGTCTGTAGACCACTTCAGATCTGAATGGCTTTCATATATAGCACAGATTTTAGTAGCCAAAGAAAAACCTAAACTGAACAGGCAGACATCTGAACCAGCAGGGTTATGGATCAGAGACGTAAGGCAAAGTGATATTTTCCCATTGTTTTTAGCTCACTCCCCTCCAATCAACTGACAAAGCACAAGAAGTTGTAGATCTGGGTCCAGAACATCTCTGCGTGTGATGATACAGGACGTACTCTTCCCTGGAAATGACGACTTTCAATCATCAGGCAATAGCAGCCTTGGTTGTGACAGATACAAGCCATCGTTTTACCCATACTATCCCTCTCTTGGCACCGATGAGTCCATCTACACAAATAGTAACTAAACACACACAAGTCATAAAAGACATTTTACACTTACTTTAAATATTTTGCATATTCAGGATCCTTCCAGTAAAGAAGATATTTCAGATAATTGACAAACGGTTTGTCCTTGAAGAATCCCCTCTGTGCCAGGACTAAAGAGAAGACAAAAATAGATCACATGACCACACTCAGTAGAAGACAGCACTTCATAAAAAGAATAGTGAAATCGAAGCAAAAATATAAAAAGGTGCAACTCCAGCCAAAACGTTTTGGAATTAAGCTTTAGATGCAGGGAAGACTTCAAACCTGTCAGATTTTTATTGCCATCTATATCCCTTTATGCCCTCTACATCCCCCCTTCAGTATATCATGAATGCTGCTGCTAGACTCATCCACCTGACCAACCGCTCAGTGTCTGCAACCCCCCTCTGCCAATTCCTGCACTGGCTTCCACTGGCCTACAGGATAAAATTCAAAATATTAACAGTCACTCATAAAGCCATCCACAACTCTGCCTCCTGATATATCTCAAACCTGGTCTCAAAGTATCACCCTAACCCTCCCCTCCTCCCAAGACCTTCTGCTTTCCAGCTCCCTTGTCAACTCCTCCTATACTTCTCTAGAGTCTCTCCCATCCTCTGGAATTCTTTACCCCAACCTGTCCACCTATCTCCCACCTTGACTGCCTTTAGGTGATCCCTAAAGACTCATCTCTTCAGGGAAGCCTATCACACTTCAAACTAACCACTGAACCATCACATTCTCAAACAATTCCTCCCCACACAGCTCCCTCCTCATGTATCCCTTCTCCCTCCCTTTTAGATTGTAAGCACTCAGGGGCAGGGCCCTCCTTACCATCTTGTCTTGAATTGTATTGTGATTGTAATGTCGTCCTTATATTGTAAAGCGCTGCGCAAACTGTTGGCGCTATATAAATCCTATGTAATAATATTGGTAACATTTCCCTGCTTGCAAAATCTATTTGCTCACCCTCTGACTTTAGTACAGTGAGTGAGCGAGTGAGTGACTCAGGACAAGTAAAGACCCATTCACCCCAGTGCAGTCACACACGTTTTTAAATGGCAGCCCAGCACAACTATGAAAAGCAGCACAACTATGAAAAGCAGCACTCCCCAATGTACGGTGTGCTTTGCATTGCAAAACTATGCAGCACGCACTACATTTTTGTGTTGGGATGCACTGTATAGGTTGTCCATACAAAATGAATGGGCTGTAACACACCTTACTACACAAATCTAAGTGCATTGTGGGGCACTGTGTCATGGTGTGAACTAGGCCTAAGCAAAGAAGACTCCCGAAGAAGAGTCCCCACATTGGAAGATATATGCTCCGAAAGATTTCCCCTCACCTCTTGTTCTGGTGACAACACTATGACGACATGGTCATCAGTTTATGGGTAATATGTGTATTGGTGTAGGGTGCTGTCTGGGGCTCTTCAGTAGGGATGAGCCGAACCCCCCCGTGTTCGGTTCGTATTTGAACCGCCGAAATGTTCGATACGAACTCTAACTCATTGCAAGTGTTATGGTGGTCGTCTTCTGCTGGTCCGTCCGCACCTCCTCTTCTGCCGGTTCGCCCGCTCCTCCT
>NW_017306449.1:1808979-1854519 GCF_000935625.1 Nanorana parkeri | reverse complement strand
CCCCCCCGGTCCGGCCACTTCTCCTCTGCCCCGCCCCCTCTACATCTGCAGGCTTTGAGCCATATCCAGCCTGCTATTGGATATTGTAAAATGCAATAGCCAATAGCAAGCTGGCTATTGCACCCGCCCACTGCCTGCTGTCAATCAGCATGGGGGGACCTGATAGAGAACTTTCTCCTTCAGGCCTCTCCTCCACTGAGCCCTGATTGGGCAAAGTCTTGCACCTGACCTACGGTCAGGTGCAAGACTTTAACAAATCAGAGCTTCAGTGGGCATTTTGTATTATGGAATGTCCGTGGTCGAACAAACCGCGAACATCCTATAAAGTTTGGTGTTCGGCGAGCGCTCGAACTGCCGATGTTTGAATCGAACACTCGGCCCATCCCTACTCTTTAGCAGCTGGACCCGTGCGGGGTTGTGCAGTCAGAATGTCTAGGGAGGGCAGGGTGGATGCGATGGGATTGTAATCTCGTCTGATCGTTTTGAATATCAAAGGTTGCTCAATAAATCAGAGTTTGTTTCACCCTACGCTCGGGTCTCGAATAGTAACTGGGAGCTAAAGATCAGCGGATATCTCCTGAAAGGAAGAATACAGCGGCGAACATACTCATACTGAGTACTGGAGTCCGTCACAAACAATTTGGATTTCGCGTCACTTTCTGTCTGGGTGATGATAGTCACCAGAACAAAGAGAGGGTGAATCTCCCTAACCTTTTCCATTGTAAGCTCTTATAAGCAGGGCCCTCCTGATCCTCTTGAATTGAACTGTATTGTATCTGTACTGTCCCCCCTTTTTTTGAAAAGTGCTGTGCAAACTGTGGGCACAATATAAATCCTGTATAGTGGTAACCGAGACATCAAGAGTAATGGGAACTTGACAAAGGTTATAACCATTTCACACGCTATCCCACATTTTAGAAGATATTTGGGCCATACAAACACTTCCCCGTCCGCCACCTTAAATAAGGGTTTACAGCCTTCCTGTGCATTTTGGCTAATTACAGTAAATTACATCATTTACTTATTTAGCCTAAGGAATGCATTAATAAAAAAAAGATAGAACCCCATAGTTCTCCTTTAATAAACAACTCCGGGCAGAATAGTTTTTAACTCTTGCAGCGGAGCTTCCCCCGCACTGCAAGGGTTAATGGCTTGTTTTTTGGCTAGGGACTAGAATAAAAAAAAGTTATACTCACCTGAACCTTGGAGCCTGCCGGCTCTCACAGCACTCCCTCCAGCTCATCTCTTCCTAAACTGCAGCGATGGTATGTCCCTTGGCGTCCTCACGTCTAATACACAGTGTATTGTAAGCGATTCATCGGAGGATCCTTAGATCGCTGCAGGGGAGGGGGAGCGAGGCTGGAAGGACCGGTCTATGAGCAAGCTGGCTCGGAGGATCGGGTGAGTATGACTTTTTTGAGTGCCCAGACAAAAATGAGCACTTAACAATTTTGCCCAGAGTTCTGGTTTAATGCTCAATGAAGGTCAGAGTACTGGAGCCAGTTAACAGCAATGGCACCAAAACATACCAACCAACCCCACTTTTACTGATCTGATTGTAGCAAACTGAAAAAAGACTGGCTGCTATGAGATAATGTACTGTGCACTGTCTTCATGGATATCTCCCCCTCCTTGTGCTTTGTAGATAATAAGCAGGATCTACGTAAAAATAAATACATTTATAACATACTTACAGTTCAGGTAATTAGGATTGGCCAAGCACTGAACAAACTCTAGCTCCAGCTGGAACCGATACCGGGCTTGCTCATCTAAGAGAAGATAGAAAGGAAATGCCAACATTACTTACAAATGTTTGATACTAATCTAAAACTGTATATCAGGGGCGCCCACAATTTTTCATCTGGAGATCTACTTTTCAAATGATGAGCTCAATGAGATCCACCAGCGAAAAAACACCTGCATTCAGGGGTGGGAGGGGGCATGGTGGTGCATTGAAGTCAATGGCACAGCAGCCAGGCCCCCCGCAGTGCGATCGCCCACACCCGGAACGCAGGCACACTAGTGGTCTGCATTCCAGGCCAGTGCGATCTGCAAAAATGCTGCTATTTTTGCAGATCGTACTGGACCAGAACGCAGGCACGAATGTGCCTGCTTTCCAGGTGATCGCACTCCCGGCAGCCGGCGTGGCTGCCGTGCCATTGACTTCAATGCACCGGAACGCCCCCTCCCGCCCCTGAATGCAGGGAGTCGGCTTGCTTGCATTCAAGTGCGTTCTAGAGGCCGAACACTCTGGAACGCAGACTTTGTGGTGTGAACCGGCCCCATCTCTTGGCCGTCTCTTCTCTCTCCCGTTTCTATTTGCTGTCCCTCCTCTCACTTTCTCTGCTGTCCCTCCTCTCACTTTCTCTGCTGTCCCTCCTCTCACTTTCTCTGCTGTCCCTCCTCTCCCACTTTCTCTGCTGTCTCTCACTTTCTCTGCTGTCTCTCCAGGCTGTCTTTTCTTACCTCCACTGCAGCAGCTTCCTGGGTCTCCTCCCATGCGCCATGTCCTCCCGCGGTGCTTGTGTGGCCGAATGTGCAGACTGGGAGAGGTGTCCCACCCCTTCCCGTCTGCGGCATCTGACACATTCAGCCGCACGAGCACCGCGGGAGGACAGGACACAGGTCAGTGAGCCGGTCGCGATCTACCAGTGTTCGCTTTGCGATCGACCTAATGGACACCCCTGTTGTAGATGAATCAGGCATCCCTGGGTTTGCCATAGCAGATAATACTTCTACATGATATGCTCACTGGCTCAGCACTCACATTAGGAATGTAAAATGAGGTGACATCTCTAAAGCTGGATATCCACATGTGGTGATTCGTTTATCACACATCTGTCTAACGTAAGATCTCATCCTAAATTTAGATTACATACTTGCCGTCTCTAAACGATTGTACAGCACTGCGCAGCATGCTGGCGCTCTCATTCTACCCAACTGTGCCATTCGCACAGCACTAATGTCCCGAGATGGCGCTGATGAGTAGAGGAAATTCCTGTAATCAGCTCACTGTAGGGGCGCTCATGTCATGTGAACAGCATCGCAGTGGAGCGAGCGGCTGTTTCTTTGCTACATACTGCACATGGGAGCATTAAGGACCTATTCACATCGTTGTGTTACGAATACATACGGCAACATGGATACCACAGTGCCATTCATTTAGAATATCACACCAATGCAGCAATCCAATGCACATGTTTTGTAGCTCTCCACAAAGCAGGGGAACACACTACATGTCTGTTTCCTTGCTGGTAAGGCGTGAATTGAAATGGGGTGCTGGAATTCAATGCACAGTAATCTACAGGATAACATGCATTCATTAATAAACTGCAGCACAATATGTAAACAGACCCTGAAGTTGATTTCTAGGCAAGCAGCTAACTGAGCTAAGTAGACAGAATACAAATATATATTTCTAATTCTGTGCAGCCAGTTTTGTGTTGTCGAACACCGCAGCCAGATCCTTGACCACCCCAGCAGTAGCAGCAGAGCTCGGTAAAGATCATATCACCAGCCAGCGATTTGGTCAGTGAGGCTCCCTCACATCTGTATGCGTTTGGAACAATGTAGCACATTAGAAAATCTACAATATCTAGAGACTACAGGTCCCATCTGCCATCGCAGCAGAGGGACTCGTAGATCTCAATGGAGTGCCAGCGCAGTGATGTCACCACAATTCTAGTTCATTGTTTACTTCCTTCAGCCCCATAATGCTAGCTCAATACTACATCTGTGATGCATGGGTACAATGCTCTCATTTTACAAATGCATGTTTATTTTTTCAAGTGGGTGCATTTATTGGATTTTTACAAAAGGTAGCCTATGCCTTTAATCTATAACCCTCTATCTGCAAGCCGGTGTTCTATCGAAAACTCCAACTCTACAGAGCTCCATCAGTTTTTGTGCTTTGCAGTCTAACACAAGTCTGGTTGAAATCTCCAACTTGCAGGTACCAGGCAGTGAGGTAGTTGGAGATTTCGTCGAGTTGGAGCTTTCGATAGAACACCAGCCAGTGATGACCAGCCTGTGTTGCTGTTGGCAGTGATTTGTACCCCCAGACACAGCTGTCCTCTCTGAAATGAATGAACACGGTTCACTGAAAGTCGGTATGATACACACACCCTCTATGTGCTGCTATGAGAACAGATTGTTGGTTCCCCCACATACCGCCCGGGGTGTCTATAGATTGGTATGTACAGACCAGGCACACACTTACCGCTCTCCATCGGCACAGCGGCCATAGCGCGTCTGTTATATACACCGCCCACTAGATACCCACGGCGGACTCTACTCAGAACCCAGCCGGTGATCGATCAAAACTACGAACTTATCGAGTTGTGGGACCGCATTACTTCCGGTTTCCTCACAACTACGAGGTTTTTAGACAAAACATGTTGTGCACGAGCGCCATCCACGGCATTGCCCTATAGACATAGACCACAGCAATAAAGTAATAAAATGATGTAGGATGACACTAAGCCAGCGCGTTCTTTATCTCAGGCGCCCCACTCAAGCGGCGGCCATATTGAGTGGGGCACCGGAGATAAAGAACGTGCTGGCTTACTGTCATCCTACATCATTTTATTATTTTATTGCTGCGGTCTATGTGTATAGGGCAATGCCGTGGATGGCGCTCGTGCACAACATGTTTTGTGTGCAAACATCGTAGTTCTGAGGAAACCGGAAGTCATGCGGTCCCACAACTCGATAAGTTCGCACTTTCGACACATCACCGGAAGTTTCTTCTATTGAAAGAGGAAGCATAACAACAAAGCGGAAGTCCGTCATTGTGCTGGCGGAAGTGCTCTCGAGGTGTTCGCCTAGTTTGGGCAGAAGCGAATTGGGAAAAGGCTTGTTTTTGTAAAGCCTGATTGGTCTGTGGAGTGGGTGTATTTCCATAATCCCATGTTCTTCAGAATGTCTCCTTAGGAAAGTTGTTAATTTCATAATGTGTGTCCAATGTATAATGCCTTATACCAGCAGAAAGAATTGTGAATCTCTGCTGTCTGTGTCCTCATTAAAGTCTTATTAAACCCTCAATGTAAAATCTGATATATAGCAGCATACTTGCAGGACTTATCATGTTTGGTCCTTGATGTCTGTCTGCAGCTTATCACTTGTTTTTATTCTTCCTTTGAGGTTTGCCACTTCCCCATTTCCATCTTGTGGCTATACTGCTTTAGAGGGTCCCATGGAGCCACCCTTGTGTGCCCGCTTTAGCCTGTGATAGGAGTGCTTAAGGGAACCCATACGCTTTGTTGTTCTGGCTCTGGGAATGGTGGTCATGTGACCATTGTATGATGCTACCAGGGTGCTCGCTTACATGCACAGTTGAATCAGGAGGGAAGGGACATGTTAAGCTAACTTGAATGTGCCCCGTAGATGCACTGTGCAATCGGTGGAATGAGGGACATCAGAGACAGATCATCACCAGCACACACGTAACGTATTCTCAACCCTTTCTTAGATTTATTGATACATATCCACATATTGTCATAAATGCCAAAGTTTCAGAGCCATGCAGGGTCCCTTCAGGGCGACATAGTGACCCTCACTATAATGCCCTGAAGAAGGGACTCTGCGTGGTCCCGAAACGTTGGCATTTACTACGATATGTGGCCATGTATCAATAAATCTAATAAAGGCTTGAGATTATGTTACGTGTGTGCTGGTGATTATCTGTCTCTGATGTTTAACTTCCACATGGAGCCATCCATGTCATCACTACAAGCACCAACTCTTGAAGATTGCAACGCTGCACGGAGTGCAGGTGACTCACCACACATTCCAGGTATGAGGGACCTGATGTTGCGGTCGTGGGACCTCTATGGTGCTTGCTCCCCTTCTGACCACATTAAGCACAGATTCTGATCCGTGCTAGAGCGGTCAGATTGTGTCCCTGTGTCCTACTTGGGAGCTAAAGAATGCCATGAAGACTCACAGCATGCCTGTAGTCCGGTAGTCAGGCTGCTGCTGCAGACCCATTTCCCTACCCAGCCCTTCACAAGTTGAATGACAAACAAGGCGTGTCAAGGGATGCCAATCATCCTGTATTACTGCCTACAGCCTGGGACACTTCACAGGTCCCCATGGTGTGAGAGAACTCCTGGAACCCATGACATCAGCAGAAGCTGCTGAGCATCATTTTTAGTCTTCACGACCGGCTTTTGCAGCTGGGGGGAAAAGAGGTGATTTAGCAGTCATGTGACCACTGTTAAAAGGGGAAAATAAGTTTATTAGGATTTTTTTTAAATTAATTACATGTTTTAGGGAGGGGTAAGAATTACAGATTGTGACTTAACTACGATATGACTTTGCAGATACATTACTGGTTGATTGGAGTTCAGCTTTAAAGCCCAACTCCAACTGTCCAGATAAAACTAATATTGAAAACATCTCATCCTATTGTATCTCAGGCACTGAGCCTGCCAGTAATTCATTTCCACCACTAGATGGTGTTTGGCATTTCTGGGTCAAATGATGACCAGCATCGTTCAACCCATTTCTTGTAAGCCCAGGATATCAAGGGTTCACCTCCTGGAGGTACGTCATCTTGCCACCCTGCACTTAAAGAAGAATGCTGCATTTACTATGTTTTACTATTTACATGTTTTTTGCATTTACTATGTTTTTATGTTTATGTCAACATTTCATCCTAAAAGTGTTTGCATATTTTTATTTCAGCTGTCTATAGGGAATTTCTGACAGTCCAAGGGAGGCTGAGACTGCCTGCAGATTTCAGAAGTGGATTGCACCAAGAGTTTTAGCCGGTGGAATTTGGGATCAGGGCCACGCCAGGTGGCTTACTTTATATGCAATCCAATTTCTTGATGGGAGCAGCTGCCCATTAATATTTGGATGGGATGAGAACGCACTCAAAGTAATATATACATTCGTATAGGATACCACAGTTTTCTATTGTTCGAAGCCCAGATGGAACCTTTTCAGTTTCTGCCCTATATTAGGAGACTTACAGGGCTATTCACAAAAGGGTGAAGAGTTTGGAGAAGTCAGGAGAAGTGAACAATCTAGGACAACATAGCTGAACTGGAAAGAGCTGAATTGGGGGATTTTTCCAAATCAGCTATTTTGGCCTAGATTGTTCACGTCTCCTGCCTTCTCCAAACTCTTCACCTGTTTGTGAATAACCCTTAGAATTCTCTATTTAGCAGGGTTTATGTCTCAGGTATCATAGAAATTTTTTGGACCTCATACCAGGAAGCATTGCCTGAAGTGTCCTTACATGTGCTTTGTACCCTAGTGTTGCTAGTCCTGTGGCACTCACATACTACCAAGGACCTACAGCCACAAGCTGATGTGGTCCAGTAGGCTGAAACAATGCTATCCATGGGTTGGTGTTTTGGTTCCACAAACGCTTTTTATTGATTTAGGGCTAACCTGTAGGCACATAATAAAGACACACACTAATGCAACTCTGTATTCGTTTACATACCTTTAAATTTATTTTTTGAATGGAAGTAGCAGCTAGGGTTGCCACCTGTCCGTGATTTACCCATACAGTCCGGTTTTTGAGTCTTGGGTCTGGGTGGCAGGCCAGGTGCCACCCATACACAAGACACTAAGTGCCGATACCGGCACTTAAATTTTTTTTTTTTTACTTTCAAAGTATTTTTATTCAGTTTTTTCTTTTTGTAAAGATACAGAGTATACATAACTCGGGTACAAAAACATACATAACATAAGGGTTACAGAAGAAGACATTCAATCAGCAATAGATATTAGGAGTCCAGTAAAGCTACCTTCACCTTCTATGATAATATCAATATAGTGTAGTGACCAAGAGACCATAAAATACTGGACCAACCAAGGTCGGTTCTAGCCAAGATAAAACTGTAAATATAAAAGTACCCTGGCACCATATCCCACTCCCTCAGGAGTGCAAGATTAGTAAGGTCAAAGGTCCATCAATGGCCGATCAATAAAACATCATCACAAAAGGGAGCAAAAAAAAAAATTAATGGGGAAAAAGAAAAGAAGGAAGGAAAAAGAAGGCTCCGAGGCTGTTACCCCCTCCCAGTTAAATCAGGTTTGTTACCCCCTCCCAGTCAAATCAGGTTTGATAAAAAACAGGTTACAGATATCGGTATGCCAGTAAACAATTTATATCCCTCTGGATGTCACAACATTTCTTAAAACTCAATCTTTCAAAAACTGAGCTCTTGATATTTCCTTCTGCCCGTGCACCCTCCCCCAACATTTCAGTTGAGATTGATAACACAGCTATCTAGCCCTCCCCCCATGCCAAAGTCCTAGGTGTCATCCTTGACTCGGACCTCACCTTTCTTCCCCACATCCAATCCCTATCCAAATCCTGCCGCCTTCACCTTCGTAACATCTCCAAAATACACCCCTTCCTCACCAATGAAACCGCAAAACTACTCATACACTCCCTTGTTATCTCTCATCTTGACTATTGTAACTCCCTCCTAATTGGCCTTCCTCTACACAGGCTTCCCCCTTCAGTCTATCATGAATGCAGCTGCCAGACTCATCTACTTGACCAACCGCTCAGTGTCTGCAACCCCCCTCTGTCAATCACTACACTGGCTTCCACTCGCACAGAGGATAAAATTCAAAATATTAACAGTCACTTATAAAGCCATCCACAACTCTGCCCCCGGATATATCTCAGACCTGGTCTCAAAATATCACCCTAACCATCCAATCCGCTCTTCCCTAGACCTCCTGCTTTCCAGCTCCCTAGTCAGCTCCTCCCATACTCGCCTTCAGGACTTCTCTAGAGTCTCTCCCATCCTCTGGAACTCTTTACCCCAACCTGTCCGTCTATCTCCCACCTTGACTGTCTTTAGGCGTTCCCTAAAGACTCATCTCTTCAGGGAAGCCTATCCCACCTCAACCTAACCACTGAACCATCACGTTCTCAAACAATTCTTCCCCACACAGCTACCTCCTCATGTATCATTTCCCCCTCCTCTTTCAGATTGTAAGCCCTCAGGGACAGGTAATGTCTTCCTTACATTGTAAAGCGATCCGCAAACTGTGCTATATAAATACTATGTAATAATAATAATATGCTTATATAAGCCATCCATGGGTTCCACACATCCCCAAACTGCTTGTGTCTGTCCTGTAATATACTTGTCAGTTTTTCATGAGCCATTATCCAAGACATTTTACTTGTGAAATAGGTGAAGGATACCTTGTCTGTCTTCCAGGCCTTGCCAATAGATATCTTGGCTGCTATAAAATTAAAAGCAATTAATTTATCTAAGGCTTTGGTCACCGATGGGATTGGGTGATTAAGAAGTGCATAGCGTGGATCCCTGGGAACCCGCACCCCTGTAACCCGATAAAGCAATGCAAAAATTATGTTACAGAAAGGGTGAAGACTAGGACAGAGCCACCAAGTATGAAGCATAGTGCCCAAATCTGAGCAGCCTCGAAAACAGGGGATGCAGCCTCGAGAGGCGATGCATCCTGAAAAATGGTCATCAGCCTGGAAGGGACAAGATACCAGCGCATAAAAACTTTAAGGTTTGCCTCAATCAAATAAATATTAAGTAGACCCCAGGAAATTCTCGATCAACAACGATGCCATGAAGGGAAGAGTTAGTGACAAATCTCGTTCCCAAGCTAGCATGTATGGCAATTTGGTAGGGTGATCTAAAATAAGTACGTAGATTAGAGAAATTCCACCCTGCGGGTCAGTGAAGTCCCAACACCATCTCTCGTAAGGGGTAAGTGTCAAGGAGGTGTCCTGCTCCAAGCCAAGGGACGACAGAAAGTGTTGGATTTGAACGAAGCGGAACAGCTCTGTCGAGGGCAAGCACAACCTGTCATTACAATACAATAGCGTCAGAGGTTTACCATCCTTAAAATAGTTTCCTATACGGTAAAGGCCTTTATCAATCCACCATTTGAAACCCTGCAAATGCAGTCCGGGGGGAAAACGGGAATTACCAAAAAGGGGAGCTAGTGGCATAAGAGGAGAAGCTAAAGGATAACTCCTCCGCAGCCTGTCCCACAAAGCCAAGGAGTGTGATGACGTCGGGGCCAACACCACACGCCTAACTTTGGGGGCATCCATGTCAGCGAATCCACTGACACTCCAGAGGCCGAGTGTGATTCCATCAGTAGCCAGTCAGGAACCTCCTGGCGGGAGTAGACAGTAGAGAGCTGAGTAAGATGTGCTGCCTGATAGTATAGCCAAACATTGGGAACCCCCAGGCCACTTGACCGTTTAGAGCAAAATAGCACAGATTTGGCAAACCCCCTCTCCCCCCTCCCCCAAATGTACCTGACGATTGCAGATTGAAACCTCATTAAGTCCACCCTTTGAACCCTGAAAGGTAGGGCGCAAAAAAAGTAGAGCAGTCGTGGGACGATAGTAATTTTGACTGTATGTATCCTGCCCAACCAGGACAATTTGTAAGAGGACCACTTTTCGGAATCACTCCGCAATCATCGGAAGAGAGGAGGATAATTAGACCTGTATAAGTTAGAAAAGTTGGATGTTAAATTGATCTCTAGATAAGGCAAATATTCAGTGTTCCAGGTGAAGGAAAAGCGAGAAGCCAAACCCGTCCATAGAGCCAGTGGAAGATTAATATCACTTTACATTTTTTGACAGATACGGCTGCAGAGGTGCCCAGCAAGCGCAGGACCTCAGGCAGCCGCATCTGCCTGAAGTGGCATCCTACTGTGAGACGTAAAAAGACATCGCCCCACGTCTTCTTGTCCTGACAGCAGGAGGTGATAAGACACAGCAGAGAGAAGAAAAAACTACCAGGGAGGTGCTGTTTTCATGGTTTGCTCTCAGCACACTCTGCATCAGCAAGGTAAGAGCTCACCTCTATATGTACTAAAGGTGGTCTTCAGTACCCCATTCACCCTGCTACATTTGTCTTCAGGGACCCAGTTCTGTGCGGGGTGCTCTTCCCTATTGCTATATGTGAAATAATCTTTTTTTTAATCTGCCCTATGCTCACCCCAAGTGCAGGTCCGTACGGGTGTCCCGGCTCGGACTCATACAGGATCCATCCTGTCAGCGTATGAATATGGACACCCGCACGGACGTGCAGGGCAAGTGAGCGTAGGGCGGCGTACGGCCGCATACTCGCATAGAGAAGGACAGGGGCTGCATACTAATCACACGCAGCACCTGTCCTTCCCGGGAGCTGCCCGATACGGCTGTGCACTAGGGTTGCCACCTGTCCAGGATTCACCCGGACAGTCCAGGTTTTGAATGCTGTGTTCGGGTTTCATGGCAGCAGAAACCCGGACACAAGATGTCAGGCAGACAGGGGCAACCAGAATTAAGATAGTGGCTACTGGCCCCCCACTGAAAGTAGTCTTAACTGTGATACTTGCATATGAATTGGTGGCACAATTTACATATGAATAAGCCACGACTCATTCTCCCAAACAAATGTCAGCTCGTCACTAGAGTGTTCGGGTTTTGCTTGAAAAAAGCAACCCTGCACGCAGCATGAAGCTGTACGTGCCGGCCTTTTCTCGTGTGAATGAGGCCTAAAGGCTAAAGTCCCCCCCCCCTTCACAGTGCTAACGTAAGGACTTACCTTAAATGATGCCTCTTAATCCGATCTTCTTCTTTCCTGTAGTTTTGAGCTGTCCCTCCAGCGCTGGTGCGGCCAGTCTTTTCTCGTGTGAATGAGGCCTTAATGTCACTTTAAGTGACAAAACTATTGCTGAATCTGTAGGACCTGCTTAGCCCACTTTAGAGCACACACAGCCCACTTGAGAGCCTGTGTAGCCCACATGAGAGTCCACACAGCCACCTGGGAGTGTGCATTGCCCATCTGAGAGTGCGCACAGTCCTGAGAGCATGTAGAGTTCACCTGAAAGACCACACAGCCCACCTGAGAGCCCACATAGTCCACTTAAGAGCCTGAACATCCTCCTGAGAGGCTGCACAGGCCACCTGAGACCCTGGAGACATCAGGGCCTCACCCCGAAACAACACAGCGTATGTAACTTCATATTATTTTTGTATTGCTGTATAATTTATTGCTGGGATTTGTAGTCCTCTATGGCCGGTTTCCTTACTCCCTCCCCTGGCTGCCTCCCCTCGCTCTCTCTATATTCTCAAGAAAAAAAATTGCTGCTTCACTTGAAGAAAAGGTGGCAACCCTAGTAGCAGCACAAGCGGCTAATGAGTTGTGCTGCAGGGCAAGTGCTAACATGGAACATGGAAGGAGAGAGCAGGGTGAAAGAGATAAACTCATCAGTGTCCTTCTACTCCGTTCACTGCCAAGGCCTGTAAGTGTTAGTGAATTGCAACAAAGAAAAAAATCTCCTCTGGCAGACACTGGCACACAGAGATGTGCTGTGTGGCTGAGCTGCATAAATCTCAGAATTAAATGGGTATAAATATAAATCCTTTGGCAGCTGAAGAAACCTATATACTGTATTCAGCTTAAAGCACCTTGTGAGTTTGGTGTTCTCAGCTCCCCAACTCCGGCCAAAGTGTTCATGTTGGATAAAGTAAGGAAGGGTTATCTATGTCAGATCTTTTTTTCTATTTGTGTCTCCATTGCGAACATTTCCTTCATTTTGTATTCTGTCACAGTGGGTTTGAGGTGACAGAACGTGATGGGAAAGCTCTCCAATGGAGACAGAGACACCAACAAAACTTTTTTATTTAGTACAGCGGGGAAAGGTTAGAACCTCTGTACATTCTTGCTTCGCATACCCATGATCTTCTAATATGCTGTCCAGGTATCACAAGTATAAAAAATGAAGAAACTATTGTGTAGAGTCACAGACAGCAGTAAAAACTTACAACGTCTAACCCCTTTTCTCTCAACTCAAAACCAAAAAGAAGGGTTTCAGCTGGAGTTGGCCACTCTATCTGTACATTATATTAGGCAGGAATCCATCACGAACAGCTTGAGGCCATGACTTGACCAGAAGGACCTGGACTGGCCTGTTGATCCTGCAACTGAGTTGGGGTAAATGTGAAGACAATGGGTCTGGTTATAGTAAAGACATCCACTTACCTCAAATACTCATTATGCAGACAAAAGCTTTTTCAAGTGAAAGCATGTGCCTCCAATATACAGTATATAGAAACACATATGACATCCTACTTTCAAAACCTCCATATAAGCAGGGTAAAGTGAGTATACCAGACAGTGACATCCAGCATAGGCTTCAGTTAAATGGTAGGGAACAGGTTAATTGCTGACAAGGAAGTTGCTGCATAAGCCTAGTCTCCTCTGCATGGCTGCACATCCTAAATAGTAGAAATTATTCAGTGACCTAATGGTGGGGCATTCTCTGACCACTACGGATGTGATTTAGTCTTTCATTCATACCAGAAACACACTACACATTGTCATTCCAGAGTGATACCATTTGCTCTGCTAGGTTATTGGAATAGAATTGCATCAAGCGTGGTGTGTTTTATATTTTGTAACCAAAAGCATTTGTTTCAAATAGCTCAGAATTCATTCTGTTTCCTGCATGACCCTTTCTACCGCAATATAGATAACGCAAGATCAGAAACAAAGGATGACATTTTGATAGTGTCTTTAAGAAAGATGGACAGTGAGGTACCTGCCCAACACTGAATGAGTCACAGGAGCCACTGCAATATTCTTACCAGCCTGGTCAAGGGGTGGATTTGGTGCATGCACACTGAAAGCTTTGTTCCCTTTGTAGAATAGAAAAGGGAATTACTAACTATCAGTCACAATGTATTGGAAACCTAATTTTCACATGTGAGCCTTACAAAAAAAGTAATAAATGGCACATGCATAAATATTATTAAATTGAATCAAATTTTGGCTTAAAATATATGATAAATAGACACTCTCCATAGTGTTATGGTGCTAAATGGGCTACCTTATGTTTGTTTTTTCTCTCATGACTGAAGGACATTCCATCGCTGCAAGAGAGGAGATGACAGGCTGGAGGTAACAGGCAACCGGCTGCCAAGTACAGGTGAGCATAACTTTTTTATATTTTTCACTTAGACACAAATGAGCATGTAACCCTTGCAGTGCAGGGGTAGCCCCACTGCATGCGTTAAAAAAAGGTTTGCCCAGAGCTCTTTAATGATTAAATAAATAAGAATAAGAATTGTATGTAAAGACAAAATTATTACTTTTGGATAGTGTCAATATGTTAGACCTCCTGTCTGGATTTTATCGCTGTATCTGTCCTCGCTGGAAAGATTCCGCCCTCTATTTGTCCTGGTGTATGTTGTTACCCTTTCAATCAACAATATCACTGGCGCCAAAGTTCATCCTCCATAGGGGTATAAACACAACAACTTTTCACAGGTGGGTGGCACTTTTAACAGTCAGGGTGTCTGGAGGTCTAGGAAACAGGAAACATAAAAGCAGTGCGCCTCTGAGGTTCTGATGAAGGGGCGTCGCCCCAGAAATGCGTTAGCCGAGTCTGTCATGCAGAAAGAAGGATGTTCACTCCAGACTGCATGCCTTTGATGTGACTGTTTTCTGATGTTCAAGCAGTGCCGATGCACTTCTGTAACTACAGGCTTTCTAATCCCAGCTGTTTGTGAGTACATTTCTTGATTTTAACATTTCCACATAATACAGGCTTCTACACAAGAGCGGCGCGCTGCTTTTATGTTTCCTATGTTGTCACCCTGATAGAAACCGACGGAAAATCTAAAACTTGTCACCAGTGCAAAATCCTCCAGTTGGGACACCTGCTCCTATGACATCTCTAACATGGGAATTCCAATCACTTTAGAGAGATATCCTCTCGTTTACTATTGCGTCCCAAAGACAGGAAGTGAAGGTTAAGGTCTCTTGTGGTACACAGGTAGCAAAAAAAAAAAAGCTAACGTGGTTTTTCGTTACTCTGTCTTAAACTAAAACAAGTGTCGGCTTTATGTACACTTTAATGGTAAAAGCCTGATAAAGGAGTGCCACTCATGCAGCTGGGCGGATCTCGACGTCGATGTCGGGATCCGCTCCGGCTGCGGCGTCTCAGTATACCGCGAGCTGTAGCTTGCGGTATACAGAGCTTAGGGCCACTCATGCAGCTGGGCGGATCCCGACGTCGATGTCGGGATCCGCTCCGGCTGCGGCGTCTCAGTATACCGCGAGCTGTAGCTTGCGGTATACTGAGCTTAGGGCAACGGGAGGACGCTAGTTTGTGTACTCCTGTTACCCTAAGGAGAACTATGGGGAAAAACACTGACCCCATAGTTCTCCTTTAAGTAGTGAAACACAGTTGTTTTTATTATTAGGTGCTTTTTGTGGTCACTTAGCATCATATAAATAAAAGAAACAATAAGATTACAAAAATGAAGGATTTCTTTAGCAGGAAAACACACATTAGTCACGCCATGCGGATTACACTTGTGATGTTATGAGCTATACAATAGTCTCCTGTCATACATGTAGAGACAAGAAAGAAAATGATGCTTTTAATCATGAGCTCAAAGTATGGTAAATTATGGTTCTTCATATTCGTATAGCCCATAATTTACCCTCTCTTTTTTAGGACTGATATAACTATTCTTTATAAGGTCTACTCAAAAAGCTTTTGTTGAGCTGCCAAAGTTAAAAAAAAAAGGAGAAATTGTCAGCTATGGTTTTTTGTGGGTAATCTGGCATACAAAATACAAATTCCAACATTACCGAGCAGGGACAGTATGTTCACTATACATTTTATTGTCACAGTAACGGTCTCTGTGACATGGATTGCCATCTTTTTGCTTTCCCATACAATTTGTTTACTAGAGTATATCTCACAAATTTTTTTTAACAAAACCTAACAGAAGAAATTCGCTTTCGGCAGGTAAAAGAGGGTTTATGAGGGTTTAGTGATTGGGTTTAGATCCACGAAAGATAACATTTTAAAAAAGCAGATATTGCTGCAATACTTACCCTTAATCTAGAGCAGCAGTCACCAACCAGTGGTCTGTGGACCACTGGTGGTCCACGAGAAAATGTTGGTGGTCCCCGGGCCCCTCTGATGCCGTGCAGGCTGGGCCGTCATTGAAGCGGCATGAAGGCTCCGGGGCTGCCTCTCACTGACGCAGCGGCTGTCACAAGGAATGCACGACTCTCAGTACAGTGCGGGCTCTGCAAGAGGCGGGCATCTCGTCAGTACCCGGACTGAGCAGGCTGCGTGGCATAGAAAAAGTAGGGAGAAGCCAGGTAATAGTGACTCAGTGTGATAGATAGATAGATAGATAGATAGATAGATACACATTAGTGGTCAGCGGGATTTAAAATTATGAATTTAGTGGTCCATGAGGTCCGAAAGGTTGGTGACCGCTGATCTAAAGCGGTCACATGCAGTACTTCTTTTCTGCCACAATGTCCTCATTCTTCTTGGTTGGATGACAGCCAGCATTATTCAACCTACTTCCTCTGAATTCAGCCCTTTATTGGACCATCTTCAGTCTGTGAATGGACAGTGAAGCAGAAGCAGCACAGTGATGTATCACTCGCAGTCACTCTGTCTTTCCTCCTGTCAGCATGTTCCTTGTCAGCATTTAAACTGAATTGCTCCCTGGGATGCTTTTTCATTTCCCACTCAGCTCTGCTGTACAGAGGCTGCAAAAGGCTGATACCAGTTCACATTCCGGTACATACACTCAGTGGCGTAACAATCGCCATAGTGAACCAAGCGGCCGCTATGGGGCCCGGGCACAGGGGGGCCAGACCAGGGCGGTCTGGGTCGCTATGGCATGTGGGGGTGCTGGCTGTCACAGACACAGCTCAGCAGCGGCCACGGCGCATTTCCCCTCATAGCTGCTGCGGAGCTGTGTCAGTGACAGCCAGCTGCTGCAGCAGATGAGGGCGGTGTTCGGAATGGAGGAGGCGGGGCCCGCCTCCTCTTACATCAGTGGCCAGCGACCTAAGAGCAGGTGGGGCCAGTGATGTAAGAGAAGGCGGGGCCCGCCGATAGCAGAGGAGGCGAGGCCCGGGGACGGAACAGGAGTCGGGGACGGAACAGGAGTCGGGGCCCGGCGACCACAGAGGCGCTGACAGGTAAGAGATCTCAGACCCTGCAGAGCCCACTATAGAGAGTCTATGGTGGGCTCTGCAGGGTCACTCTCCGCTGGGGCTCTGCAAGTGGCATAACTAGCAATCACGGGGCCCCATACAAAATGTTGCTATGGCGCCCTGTGATTTCCAGTTACACCCCTGCATACACTGCTTGCATTTAAAAACAAATAGATCCTGTGATGTATTAATGTATACACAGATGCATCAATGTGTGTCTTTTATATATGCCTGCTTTACAGTAAAGCAATCATTGATATGACTTGAGCTTTTAATTTCAAAATTGCAGACAAGTCATAAAATCCAACTCCAGTCAAAAACTTTTTTTTTAGTATTTGAGTGGGGAAGGGTTATCTAGCAACTTTATATTGCTGTCTGTCTCTCAATTTGGTAAATATCCTCTTACTTCCTATCTACTGTATTTGACAAGTATTAGACGTGATGGAAAATATCCCCATTTTTTGTCTATATCAGTGATGGCGAACGTTTTTGAGCCCGAGTGCCCAAACTGCAATGCAAAATCAATTTATTTATCTCAAAGTGCCAGCACTGAAAATAATTTTGGTAATGTGTCTAAAGTTGCCCATACACAGTTTTTAAAGTACCGGCCGAAATTTGCACATTCCTGTGTGGGGCTGTCGGCTCCCTTTCAGCCGGCATTCCTCGATCAGCTGATGGAAGGAGCCGGCAGGAAAATCTTTGTGCGATTAGAACTGGCAGCCAATAAGCTGCCCGCTCTGAGCGGGTATACTGACAGGTGCCGGCGGCACCTGTCAGAATACAATGTAAACAGAGGGATTCCTTGATCCACACACTGTTTGTGTTGATGGAGGAATTGGGTCAATGTTTTTTGTTCAGCCGGCGGGTTGAAGGAAAGAAATTCATAGGTGTATGGCCAGGCTTAGTTTGAGCACTGGGGTTTAAAAAATCAGCAGACCCGCAGATTACTTTTACTAAATGACCCGGGGCTTCCCCGCTGTACATTTAGCCCTGCTGCTTGCCCAAATCAAAGCTCAATGTAGTAAAAAACTACCCGCCTGGTGTCTGGTACTGCAGGTCCCGGGTGTCGGGCGATACGAACTTGACTTTCCCGTCATCCGCCATCGCTGGTCTATATGATGGGTTTTTGCACAGAACAGGAAAGACATGTTCCTTCTAACAGACACACATACACACATTTTTGGTAGTTGGAGTCAGAAACTATTCTCTGCTCGGCGGTTGTAATAGAACAGCCAGATGGCAAATCTCCTAATAACTAACAGCATCACAAATTGTAACCAATGGCTACGATTAGTAGCCAGCTTTCCATTTAGTCTCGCACAACTTTTGGTTGTGAGAGGAAAGAGTCCTTCCTGATGGCCAGTCAGCACCAGTGAGAGAACCAGTGTCACCCAGTACCAATGTCATCTTTTACTAGTGCCAGGAGGTACCAATGTCATCCAGTACCAGTGCCATCCAGAACCCATGTAATCCACTACCAATGTCATCCTTTACCAATGCCAGTCAGTATCAGTGTCATCCAGTACCAGTGCCATCCAGAACCCATATGACCCACCTCCCGGCTCCCTGATGGGCTAGGAAGCCGCCTTCACATGTTGCTAAGCAGGCTGGCTTCCTAACCAATCAGGAAGCCGGGCAGCAGGTAATGACCCGCCTCCCTGATTGGTCAGGAAGCCAGGCTGCCTAGGAACAAGTAAAGCCGGTTTCCTAACAAATCAGGAAGCCTGGCTTCCAGATTGGCTAGGAAGCCAGCTTCACTTGTTGGTAGGCAGCCTGGCTTCCTAATAAATCAGGGAGCTGGGTGGGACGTCATGACTCGCGTCCCGGCTTCCTGATTGGTCAGGAAGCCATGCTGCCTAGAAACAAGTGAAGCTGGCTTCCTAGACAATCAGGAAGCCGGGAGGCAGGGCATGATGTGCTCACCCGGCTTCCTGATCGGCTAGGAAGCCAGCTTCACTTGTTTTTAGGCAGCATGGCTTCCTGACCGATCAAGGAAGCCGGCTTCCTAAATGGTCAGGAGGCCAGGCAACCTCTGAAGACGTTGTTCTTTCGCTAGAACACAGGCTTTACAGGAAGTCGGGCAAAGGGTCATGATCCCCTGCCAGACTTTCTGATAATGAAGTCACAATGCACTGGTACTTGGTATCGGCGAGTACCAAAAAAAAATATCGGTACTCGATACCAAAAAACGGTATCGGTGCATCCCTTATATATACCATAGTTTGTAGACTCTATAACTTTCACACAGACTACATGATATATACTTATTTGGCTTTTTTTTACCAAAGAAATGACACAGAATACATTTTGGCCTAAATTTTGGCAGAAAGATTATTTAATTGGTATGTCTTACAACAGAAGATAAGGGTTTTACTAAATTTTCAGTATTTTTCCTTTTATATGCTAAAAAATTAAAAACCCAGTGGTTATTAAATACCACCAAAAGAAAGCTCTACCTGTCCCTAAAAAGGTATATAACATTATTTTGGGTAAATTATGGCATGATAAATGTCAGTCAAAGTATCACAGTGTTGAAAACACTGTAGTTAAGCACACATTTTATAAAACCCAGAAAATATTGAATACAATACTGTTGATAATGTTAATCATGTGACCTTATTTTGTAGGTGGTGATAAGTCTGACCTGAATACACATTTTTGTCTTCATAGCATTCTTGTTGAAATTGTATTACTCCTGAGAAGCTCAGTAAGCTGAATGTTTATTTTCCACTGATAGAACGTATAATTTGTACATGCAGACCGTGATTTTATGTTCTTATGTCTCTCCGAGGGTAAACCAAAAATAATGTATCATGTGATATAAGTGGTGCTGTCTCTAACCTCTGGTGTGTACTTAGCTGGAAAGCCCTTTAATTTGCCCCAACGTTATGGGAATTCTTCCACAACCACGCACATATGATGCCAGGTTTTATATATAAGGTTAGAAAAATTAAAAGAGTATCCACAGTTCTCAATATTTAGCTAACTTTAGCAAGCGCACCAGAAAAAGACATTGCTTTTTACTTATAGCCCAACTAAACCCTCTTCATTTATTACTAAAATGCCTAAATGCTGCATATACAGTAATAATTAAAGGAGAACTATGGGGTAAGTGAACTAGCGTCCTCCCGTGACCCAAAGCTCAGTATACTGCGAGCTACAGCTTGCGGTATACCGAGACCGCCGCAGCTGGGACGGATCCCGACATTACTGTCGAGATCCACCCAGCTGTGTGATTGACAGCTGACTCTGCCTAGTCAGCACTGGAGGATTGGAGCGGGGAGGGGGGGATCCCTGCAGGGAGCCGTGAGTGACAGTCACGGCTCTCTGCAGGGACATGATCGAGAAGTGAGCGAGCAACGGTATGTGTTCGCTCACTTCCCGATCTATTGAGCCGACTTGTGACAGTTTCATAGTCACACGTCGGCTCGAACTATGAGGTTGAGTGATTTTAACCTGTGTGCATGTTATCAGGCCAAAATCACCAGGGTATGTAAACTTTTGATCAGGGTCATTTGGGTAGTTTCTGTTGTCATTATGATTGAAAAAGAGTAAACACAGTTAATTGATAATAAATGGCTTCAGCCAAACACTACCCATGAGTGACAGAAAGGTTTTCGTGTTATCATTCATATTCTCTGAAAAATGGCCAGGAAATCATAAATTCTGCCAGGGTATGTAAACTTATGAGCACAGCTGTAACAAAATATTTATTAGTAATATTTCATGTTTACCTGACTAGAAAGAAATATGTACAAAAACACTTTACATTTCTTTTAAATCCATCATCAACCAGATACTGGAACCAGCAGGCATTTTATTCTAGTGTTAAAACATTCAAATGAGTGTTTAATGGAATATTTGCCTACATATTTCTGTTGTGTTTATAAGGCTTATTGTTTGCAAATGTCTTATAGAGATATACACCCATCATTATGACAACCTGCCTAATATTGAGTAGGTCTCCTTTGCTGCCAAAGCAGCGCTGATCTGTCAAGGCATGGACTCCTGTAGACCTCTGAAGGCATGCTTTGGTATCTGGCACAAAGCTTTTAGTAACAGATCCTTTAAAGGAGAACTATGAGGTGAGTGCTTTTCACTCACCTCATAGTTCTAGCCGACCTGTGACAATGAGACTGTCACAGGTCGGCTCAGTAAGTAGATCGGCATACCGGCGTTCGCTCACCTCTCGAACCTGTCACGGCTCTCTGCCATGACAGGGGAGGGGCTGGATTCCCCCCTTCCCGCTCCAAACCGCCAGCGCTGACTGGCGGAACGGACGGGGGAGGGGGCGGGTACAGCTGCCTCTGCCTCTAGATAGGCAGAGCCAGCTGTCAGTCACACAGCTGGGCGGATCCCGGCACAATTGTCGGGATCCGCTTCAGCTGTGGCGTCTCAGTATACCGCGAGCTACAGCTTATGCGGCAACTTATCCGGCACTTATCCGGCACCTGTGAGTACCTTTATCTCTTTAGATTCGCATATTACATGATTAAGTAAACCTCCTTTGGGTGAAAGAATTTCGGGCGATATCCCGCACCCCAACTGGAAGGACTACCTCTATATCATATCAGCGCCTGACGAGGCTATAGTCAATATGAATCTGTTTTGTACTCACAGAGGCGGCCACAAATGTAACAGTTATGACTTTATGTTTCAATTTTCAACTCTTTTGAGTTTAACACCCATGGTGCTATTTGGAAGAAATGATCAATAGAAGAAATAGCTGTCTATGATCACATCATATCCAATTTAATTGATTCATCTCCAAACCTCTGCGCTCAGCGCTGTTTTTGCTCTCACATTGAGTTATACCGGTTTCACTAGATTTAGCAGTTGGCTTTGGTGTGCATGTGAAGTGAATGATTGTTGTGTCAAGTTTTTGATTCATTTTTATATGTTATGAAATGTCAGCAGGGTTACCTGGTGACAATTAGTAGGTGAAGTGACCCACGACTTTTATAAAATTAAAATAAACTTTATATTTTTATAAAACTCGGCCATCCGACTCTTATTTGTACTGCTTTGACCTCGTTCCCTTTTTTTGCATCCTGGTATCATCTCTTCCCCAGGTAGGCGACACACGCACCCAGCCATCCACATGAAGTAAAAGAAAACATGAGTCATCAGACCAGGCCAACTTCTTCCATTGCTCCATTGTCCAGTTCTGGTGCTCACATGCCCATTGCATGGGCTTTTGGCGATGGACCCAGGTCAGCATGGGCACCCTGACTGGTCTGCAGCTACGCAGCCCCATACACAACAAACTGTGATGCACTGTGTGTACAGACACCTTTCTATAGGAACCAGCATTAACTTTTTCCGTAATTTAAGCTACAGTAGCTCTTCTATTGGATCGGACTACGCCACGGGCCAGCCTTCACTCCCCATGTGCATCAATGAGCCTTGGCCGCCCATGACCCTGTCGCGGTTCACTGGTTTTCCTTCTTTGGATCACTTTTGGTATGTCTTGAACACTGCAGACCAGAACATCCCACAAAATCTGCAGTTTTGGAGTTGCTCTGACCCAGTCATCAAGTCATCACAATGTAGTCCTTGTTAAAGTCGCTCAAATCTTTACACTTGCCCGTTTTTCTGCTTCCAACACATCAACTTCAGGTACAAAATGTTAATTTGCTGCATAATATATCACACTCACTCCCATTTGCCATTGTAACAAGATAATCAATGTTATTCACTTCAACTCTCAGTGGTCATAATGATGTGGCTGATCGGTGTAGATTCCAGTGGAAATACACAGATCAAGATGTGGCTGGAAAAGCGTATTTTTGTATTTGTGCAACGTATTCTTTTTTGTTGTCTCCCTAGATCTGCTACTATGTGTTGTCTGTAGTATTTGTCAAGAACAGCATTTGCTAATAAGCATGTCTAGGCTTTAATTGATGAAGTTTACTAAATGAAGGAGAATAAACATACAGTATAATTGCCTGACACAGAAAGTGGAGAGTGGGGGTTGAGGAGACTGCAACATAATGTAAAAACACAGATGTATGCGATCAGGAGGGACACTATACTATACCTTAAAAACGAGTAAAAGGATGCAGTAATCCAGTCATGTTGGCAAATGTAAGGTAATGTAGTGATAACATAAATAGCAAGTGTTATATTCAGTTATGTTACTATGCTTTTAAAATATCAGCTATGTTTAGAGGGCCATGCTTAGATTTTGTTGCTTGACCTAAAGGTGTCTGTACCTGCTACCACTGACAATGGAAGTTTTATACAACAAAAATACTTTGAACCTATATGGTAATGAAAAACATTGAATAATTTTTTGGGGGGGCGACCCCCCATCAGGTTGGCGATATACATTAAACTGATTTTAGAGACTTTTAGTGCAAATTCTTGCCTGACTTTTGCTCAGAAAAAGAATTGGTGTAGACCTTACCAGTGCACGTTGTGAAACTATCTGCTAAATGTGAGGGGGTTCGCTTTGATATCTTCGATATGGTACAATGCTACAATGATATATAAATGGCACTTCTAAGCATCTGTAAACATGTTCAGCTTCCGGAGTGCTGCAGGACTCCCAAAACCCAAGGATCTATATGGTGCAAACATCAACCAAGCAGTTTACTATGGCCCACTCTCCACATTTCCCTACTGTCCTGTAAGTATGGTGGATAGAGAGGCGCTGGATGTTGGAGAGAGCAATTCATGCAAGTTCTGTTTCTCATTGGCCTCTGTAAATAAATTATAAATGCATTCAGGTGCTTAGTGGTGGGTACTTGCCTACAGTCCATCAGCCTGTTTATCATGTGTGAAGACGCCACGTGTTTAACTGGAACATAGTCGGTCTCAGTGTTGTTATAAGAAAAACTCTATCCCCCAGCATTCCTTTAAATTCATAAAATTATTTTAGCCAATTAAGTAAAAATGAAGTAAAGTTGCAGTAGTTGTCTGTAATGTGACCTTAAGCTCTGGGCCAGCTCTTTCTAAAGCAGTGAATCAATCTTTTGAGTGGGAGGTTGGAATTCGGGGAAGCTCTTTTCCCATGGTTGCAAAAAGAAGAATTAGTAGTATTATATAGTTTATATAGAATTTTAGTAGTATTCAAAAATCAGGACTAACTGCAGACTAAAATTAAAGGGTAATTTTTCTTAACATAAAATTACAAAATGTATTGTATAACAAATATAATGGGGTTTTTTAAGGCAAAAAGATAATACATAATCAGAAAGCACATGTACTGGCAAGACCATAACTACAGCCCGTAACAGTCCTTGCAGATACTATAAGGCTCAGGCATAGGGAGGGTCATGGTTCATGTTTAAAACTCACTATATTTATCAGTACTCCTTAACAACGAAATATTGCTATGATTGCTAGCCCAGGAGTCAAAAAATGCAGGCTAATTGCACATTGATCTGCCAGTTTAGTGATGGTTGATGGCAAAGAAGGAGTTCCTTTCCATTGGAATACACCACAGGCTTAGCTTAGTAACGGCTTACAAGGAGGAAGCTGAATCTCCAAATAGTCCTGCCTGCACTTGTGTGAAATGACCTGTTCAAACTGCCTGTTTGCAATTTTTACAGCCATGGACCCATTTGTTGGTGCCCTTACAGTTCATTGAAACAATGCTTCATGCCTCCTAAAAAGTGTTGAAATTAAAAGCAATTGTCTCATGTATACCTGCATGCCTTTAGTATGTCATAGAGTACAGCCACAAAAACTGTGAAGAGATACATTATTGTTTATTCGCAGATTTGTTGGTACACCTAGAAAAGATATGAAATAATTTGCTAATAGTGATATTTCAAACTATCTCTTTTCTGTTGTTAGTATTACTCATGTCTGCAATCTTGTAATCAGTCAGTCTATCTAAATGGAGAGGAGTAGTCACTGTTTGGTATTCGTGTGTGCACCACACGGAACATGGACCAGAGACAGCAAAGCATAAAGTTGTCTGAGGGGATCAGAAAGAAAATGATAAATCAGCATGTCAAATGTAAAGGTTATATGGCCATCGCTAAGCAGCTTGATCTTCCTGTGACCAAAGTTGCATTGAAGCGTAGCCAACCTCCCGGCCATGGAAAAGGAAAATCGACTCCATAAGTATAGTGCAAATGGTAAAAAAAAGGGCCAAGAAAAACCTCCAAAGAGACACAAGCTGAACTCCAAGGTCAAGGTACATCAGTGTGTGATCACAACATCCATCACTTTTTGAGCACTTTGAGGGCTTAAAGGAAGAAGACCCAGGAAGACTCCACTGTTGGAAGAAAAACATAAAAAAGAATGTCCTTTGGACAGATGAGTTAAAACAGGAGCTTTTTTATGTTCACAAAATTAAACTTTCAAAGCAAATAACACCATACCTACTGTGAAACATGGTCAGGGCTCTGTTATACTGGGATTGTCTTGCAGGTGTGGGACGTGGATGCAGTTTTTTGTTGGGTACTATTGATTTTACCAAGGGAAGCTTGTTTTCCTGTAATCTGCAACCTTTGTTCAGTTTAACCATGAGGATTCTAAATTCATTAATAAATTGTAGGCTGCCCACCTCTGACCATCAGCGTTATGGGGGTGGCCAACTTCCCTTGATGGGAAGTCTATCAAAGTTTTTCTATCGGACCGTTTGAATTTTTTGATTACACCCCTAACATATGTTTTTCAGAATAAGCCATGGGCCTATTTTACCCCATGACATCTACTTCTGAATGCTGTGTGTAATGCTTTGTTTACTGCTGAATGTGTGTTCTTTCATTGTTCAGTCTGCATCACGTAAAGTAGGAATACACAGCACCAAGTTTTATCCACAAATTAATTTATTTCCTAGATTTCAAACATCCATCAAAACAACCTGTTATTCTACGAGGAGATGTTTATTAATTACAGGAATCTTTCCACAAGACCGATGAGTGGCTATTTACATAATTTTCGAGTGACGCATTAACACTTCATTAGTTAGAATTTCCAACACAAACCACAGTTCATGGAAAATTGACCCACCCAGGGAGGTACTTGTACCATGTAAGTGTCCTGGGATAACAGCACTGTTCCCAAGCACCAAGTGACCACTAGTATTTTTTTGTCTTGTCTCTGAGCTGTACCCTGGACCTTATCTATCAAAGATATCTGACAGGAAATTGTAATGCCCAAAGCAAGCAGCTGCATTTCTCCTTTTATTTTCTAACCTGCTTGAAAAATGATAGCTGGAATTCATGGGGCAATTGTTTGCAGAGAATAACCATCACCGTGCTTTTATATATGAGATTCAGTGATTTGCATAAGTACTAACCTCTGTTGAACTTTTCCACAATTTGTATTATTACAACCTTAAATTAAAACTGATCTAATTGGGGCTTTGGGTTGAGTTAAAGCCGAACTCCAGGCAAACAGTTAAATATGCAGATGAAATACATAGGGAGTTGTTTTACCTTCCAAAGGATTTTTACCTTCTAAAGGATTGTAGAAGACCCTGCTGCAGTTAGGGTAGCCATACACATCAAGACTTCTCTCATTTGGTCCCACAAGCTGAAGGAGAGAGATCACTCAATTCCTACCAGCTCATAGGTGCTCAGGTGTGAGTACTAATCCCACCACAAAATGTCAGGTTTTTTTTTGTTGCTTTGTAAAATAAAATATTTCACCTATGAATGATAAGTAGGTTGAGTGAATCAAATTGCAAACAAAATGTATATTCAGGTTGTAACACTACAAAATGTGGGAAGATTTATGCAAAGCGCTATACATTTTCATTCAGTGTTTACCAAAAAAATATCAAAATTTACCAATCACTTATACAAAAGAGAGTCAGATCTCATTGTTCCAGAACTGCTGATAGACATAATTTAGATCAGGGGTAGGCAAATACCAGCCCTCCAGCTGTAGTGCAACAAAAAATCCCATTCGGCATTGCAAGAATCTGACAGCCACAGGCATGGCTTCCAAAGGTAGATACATGATGGGATTGTACTTTCAGCACAGCTGGAGGGCCGGAGTTTGCATACCCCTGATTAAGATCTTTGCATTATCTGTGTGTGGCTAACATGAGTACATTACATTTTGTTACTGTTCAAGGTGACCTCCAATCAGTGTTAGTGTGAGATGATAAGAAATAAATTACAATATCTATGAACAGAATAAACTATAAACTTCCACTCACTTAATAACATAATTTGCATAATATGCATGAATATAATAGTACATTGTTGTATTTAAATACATTACATGCGGATGGAATTACAACCTCTTTGTGTTTCCTAATCACAGTATAAGGAATGCTGGTCAAACAGTACCCAACAATCCAAAGTGCAGTAATATTATTTAGACAACATGTTTATTATAGGGAAACTGTAAACCTTATTTAAATGTCAGGGTGACGATAGCTCATCCCTATGGCTCAGTAGCAGTTATATTTAATGTGTTAATAATGTAGTCTGATTTTTTAGTACTGCAAGATATTTGAAGACTCGATGACTGGCCACCAAACTTGTAGGTTATGCCAAGCATGTGACATGCAGTGCATATCTACATCTCCTCTCACCATATCCTAGCCTTGGTGTATACTGAGGTCAGTCTCTCAACATAAACCAAGCATAGAGATGCTGATGGGAGACATAACATGTGCATCAACTATTATCATTTCCATAATAAAAGAAAAATGCAAGTGAGTTGGCAAGATAAGTTCATAACTCCTACCAGTAGCTTCCTTACACAAGCTGCCTGTGTTTTCTCCTGGTAAGTTAATCCTTGACGGTATATTGTTCATGAAATGTACAGTACTTAAAGTCACCCTTTCCTTTGCCAATGCAGGACAAAGTAAAAGTTTAATTTAGCTCCTCCTTCCCGTAGCAGTATTCACTTGCCTTTCTTTAGCTCTCTGTCACTCCATTAAACCGCTGGAAGTGAGGTGAAATACCCATCGCTTCATGGCATGGGTGAGATCACTTCAGGCCATGGGTAAGCATATGACTCATTCCCATTCTCTCATTTAACAGTGCTGGTGCCTCATGATTGGTCCAGTGCTGTCAGGTGAGGCACGGGAAGTAGTCAGTGGCTCTGTGTAAGCTCTAATTAGTCAGTTTGGAGCTTACACAGAACTTTCTTTCCAAAGTTGGCTTAACATGAGAGTGAAGAGAGGTGGGTATATGCTGCTAAGGAGGGGAGGAGCTATGTAAACCCTTTGCTCTGCACAGACAATGGAAACGACCACTTTAAACTTTACAGTAATGATAGACTTCTTTTCCTTCTTATCCTTGTTTTTTAAAAGGTATATGTCATCAAACAAAAATGCCTTTCGAAGAAGCTTGTGATTTTTATTGGTCCTTCTTGGCACCCAAGCTGCACTATAGTTCCTGTACCCGTGACTCACAGTGAAGCTGAACAGGTCCTCCACTGCACCAGAAAAAGTAATAATTGACCAGTGATTGGATAGATGCCTCCACTGGAGGCTTCTCTAACCTGTTATGATGACAGGTTCCCTTTAAGTGTCTAAATTATATCCTGCTGAAGATTGGATATAATCACTGTTATCTATCTAAACAGAAGACTATTTTTGCTTGTGCGCATGTTTGAGTAAAGTAAACTTATCACTAGGCCCAATTGCTGTTCACCACCTGAGCATCCCTATTGGTCTATTATGTCACTCCCATCACAATAAAAAATAGGGATTAGGTGGCCAGAAGGGCAGGGCCAAGCTTGACTTTTAGGGCTTGTTGCACTAGCTACATGATAAAATGCAGCATTTAACCACAGCTAGCATCCACTAAGTGGCAGCGGTAAGCCGCGGTGCCTTGCGTTGTTTATTTTGCTAATTTTCTTTGGAGTATACAAAGTGTACACACTATTCATGTCTCTGCACGACATCACTTTACATTGCAATGCGATGTCCTCCGGTGGCATCCAAAGTGCTGTGGAAAAATGCAGTATGTCTGCATTTTACCGCAGGCCCACCACAAATTACACCTGCATTGTGGTGTGAACGGAACCCATAGATAACAATTGTTTCCTATGTGCCCTATCTATCGGTCACTGCCGTTGGTCCACTGGAAAAACACCAATCACCTCTGTATATGTGAGCAGGGCCTTACAGAAAACTTTATTATTTGCATACAGTTTAAGCTAGTTATACCTACGGATCATTTTTCTATGAAGTTAAAGTTTTCCTTTGCTTATTCTTATTTTTTATCATATACACAGTTTAAATTCCCTGACTGTGTGACAAGTTTATATTAGGAGTATATCTATCCCACTAAAAAGGAAAGAGCAAAAAATAACCTACTTAAATATAATTTAATAAGAGCAGCAGGAGTGATTTCTTAACAAACCAAACATGAGTCGCCCACTGGCTTCTTATACCTCCTAAGTACTCCATTAGCAATCTCTCAGCACATGAGTTCTCAGGTCTGCCAACTTGGTAGGATCATTGCAAGGGATTCTTGCTCTCTTGTGTACATTTTATGTTTTATATTACAGAGAATGCACCAGTAAGAGTGAGACTTCTGTTGCCTGTCCCACCCCTGTTGGATTTAATGAGCGGGGTGCAAGACTGGCACTACAGAATGGATATCTTTTCTCTAGACTCCTTGGGATATCTAATCTAGAGACCTTAGGAGAATCAAGAAGCCAGTGGGTGATCAAAAAGTGTCCACCATAACTGAAATATCAGTTTAGGTGAAATAGCTCTTTAACAATACAAAATGTGGATTTGAATCCACTAGAATGTCTGCTTTAGAGAGTTCTTTAGGCATAAAAATGTACATTATGAAGCAATAACAATAGAGATATAATTTAAATATATTGTTTCTTACAAAAAGTCTGTTGGTTGCAACCATCCCTTATATAAGTTAATTATATCAACAAGTCATTTACAGGAGATGTCATTTGGCACACAAATAACTACAAAATCAGTTGATCATACAATGATACAATTCATATAATCCTTATATTTACACGGTTTAACAAAGACAGCAAAGCCTTGTGTTCACAATGACTTCAAGTGTAATTCCACTTTCGCAGCCAAATTAGGATAACGCCTATTTTATATTTGTTATATGTTCCCATTCACGTAACATAAGCTAAAAAAGTAAATAAATAAAAAATGCTTCTTGCAGTTTGAATAGCTTTGACTTGGGTTAGGGTTTAAGGGTTCAAAATTAATTGTGTTTCTATTCCTTATAAACGTTCGGAGGGTCTGTGAGGGGTAACGTCCATTCAGAGGTGGCTGGACCATTGTATGTTAATGAAGCTCATTAGATAAACACAATCCTCAAATTTCAGTCCTAAGAATTTCCTTTAGGACAGACCACTGTGAAAGGGCTCATAAAAATCTGGATTCAGCCATTTTGCCTCCTTTAACAAAACATCTAATGTAAGTATTTATTTTAAGCGTTATTTTTCAGTATGCTGTGTGAATAGGAACACATAATGAACATAAAGAGGGATTTTCCTAAAATCGACTGCAAAAGTGAAATTACACTTTAAGCCCTTTCAGCGTACCCCCTCCATGTCCTTCCCTGTATTACCTTGTACATAGTTAGTCAGGTTGAATAAAGACACAAGTCCATCGAGTTCAACCTGTAGAGTACAAGCACTATATTGGTTTATCATTCCCTGCCATTCGAACAGTATAATACTGCATGGAGGGAAGCAAAAACTGATTGCAAACATTCCTCCATCTCTGAAAATAAAGCTAACAAGTTTTACCTCTGCAAAGAAAAAATCAAGATAAATATTAACAAAAAAAAGTGCTATTCTAATAAAGCAGATTCCTAGACCTTCAGTTTCCTTTTGTTTGATGAAATTTGTGTCTTTGGGACAGGAAGTAAAGAAAAATAACCCAAGTAGGACTCTCAAAGCAGGAAAAAAAACAGCTAGTTTTTTTTTAACAATTTGCTTGTCTAACCAAACCTAAAAAAAGGTTTTAGCTTTACTGTAAATTCCAAAGCCCAGCCAAAGGCTGTGTTAGCCCTCAATCGCACTATAGCATTTTGTAGCCCCCCCAGAAAACATTAATTTCTATGGCCATGTTCACATTTGAGCTTTTTGTAGCTTGAAGCAAAACGACTGTCGCTTTGTAGTACATGAGCTTCTTTTTGGCAGATTCTGCGCTTCTTGACCCAATAGACTGCAATGGAAATATCAGACTGGACACATCTGCATATCTCCTGCAGACCCAAATTTGCTGCAGTAGTAAGTTATTGAAAAATCCCTCTTTTTGGGTGAGTAGAAAGTGACCAAGCTTTTTCTGCACCACTTTCAGCAAAAAAAAAAAAACACAAAGAGGAAAATAATGGATTGCATTTGGACAGGGATGGCATATAAAAAAAGAAATGTATGATGTAATATTTGTTAAAAACTGAATTTAATCTGTTTACAAATTAAAGTGACCCTGTCACTAAAGGGTTAAAGCGAAACTAAACCCGCCCGGTAAAAAAAAGATGCTGTGTTCTTACCTTTCCAGTAGCCCATGTCTTTAAAGCCAAGTTGTATCTGACACTTCTGGGGGTGTGCACACTTGCTCCTCCCGCTGTTCACGGTGGTTCCTCCCACTGTCCTGTACAATACATACGAGCCAGCAGAAGGAACCACAGTGCACAGTTGCAAGGAGGGAGAGCAGGTATCCAATGCATCCAGAAGTGTTGAATACCTGCAGAAGAAGGTCTGCAACATGGTGCATTTGAAGACATGGACTGCCGGAAATGTAAGTATACAGCATTTTCTTTTACAGCCTTGGCTTCGTAGTGACAGTCACTTTAATAAACTCCATAAGGAAAATGGATTTTACTGTGGTAATAATAATGTGACAAACAATCAAACAGCACTAGGTTTTTATAAATAGCCCATAGGGGTAAAACAAACTAAAAAGTTGGAAATATTGCAAAATGTCTATATCACATCTTTATAAACAGACTCCAAGAAACCAATCTTGTTTGCATTTATTATTACCTGTTCAATCCCACCAAATTAAACCAGCTGTAAGACATTATGTCCCACTAATAAAGTTTAAACTAGCTTGTTTTTTTTTAACACAGTGTAGCTTTCTGACCACCTGACAACATGAAAAAGAACATTTACTGAGTAACCACCACCCACAAGTACAATATATTTACAAAGAGAATGTAATGAAGAGGACTTTTTAGTTATTTGCACAACTGATGATGTTGAAATCCAAGTTCATGTAACGTTCAAAAATAGTTCTTGTATTATTGCATCTTCTTCTGTTGTATAATAATCTCAGATATTTTGTTTCTTTGTTCTGTGCTTTGCAAAAAGGAAGAAACCATTTAGAAGTCTGTTTCATTAAGTAATCCCTTTGACAAACCAGGCTCCATATTAGCTTTTGTGTTCATGAGTTAAGTGTTTATGGCACAGGTATTTTGGCACACATTTTCTTTATATCAGTTTCCATCTGTAGTATTGGCCCATGCTGGAAATGTGTCCAGGTCGAACATGACGCGGCCCCAGCTGTTAATAGCTACCGTCGTACATAATACACCGATGACATTCATCATCATACCTGTTTTCACCTAGGAATAAATAATAAGTTACCTTAACATGATTGTTGTTGAACAATGAAATGCCACAAACTGAATGTAGTCCCCGTCTAGTGGAAGTCCAATGGCAATGCACAGCACCATTTTTTTTTAACAACCTGTGTTTTGTAAAAGTTGATTAGCGTAAACCTTCAAGTGAACCTGTGCTATGTCCAGGCCAGGTTCACTTTTAATAATGGCCCTTGCAGCAGTTTATAATTACTGTCCTTTCACTCTCCCATAGAAAATAAAATATCAGGGTAGGGAAGGGCAGGTAACTCACTTCCCTTTCTGCCATGTGACAGCACTGGTGCTTGGTGACCTATGGGAGTGGAGAGTGAGAGTCAAAACACAACCTCTGTCGGATAACTGTCCTTGACTTCCAATCCAAAAAACATGAGTTGAAGTGAGCAAAATCTCCCCAAAATGAGGTAAAATTCAACCTTCAACGGCTGCTACTAGAACAGACACCAATTTCAAGATATCCAATATACTCCTGTACCGGAGACAACCATAACATTTCAGATCTTTGCTTACCCTCTGTCTTGGGAACAATGATCACATTTTAATATATCCAATCTACTCCTGTACCGGAGACAACCATAACATTTCAGATCTTTCCTTACCCTCTGTCTTGGGAACAATGATCACAAAAGCAAATAGTGAAGATGGATCTTCTCCAATGGGAACACAGACAACAATAAAAATGTGACAGAAGCTCTAAACCCCCCTCCCCTTTTTTTTTTTAGACAGAGTGGTAATAACTATTTAATTTTTAGGCCACTTGCATACTTATATGTATAAATTGTGATTAAATATTTTAAACGATAAAGAAACTTACCATATCAGAAACATGGAGATGACCATAAGAGAAGACAATGGCATTAGGGGGTGTAGCCACAGGTAACATGAAGGCAAAGGAGGTGCTCAGCGTACAAGGAATCATTATGTACAGTGGATTAACCAAAATGGATTTGGCCTAGGATACAGAAAGATAAACAGATGAATATATCAGTGACCTGCAGTATTTTTACCTATATTGGACCCAGAAGGTTAATCCAACCTACAGGAAGTCTTACCAAACTCAGATCATTAAAATAGCACAATCTCTGAATAGCCTAACACATGGGCGGTTTACCACGTAATCCTCCAAGTCAAATTTATTTCTTTTTGCACCAACTAGAAGTTTTAAAGAGTATATATCCAGCAAACTAAATCATTTAAACAATATACTACAACTACATACTGGATCTCCCATTGTATTCTTTTCCTTCTAATATGGATATCCAAAGAACTGAAAAGGTTGTTAAAACTGTTATTGTAGCACATATATTTAGTAATGCTTTTTTAGATTGAAAAAAATGCTCCTATGTATTCCCTATTATTACTACAAATACTACTTGTAAGAAATGGTTTGACCCTCATTCTGCTGTCATTTAGATATAATGGTGCCATAACAGAACAGCTGTAGAGTATCATGATACCACCAAAGAACCAGTTTATCTGAACCGCCAATGTCAGTCCTTATAAACAGATTTTACTTTCAAGGACTGGCATGGCAAAATGTAAAACTTGGATTCTAAATTAGGTGAGGCTTGAATATCGAAGACCCATCTGTTTTAGTACACCGAGACCCTAAAAGCCTAGGGCCAGTACTTATTTATTCTACAACAGTAAAACAATACATATGCTCACTGTTCATGAAAGAATTGTTTCTACCACCATCACATTACTAATTTGCAATGACTGCAAAGATTTTGCAATACACCATTGCATAAAATCCAATTCAAAATGGAAACACTGCCTACGAGTTCCTGCAATATTGTTTTACAAACCCATGTTACAAGCATATGACAGTGTGTACAGTGACTCTTATGTATGATCCAGCCAAGCCCTTATCATTCGCAATGAATCATGTGAATGATAAAGGCTTCTTGGGGTTTAATATACCTATTACCTACCATGGATGCCAGGATGGGAAGGAACAGAGTTGCTGTAGCAACATTACTGGCACATTCAGTAAAGACAGCGATCATTAATGACAGAATGATGGCGATGGCCCAAGCTGGAATGCTGTGAAGAAATGTCATCTGATGACCAAGCCATGTAGAAAGACCAGATGCCTGTGGGAGAGAGGAACCAGAAGCAAACATGGTAGTGACTATTTTATTTTTGCGATAAAAATTGCAGTACAAAGACTTGTGCAAAATGCATTCACCCATAGCAACCAATCACATTTCACTGTAGTCATGCCAATTGAACATAATTTATGACTAGATGCCATGGCTGCTGAACTTCAAACGGTTCTGGTCTTTATCTTACTAATAAAGGTAACTAAATATTAACTAAAAAAATAACAAACATTTGTTGTTCACAGAATCCTAGTTGTTCCTGCCGGCAATATTACTTTCATGCACAAGGAGCACACATTCAAGAATCAGCAGCTATAAGCAGAACAAGCTAGTAATGGAGTTGTTAGGTAATACATTATTGTACCTCTTGGTTTGTAAGAGAAAAAAATTGTCTAACTTATGAACAAAAACTTTCCATGTAATCTAAATATGGACAATTGATTCAGAATGAAAACGACTCCATCAGGTGGATCACCTTCCTAAATAGATGCCATTCATGAAGCCATGCCAGTTCTCACTTACCATGACATTGAGAAATTTGAAGAAGATTGGACAGAAAGGGATTGTGTAGGTGGACCACACTGTGAATTGTCCTAAACAGCTGTCCACTTTTAATTTGCACCAGGAGACTACTTTAAAGCTAGAGATTTCTCATCCAACCTGCACTATTCATGGCAATGGATTGCATCACAATGCACAGAGCATTCACATCTGTGCATTGTGGCTGCAAGTGTATTTTCTCTTACTGTATTTGTTTATTGGGATGCCATTCAGAGTGAGTTGCAATGCACATACTGTGCACTGCAGTAATGTGTTAAAATGTAGGTAGCCTGTTACCGCAATGAACAGATATGAATCCAGCCTAAAGGATAAAAACAATTAGGACAGGGTAAGGCAATAGGTGGAAAACTAGAAGGCACCAAACAAGCCAGGCACAACAACACTAGACAAATAAACACTAGAGGGTTGAGAAATAGTGGAATGAAAGGACAGGTAAGGTACAATAAGTCAGTAAAGACAGGTGATAAGTAAGGATGCTTCCCTGTCCAAGAAAACTGATAGGTGCATAACCCTTATGGGAGATTGGCCATTGGTGAAAATGGTGCACTGTTACTATGTTGCGGGAAGTTCCAGGAAGTTAAATGTGTACATACTTGTTTCCTCCTTTAACTTCCCTCCTGTTCTGGAGATCTGGCAGGTATTTCACAGGTCAATTTACTCATCTGATACCTAACACCATGTCACATACGATGTTGCCAAATACACTAAAACGCAATTCATCATATTCAAAATGATTCTAAAAATTCAAGCTATAACTGTTCACTCGCCATAGAACCTTGTCTAGGAAATATTTTTTTCTTTTTATTATTTTGTTCTCTTGGCATGTATTCATAAAGTGGGACAGAATGTTCAGCCAAGTAAAAGCTTTCCTATGAAAGCTACAATTTTCTCTTGGTAACATTATAGATTTTCTCTCTGTTGAACTTTTTACATTTTAAAAGTTGATTTTTTTATCTGATTATGCAGATAAAGGCCCCATTAAAGGAGCAGGTCAGTTCTTATGCCCCAGACCAACAGGGAACCTTGGGGAGTCGCCAGAACACAGTTCCTCTTGGCATGAAATTGTACACACTATATTGAACAGAATATTGAAGAATAAAACAAATGAGAATGTGCAGAATACTTGGAAACTGTTTAAATGTTCACTCTGTGTCCTCAATAATAATATACTTACGTCACTGCCTTTTGCCAATGCAAAGCCTCCCCCGAGAAGAAGAACAATACTCCATGGCATCTTCTTATGAACAACCTTCCATGTGAGTAATGGTGCTGACATAAATGATTCTTCTTCTATACAAACAAGGACAGTAATCAAGTATTCAGATAATATTGTGGCAGTAAATCCCTAATGCCGCCATCTTGCACTAATAACAGCCATAGCCCATGTAATATTCTAGAGAACAAGCACACACTATCAGTTTAGTGTATCAAGTCAGCATACTACATGTGTGGATTGGTAAAGGTGGGAAGATGTCTCCCTGAGAATAAAACCAACCAACTGCGGTCACTCACTGAAGTAGTGAATACACATTTCATTGTTTTCCCTATTTATGACCTAATCAGGTTATATATACTCTCTGTGTCCATTTTTTCTTCTTATGTGACTGAATACCTGGTAAATGTGCTCAGCTATCAAAATGTTAGCTGTAGTGTGCATGTGGGTTGGTCATATGTCTTCACACAGACATGTTGGCAAAGGATTTGTAGTGCCAACTTATTGTTTTAATATATGTTTTTGCCAACATTTCTGTACTATAATGGCATAGGCTTTTTCGGTGCAACAGTTTTTCAGTGTAAAGGTAATGTAAGGTTTGGTTATTGGAAATGTAAGTTTTAGGGTTAATGGTTAAACGATTGTTTAGTAGTAGAAAACTAAGTAGCCCAGTAATATAGCACCACCCCCTCAATACTCATAATAAGATTGAAGACAGACCAAATGGGGTTTAAGAGGTGTTGCAAAAATCATAAATACATCATATGATTTTATTATAAATGATTGTTTCGGTTAAGTGGTTATTGTTCGCAAATTAACCTGATTAAGGCTGATTAGAGAAATGGTTACAGTTGGCTGGGGTTGAGATTAGATGTTAGGTTGAGGTTTGGAGTTTGGATTAGGGGTTAGGTTGAGGGTTGGAGTTTGATGTTTAGGGCTATTTTAGTTAGTTTTTAGTTAGTTAGTATTTTAGTTATTTTAGTTAGTTGTAGGTTTTTGGGTATGATTATCACTAAACAATATCATTACCTATAATATAAGTCTAAGTGATGAATACATATTAGCATTAAAAATGTACTCTTGCACAGTTTGGTGTGCCAAAGATGTTTAAACCTATGCTTCCATGCCAAGAGCAATCATGCTAGGTTTTAGAAGCCAAAAAACAATGTGCTATATTTGCGATGCTCACCAGTAGGCCACACAATTAAATTAACCAGTTTAAGCAGTCATGAAAAAATATTGAAAAAAAAATGTTTGAAAATAGAATAAAACTTGCAGCCACCATAATGTCTATCAATCATTTTGAGAATTGCCAGTTCTTAGATTTTTTTTTTAGGATAAACAAAGATTTACCCATATATAATCAGATTAACATCAGTTAACACCAGTTTTGATTTTGCATAACAAAATTGAATAATCAGAAAAATGTTTATCATACTGGCACATTATTTTAATATTCTAATTAAAGTCTTTGTTAAGCCAAAACGTGTTTCTTTGGATTAGAACGTAAAATATAGAATGCATTGGATAGAATGTAGAAGGATTGAAACCTATACCAACTTTTATTGGTGTCTGTATTTCTGCAGGAGAGATTAAACCTCTTTACTGGTCCTGGTTACAATCCCAAATTTCAAAGAAACAGGAGATGAAAGGTAACCTGACCTGTTCTGTTGAAAACTAAGAATGGATTTCTCCTCACTATGTACTTAGGCCCCTTTCACACTGTTGATCAGAAGAGAATCCATGCAAGGATCCCCTGCTGATTGGAATGGTACGGATTGGACGTCACTGCTGTGACATTTGTGTCCATCCAAATGAAATGACCGGACCCCATGCCAGTCTTTGGGGAATCAGATGTAAACAGACTTGTGTCCATTTACATCAGATTACCCTAATCCGGGGCAATCAGGTCCGGCGAAAGACCTGTCCTTTTAGATCTGGCTGCCCACAGATTTACATCGGGCATACGATCAGGCCCACCTGAAAAGCTGACAGGCGGACCTGTTCAGACCAGCCATCTGAAAGGGGCCTTAGTGATGTAAAATCTCCCTGATGGGACACAGACAGACACACATACACACACACACACACACACACTGACAGGGTCGTAACCATTCGTTACTCTATCCAAATGTGTAGTTAAGATAAATCATAAGTAGAAGTCCCTGTTTTTGGTGTCTGCAAAATTACATATATTCCACTGGAAGAAGTTAATGTGACTAGACCATGTCATATAACAAGACAAATCAAGGACCTGTTTTGCTTTTTCTGCTAAATGTATGTACAAAATCTAGATTATACTTCACAAGACATCATTTGTTCCACAGCCTTAATATCCCCACAAAGGGACTAACACATTTTTGATACATGTCAAAAAGCTCAACTAAATGTGAATTGCCAGAAATGCTTGTCTGGTAGCAGTCTGGTTTTAGGTAACTTGCAGAAGAGCAGACTTTGAACCATCCACATAGATATTTACTCTATTTGCACCCATATTTTTTTATATGTTGTGGATTCAGTACAATAAAGGCATGTTGTGTGTTGGTTGTGCTTTATAGGTTTGGTATTTCTTACCTTCTTGGGGATCTTCCAGATCAAAACTGTCACTCTGTTTATGGCAGGTAAATTTAGGTCTTTTCGCTGGTAGAACAAAAAGAAGGACAGCTACAAATATAGCCACTGTGGCATCTGTTACATACCTGCAGATTAAAAAGACAGGTAACTGTTTACCATTGCAAGTAAAAATACATGTGGAATATCATAGGATTTATGACTGACACCCAAGCATTTCACAAGACTTCAGTCTACATTTTTTTTGGCCAAATTTAACAAATACGTTAAGGAAATCATGCCATAATATTACATAATGATACAAAAGCACTTTGAATACCTTGCATCCTAATCCTCATACCATCACCATTTACCAAAGAGAATAATAAATAGTCTCCACTTTTATCATACAGTATGCAGCATATAGTACACAGTATATATTAAATTATATAGCTTAGTATATATAAAGATATTACCAATACTGGAGCAAAAGAATCTGGAACAGTTGCCCATGGCAACCAATCAGCTTCTCTCTTCAGTTTGTTCAGTTAGGCTGGGTTCACACCTAGATGACATGGCGCATAAATCAAATTGCGCGTTTCTGTGAGCAGATTGTAGCTGATTATTGATAGTAAGCAAACACACGTAGAAACGCGCAAAAACTCAGCAAACACGCATTTTTAGGTGTTTCCTATTGAGTCTATGGGGCCAAGCGAGCTGTAATATGCCAAAAAAAAAGATCATGTACTTTTTCCAGTGACAGGCATTTTGCTTATTGTGACAAAACGTTCAGATGTGAACAGGGCCATAGAAATGATTGGATTTTTTGGGGGGCATATTTTTTTGAGTGTTTTTTAGGGCAGAAAATAAAAGGTGGAAGCTGATTGGTTGCCATGCACAGCTGTTTCAGATTTTGTCTGCTCCAGTTTTGATAAATTCCCCCCATTATTTTTTTAATTTTCTTTGTTACGTAGCTCTGCTCCCTTATACAGTGATATTGTGTTGATCATGCATTCTGACCTCTAATGTAATTTTTATGGCGTATTAGGGATGCATAATTTCTTAACACTGCCAAGTAAAATGCTCGGTTTGGATATTTTTGTCATGCTTACATCCAGATGTACATAAAGTCACACTATCGTCTTGCTCATCCAGGGAAAAGTGACAGGACAGAGTAACAGTGTCCTTGCAAAGTGGCCCCCTGACCCACTGACACTCACTTTGCAAGCACTTCCTCACCATTTCTTTCATGGCTGCAACCGGCACTAAAATTCTCAATGTCGTATGCGAGGGGTAGTGGGGTTTTTGCTCCCTCTGTCATGTGATAGTGCTCAGGCCGAGCAGTTGGCTGCAGGATCTGAGCACACATGGGAGGGGGGCACATGCTCCCCCATCCAGAGAAGCACCAGGTATTATTGCCAGCTGCAGCAGAGAATGGAATGGCAGTGGAGAACTGGCAAGGTATTAGTGAATCAAAGGACCTCTTGGCAAAGATGCCATCACTTTGCCTTGAATGGCCCAGAATGTTATGCATGTTAACACCTTACAAATATACAGTATATATACATTTACAAGTGATATTACAGCTTTCCAAGTAAACGTTTTATTTTTCCAGGTGTGACTTTGCTACTGTTTCATCTCAGAATATCAAGGATCTATTTTACTGCAGACGAGTTAGAAGGAACGTAGAGCAATTTCACTGGATATAATGCTATTACTGGAGGTGGTCTTGGCATGGTTGGAAGTTGGTAATGTTAGGAAAAGAACCGTCTAAACGTTTGGCTCCCAAAACAATAGCCCTGTGCTAGGTATATCCCTTTTACAAACAATGTTTTCTTGTTTACTAGTCCTACCTTGGCTTAGAATATTGTGACAGTTTGTAATTATGTTAATATGGGATGGTTATTGCGACTGTGCCTAATGGTAAATTCTAGATAGGGAGCAAGATGAGTCTTGGGTAAATTAGAAGAAAAAGCATAAAATACAATTCAAAACATTACTAAATAAAAATACAAAAAGACTTACTCTACATTGTCCTTATTGAAGAGTACGGTGGCCCAACCTCTAACAAAACCGGGATCTCTTGTAAACCAAAGGATGACCAGCACAGTGAACAGAAGAAGCACATTAAACTCCGCAAAGGAAATTGGCCCCAGCTTGCGGTATTCTTCTCGGATGACATTATAAGCCGCTCGTTCCTTCTCTGAACTTTTAGCTCCACAGCCCCATGACTTCTTTAAGCTTAATATGAGGAAAAGGTGAAGGGGTTACTCTTTAATGAAGCCATAAAGGTGATTTGATGAAGAATACATAAACTCCTTATCTTTACCTACTGTCACTTTGCTCAATTCCCTACAGTATCTGCATGACTAGTCCACCAAATATACCTGTAGGAAGGAGAAGAGAAGAAATAGAATAGGAAACTGAATAACAGAAAAGCAGCTGAGAAAAAGTGGCAACACAGAATATATAATTAATTATAGAAGAGGCAGGAAGTAAAATCATAATACACATTGGGGGCATTTATCAATACTGGAGCAGACAGTTTTTGTCTGCTCCAGTTTTGATAAAATTCCCCCCACAGTATATTAGGCAAAGTACAGCCAGAGAGGAAGGGCAGAGAAAAGCAAGTGAACAAAGCCTTGTGATTGTATACACAGAACAAGATTGTGTTATCCTACTCTATTCCCTGACTATTTCACTAAACTACCTTGACATCCATACTTATATATGAACATATACATGGCTTTTAATAAGAGTCATGAAACAATATGGCTGCTTTAACACTACCATTGCTTATACCATTTCACTTTTAAATGTGGCTAAAAAGATAATCTACATAAACGTCACATTCATAATCTAATTTTAACCATAAACAGCAAAAGTAATAACAAATCACCTTTTATAATAGAGAGGTCAATGGCTCAATCTACTAAGCTACAGCCTCATGATACAGCACCTTAGTTTAAAAAAAAGGGACAGTCATTTTCAGCTGAGCCCAATTAGACTTGAAAATTATAGTCACGTTGCTGAAATCAAGATCCATATCCTTGTGTTAAAGCTTTGTGAACTGAGCCTAAAGAGTAACATAACCATATAATGCAGCCAGGGCAAGCTCAATTTTGTGACCTGTCAATTTAAAGTCCAGTTTTCCCAAAACTTTAGGTTCACTTGATACACAAAGGAGGTCACCGATGCTTCCACAGTATCTAGACTTGTTGAGTCTTCCATTGTCCTTCTCTGCCCTCCCTATTCCAGGATAGTTGGGAGTTGCTGAAAGCTACCTGTTCAGTACCAAAGGTACTGTATTTAAAGATCATCCATACAAATGTGCAGTGATGTTATTAATAGTGTAGGTGGCCTTTAATTTGCAGCATACAAAGATGGAAGTCCTCATGTCGCAAATATGAGCAGAGGTTATTCATAACTACTGTACTAAGAAATGGCCTATTTCTTTCATACCTAATATAATGTAAGATTACATGCTCAAGCAAATGAGCTTGGCTATGGGACAGAATTACATGCACCATTGATACTGCTATACTATTGCACACATGCATGTAGCTGAATAACTCAGAGTAGGTATGCATCCCCCTCTCTCTCAAAACAGAGATTATGCTGTTTAGATCTTTCCTTGCAGGGCAAGTCAACAAGTGCAGAGTTAGTGCTGGGCTTTGTATTAGACAGCCCAAAATTTACTATGCACACTACAGTATGGAGGCATCCTGTATTCAGTTTTGACTTGTAAAATAAGAATTTCATACAAATATAGAAATAATGATATACAATATCAGATTATAAAGTTAAACAATTTAAAATTGAATCAATATAGAGCCAGACTGTTACATCCTGGCACTCCACACTTTACCTTTACAGGGTTAGTCCAACCAAATCTGAAAGTTTTGTGTTTTTGTTATCATCACCCACCAGCTATTTATCTCTGCAATGGACCTCAGCAGTGCCAAATATACATCACTTCGGCAATTCATGAGTCACCCATATGAAAGAGCTATTAATAGGGGTATTTTCTATCCCCTTGCTGGGTATTTCTTTACATTTGCTTTATAAAGAAGAAACCAAACATGGTGAGACTCCTGCTGCCATACCAGGACGAGTAAGACCCCAGAGATCCAATTGTCAGAAAAAGTCACAAGATATAAAAGAAACCAACACATGTTTTTGCTCCCCACACTGCAACTACAACTAAATTTGAATACATTTTATTGGGTAGTGAAAGTGCTAAAGTCTTTAGCCTTTAATATAATATTAAGGGATTTAACAGGTTCACTGATGGCAGCCTAGATATTTCGTCAGTGCTGGTCTCTCTTTTCTTTTTACATTTCTTTTCTTCCCTTTCCTTTCTTCCTCCCCTTTCCTTTCCTTTCCTCCGTTCCTTTCTGTTTCCTTTCCTTCCTTCCCTGTTTCCTTTCCTTCCTGCCTTCCCTTTCCTTCCTTCCCTCCCTTTCCTTCCTTCCCTTTCCTTTATTTTTTCCTTTCTTCCCTTTCCTTCCTGCCCTCCTTCCCTGACCCCAAGAACTTTGCAAAAGTAACATTCTTGACACTATTCTATGATCTTCCTATTTTCCTAATATCAGTCCAGGAAAAATGTCCTATAAATGTCTTCCCTGATTAACATATTTACTATTACTTACTCGATATCATTTTAGATCATTTTAAAGTAAATCAGATTTGGTTTACAAATTAACATTGTATTCATAAGAGACATAACTTACTTTATTCCCAAGAAGGACAACTGTAGCCACAACCAAGCTATGCACAACATCACAATCATGTTAGGGAAGGCAAAGCCAAACCAGGAGGCAAAATTCAAGATATCACCATTGTTGGGAAAAATCCTGGAATGCACAGGAAAAAAAGCACACAGGAATGGTCATGAAATGTTATAATATATAATATATGATAAATACCACTAAACCAACTTTGCAAGTAGAGAATGCTTGCTTTGCAAAGCGAATTTTGACACTTCTTAGTAAATTAAGTATATCTGAGGCGAAGCAATGTTGAATGTAATCATCCAATCATGCGTGAGCAAAAATCCTAGTTTTTAAAAACAGGCAAATAGGCTGCTCACTTTGCAAGGGAATTTGCACTTAGCTTAGTGAATGTGGTGAAAAACTTTGCAAAGAATACACACATACATGGAAAATGATAAAAAAAAGCAGTATTTGTGCTTGCATATGATTGGATGATGGAAGCTGATTGGATCATTCACTAAGCTAAGAAAAAATTCCCTTGCAAAGTGAATCTTTTGCCTTTAGTAAATCAACCCCCTGTGTCTTTTCTGCAATAAGGGATTCTTACCTGCCTGTTTGCAGTCTTCTTAATAATGTACACTGAGATATGTAAGCACAGTCCAGTGTCCACTTTCGGCTTCTGCTGGGACCAATGAACCCCCATACGAATATGTGGGAGTTACATCATCCTGGCACAGCCAATCAAGATGCCTGAACCTGAAAGAAGACCAAGCAAAGATGTCGGTGCCGGTGAGGGAGCTCACAGGCATTGCATCACTGTAGGGGAAGGAAGTATTTTGCTTTACAGAACAATTAATGATATCTGATAAAGGTGACTTCATAAAAAGAAAAAAGAGAGGACATATTGTGTGTAGTATACAAAATGAACGCAGAAAAGAGATCGGTTGCTACTGGAGACAGCTGTATTTTTTCTGCTCAGTATTTCACGCTGCAATAAACTGTTCAATGTACTTACGAGCTAAACTGTCCTTTCAGTACAAGGTTTGGCCCCGTTCCTGTTAATGTGGCCGTACCTCCAATACTGGCTGCATAGCAGACGCACAGCATCATGCCTTTGTTAATATGCTTCTTCTCCTTCTTCTCTTTAGCCTCTGTGGAGATTTCCTGTGTGTGGCCATTCGCCACTACTGAACAGAAGAATAGCAGAGAGAATACATAGTAAACAAATATGGAAGCCACTAAATTACTAGCATTTTGAAAGGATATCAATGGAAGCCTATGCATTTATTTTAGAACAGGTTTTCTTGAAAGGTTTACTCCAGATACAAATTAATGTATCTTTATAATCATTATCATATAACTGAAGGTTTTTTTTTATTCAAGCAGTTTAAGTACCTAAATTTGACCTGGTCATAGCCTATTGCAGTCCCTGTAAAGCAATGTACAGACTAGCAGACATCCCAACTCTCCCGGACATTCCGGGAGTCTCCCGCTATAAGATAGCGGCTCCCTGATGCCCACAAGAGAAACATTTTATCCTAGAAAGGTTTACTCTGCTCTATCTAGCAGAGTAGACCTTTCTAGGATCCCCTGCTATCTTCTGATTCCCCTGCTATCTGGGTTTTTTTTATTCTGACGGTGGCCTTCAGGTCCTCCTCTGCTGATTGACAGCAGCAGTGGGCGAGTACAATAGCCAGCCTGCTATTGCAACTTGAAATGGCCAATAGCAGCCTAGCTATTCATTTCCCTGCTATCTGTTTTTGGGGCCCACTGTCAAAATGCAAATAAAAACAACCCAGCAGATAGCAGGGGAAGCATTAGCTCCTCTACTATCTGGTGATTCCCCTGCTATCTACCCCCCCCCCCCCCCCC
>NW_017306449.1:1801139-1808963 GCF_000935625.1 Nanorana parkeri | reverse complement strand
GTGCGGGTGCCCCCCCGTCTCCCCCCCCCCCCCCCCCCATTTGCTGGGTGCGGTGGAGGGGGGGAAAGGGCACCTCTCTGAAATAATTTTTTGCAGGTTGGGATTTCTGGACTAGGGGATGACAGGTTGGGATGTCTGGACTAGGGGATGGCAGCACAGGGAACCTCTCAGGTTTGCTACAATGCAAGGAAATGCTTATGAGACAAGAGAGTGGAGTGACAAAGAGATGGACCGCCACACCCCCTCTTGCCCCACAACATAGTGAGCCGGCCGCAAGGCGATGCAGTGCGTTCTTGCCAGAATCGGACCAGAATGCACTGTGTCTGGTGTGAACGAGGCCTAAGATGAACAAGATCTGTAAATGTCACTGGACTACAGCAGAGAAAAAACTTGCTAGGCAGAGTTGAGATGTGTGACAGAGATGTATTGTGTACATCTCAGGACTGGAGAGAGACAAATCCTTTGGCAGCTAAAACAGCTCCCACAGGTGTTTACCCAGAGTTGAGCTTTAAAGCAGAACTTTGTGCAAAAATGTACTTAACCCTTGCAGTGGGGCTACCCCTTCACTGCAAGGATTAAGGACTCCTTTTTTCTTGGTGCTAAAATACAAAAGTTATACTCATCCAAACCATAAGAGCTGTCTTGCTCTTAGACCGGTCCCTGGAGATTCTCTACCCCTCCACTGCAGTGGTCTAAGGATCCTTGAGTCATCACGTTCTATACACAGTGTATAGGATATTAGGGTGCTGAGTGACATACCACTGCTGCAGCAAAGGAGTAGACAGTCTTCAGGGACCAGAGTAGCAGCCCCTCGATTCGGGGTTCGAATGAGTATAACTTTTTTTACCACCATGACAAAAATGAGCACTTAACTCATGCAGTGCAGGGGTAGCCCCCACTGCAATGGTTAAGAACATTTTTGCCCAGAGTTCGGCTTTAACATAAATCTATACTGAAGGAACATATACTGTAGAAAGTCATTGACAACCTCTCCTCTGAAAAGAAGCTAGTTGCCTGACTTCCATGCTGATCGAATGTCCTGAACACACTTTTTGAAGCACTGACCTAACGCATATGCAAACAAGGAGTCCAGACTTAGCTCTCACTTTGGTTGCTGCATATTTGTTCCAGGCAAGTGATACAGCAAGGTAAGTAGCATTTTAAGATGAAGGCAGCCTCTGTTGTTCTCTCAGTACAGTTGTCCTTGATAGCATATCTAAACTACATGTAATATATTGCAGCTTACCAGTCCTTAGATGTGATGGCTGCATTCGTTTTCTTTTTTTTCAGGCTTTTTTCCCTTTATTTTTACCTGGCGATCCTGCAAATAACACACTTCCTGTCCCTGGGTGGCTAGACTCACTCCTCCAATGTTTCTATGGGGGGATCCATGGTTGTGACTCAGGCTGGACTTCAAAATTGCCTGCCTTGTTCATCTCCATTACATAGGGCATCATGGTAATAGTAGTTTACATAAGAAAAATATGATTGGTTTGCTTTCTGTTCAGTTCATAGGAAGTAACAAGGACACAGCATATCTGACAAGAACACCTTGAGGGGAATTTATCAAAACTGGAGCAGACAAAATCTGGAGCAGCTGTACATAGCAACCAATCAGCTTCTCTCTCTCATTTTCAAATCTTAACTGAACAAACTGAAGAGAGAAGCTGATTGGTTGCCCTATGCAACTGCTCCAGATTTTCTCTGCTCCAGTTTTGATAAATTCCTCTCCATGTATTTTCTGTACATGCTCAAAATAAAACGAATGCAGCCACTAGACATGTAAATTTAGTTTTGTTCCGAATGGATTTCATTAGAACTGAACTTCATCTGAACTGCATCTGAACTTCCAAATTTGAGTCCGAATGAGAACGAATCCAAATGTTCCTTTAACGAAAATTCGGATCCATCCAAACTTTGGCTGTTGGGGGTTGCATTACAGGCACGGCCCTGTGACTTCATTCCAAAACGACAATTCAGACCGGTCCAAAATACGAACCAAATCAAATTTTGGATCCGAAATCCGAAAAATAAAAGAAATAAAAATATGAATTGATCTGAAACTAAACACGTTTTTTTGCTGCTATATATTACATTTTTGGCTTTGTGTTTAAGTATTTTATCCTACAGCATACGTCCTACATATCAATTCTGGGTGGACTGACTTTGTAAATTGATGTTTAATGATAATGGTCACAACTAGTCCAACAGCATTTAGGAACCAAATAAAGAATGAAAATGTCCTCCTTCATTTTTTTCTATGTAACCAATGGCTGTAATTTATTGACACAAAGGTATACAATATTTGACCCCGATAGTGCATATGTGTATGATAAATCACTGCCAAGCAATAGTTCAAAAGATCAAAAGTCCATCACTGCAAACGGATTACGCTGACTTGTAAGTGAAAGTTTAGGTGAATGTTTAATTGGAGAACGTCAATTAGTAATTTTAAGACAACACAACCCATGCTTATTGCAATAGAAAACTAAAGAAAATATTTTTTACTTTATGAATTCTACAGAGCAGTGGGAACCAGAAAAACACTAGCACTCTTTATTTGTGGGAATTTGTAGTTCTGGTTAATCTGTGACTTTTCAAACATTTTTAAGAGTGATTACATATGAATCACGCAGTTTGAGACCCAATCCATTTGGCTTCTTTGAATGACAATATCGTAATTACAAAATTAAGTTGGGATTTCATTCTGTGCTAAACCCAACCAGCAACCAAATACTTTTCTTAATCACCATTGGTTCACCTCTATGTGAGAGGCGCTGGTGGTGTATACCTGGTATTTTGGACTTTGCATGGAATTTACAACAATAAAGTTGGATTTTTATGGACCTCGGTTTCGTGTGGCTGATTGGATACATTTTGCCGCTCACAGCTATCTCCTCCACCATACTCCATCCTGATAACACAGGGGGGCAAGCGGGGCTGTGCGGGAGTAGAGCTTGACCACCTGTGACACACCGCTCACAACGCTGTCCTCCGCGCCCCACCCGGCCTCCTGGCAGTTGCTCTCCTCCCCGCAGGACGCTGCTCTATATTAGATGGCACACAGAGCAGCGCCCAGTGAGGAGGAGAGAAATCACGGATGCACTGCAATTTCGGCCGAAAGATGGTACTTATGGCATTTTGCCCAAGGTGTCATTTTCGGCCGATATTTTTCTGCAGCCGAAATTGCGGTGCATCCCTAATCGAAATGCAAACCCTTTTGCAGGTAAACCTATGTAGTTCACTGGTGTATATACTGTAGCTGTTTGGCTGGAGTTTAATAATGTGGAACAATAATGGTTCCCTTAGGGCAGGAGTAGGCAACCTTGGCTCTCCAGCTGAGCTGAAACTACAAATCCCATCATGCTTCTGCCTCTGGGAGTAATGCCTGTGGCTTGCAATGCCTTATGGGATTTGTAGTTTCAGCACAGCAGGTGAGCCAATGTTGCCTACCCCTGCCTTAGGGCATCCAAGCCTGGATCTCCTGGAGTGGAGATCCTGAAGACAGACTGTCAGAGACATAAGTAAAGTAGATGGGCAAATCAGTCCAATGGCATACTGCTAGAACTCACAAAAAGTCCTTTTTGGTGGAATTATCCTTATAAAAACTCCTTCTTGTATTACAAGACAAACTACATAGATATACCAAACAACATGTCTGCACCATTTCAGAGATGATTTGAGGATCTACAGTGATACACAAATAAGATACATTTTTGCTAATAGTTAAGGTACTTGAATTGGTTTTAGAGTTAACTCCTGAGTTTACTGTCACTTTAAGTTTAAATCAGCTAAATGAATGTCAGCCGAAATTGCTGTGCATCCGTGATTTCTCTCCTCCCCGCTGGGCATTGCACTGTGTCCCCTCTGACACAGAGCAGCGTCCTGTGGGGAGGAGAGAAAATGTCAGGAGGATGAGCTGGGCGCGGAGGAGAGCACTGTGAGCAGCGTGTCATAGGAGGATAGGGTCTCCTCCCACAAAGCCCCACTAGGGGCTCAGGATGAAGAGTGTTGTAGGGGTAGAGATAGCTGTCAGCGCTGTCACAGTAGGCCGAGCTTTCCTTCCACACCACTGGCTCAGCCTTCTGTGACAGCGAGTCAGGATGGAGAGCGGTTACAAGCAGTCAGTGATCAGCTGATTGCTGACTGCTTGTAAATAATTGAGGACATAGTATGTTTACTGTGTCCCCAATTTTGAATGATCAGGAAATGCTCGACATCACTTCCTGTTCATTCATGATTGTGGACATGGTAAACATACAATCTCCACAGTTTATGAATGAACAGGAGCACTCAGTATAGAGGATACCTGTTCATTCATAACAGGGGCTGCAGAAAAAGAGAGTATGGACTCTGTGTCCTCAATCTCTTTTTCTATTTTAAAAGGGAAATATCAGGGGTCTGTTTAGAGCCCTGATATTTCCTCAGAGCCCCCTACAGTAAAGTTAGAAAATAAAAATATTTAATAAAAAATAATGATAAATAAATAAAAATAAAATATTTAAAAGGTTAAAAAAAAAATTCGGTTTTGGCCTGACTTTTTTTTATTTTCAGTTTCGGTCAGAAAATTCATTTGTGGGGCACCTCTAATTTTGATCCTTCTGGTTCTGAGTTACACAGCACAGCCAGCATGGTAACCTGATTTTTCTCTGCTACTATTAAGCAACACAGTTAGGTCACCTCCCTACTCCCAGTCTACTCACTGGAAAGTGAAGGAGCAGCAACAGACTGATGCAATCCCGAGGCTTGAAAAAGAGGGATTCCCTCGAAACGCGTAGCCGTCTATCTACTGAGAGCCTTCATCCTATGTAAAGCTCTCCATCACTTTTGGTTCCTGGCGCAAGACTTTTGTGTCCTGTGACAGCAGCCTGACAGAGTCTGTGATTACACGGCGCCCGGCGTCTCATAGCCGTTCGCAGCTCCCCTCTCTCCGACTCTCACTCTCTCCCAGCCGGGTACGCGGACTGCTTTACCACTACACACTCCGTCCAGACCTGCCAACATCCACCACTGGAGCCAATCATCCATCGAGTCAAGTTCCATCCCAGTGAACTGCCAACCAGATGCCAGGGGACATTCCAAGTGTGAGTCCAGTGCCTTTTACATATTATTAGACACTTGCATTCCCAGGGTAGTAGCGCTCCTACAAACCAATTGTGTATTGCGAGGTACCCTCATTTCTCTGCTCTCTCCTCCTGACACCATGCTCCTTGTCAGCATGTTTCTGATTGGCCCTCCCTATCCTAGTCTGAGTGCTACTGTGCAGTGGATTACAAAAATCAGAAATCAAATCACATTCAGGTATTTATACTAGTTGTAGTTAAAATACATTAATGCGTTTTTAATAAATACATAACTGCATTCATTGCTGTTTCTTAATACCTGCCTGGAGATCCGATTTAAGATCATGTAAATTGTAATGCTCTTCTTGCAACATTCTCGCCAGAAAGAAATGAACAATCTTTCTTAAGCCAGTGTTAATATATAGAAAAAATATAGTTCTTACTTGGCATTTCTATCATAGGTATGGCATTCTTTTCCTCCAGTTGCATTGCTGGGTTGGCTTGCCCATCTGATTCCAAAATGGAAGGCTCCTGTTCAGTGTTATTGAGTTGACCGAGGACTGCCTGCACAATGGGAACCATCATGGCTGTGGTTGCAGTATTGCTTATCCACATTGAGAGGAAGGCCGTGACTCCCATGAACCCCAACATTAACCTAGTGATATTGAAGACAGTGAGATATATGTATCAATTTTACAGAAGAACAACAACAAATGCCACCAATAGCTTTAATACCATATTACAATAAAAAAATATATATCTGCAGCTGTGATGTCAGTCCAGTAAAATATTGCATAACATTCATAGACCTCAAATTGAGATCTTTCTGTTGAAATACAGGAATAAACATGAACAACTAGCTTGCAAAGGCACTCATGTTTATATCTATCGAACAAAAAGCAGAACCACTTGCACCAGATTACCTACCTAAAATTACCAGGACAAGGTCTTTCAAACCTGTCTGGTAATTTTAGCCTCTCTGCCAGAGAACAGTTGGCCAGTGATGTCTGCTTCTGCCTGTATGTGTCACCAGATCCAACCAAAAACTGTCCTCATCAGATGGCTGAGACCAGCTCAAAGCACACCATTATTTCACAAAAGGTCCTGCATTTTACCCCTCACCAACCATGTTAACTATGTGGTCCCTTTCTCCTTCAACAAATCCCACTGTAGTGGAAGAGATGCCTTTGTGTGTGTGTTTGATACTGTACAAGGTAAGTGCTCATATCTGAAGAAAATAGGGCACATAATATAAATGATGCCGAGATAATGGCATTACAACAATTAGGCAGAAGGTGGTTCATTAAAGATTGCAAAGTGGAATGGAAAGAGCTGTCATCCTCCACATCCACTCAACTTATCCTCATCACTCTTTTAAATTGATCAAACAGTGTATGTGTGTATGTATGTATGTATTGTTTATATATACTTATTTGATATCTTGTATAAAAGTTGTGCAAACACGATATAGTCATTCACAAATGACTCCACAGACTTGGTGAGAAACAAAGTTATTTTTAAACATGGTCAAAGTAGATTATTTACTTGAGCTTATAGGGCCTGGGAAATGTATTTCAAAGTGAGCTTGTGAACAGGAGGGAAGCTGGCACAAGTACATTTCATACTGGTAATCTATAATTTTACGCTTTCTTCAATTTTTAATATTTAGAAATCATACTTGTATTTTCATTGGTTGTGCAAAAAAACTACCTTTGTGTTTTTCTCTCATCTCTTAGCTCTTTAACCTATCCCCTTGTATACAGCCCTATCTAATAACATTTCCTTACAACCCGTCCTTCTACCCCCATTGATTCTCTATGGGATACACCATAATCCCAAATACTACTGCCCATCCTACCATGCCACTAAAGTCTACAAACCCATTAACCATTACATATGGCCCAATACTGTTCTTCGAGAACAAGATTCATTCTGATACGTGATGATATGTGACCTTGTTATTACAATTCAAGGCCCCCATGTTTTCCTCATCCTCTGATTATGGATAATTTTCTATAAATGTACATCTAACACAAATACAATCAGATTGAACAAAAAAATACCCTCAGGGCTGTATAAAAGCATAATATAAGTTGCATAGAGAAACTAATCCAAATCCAGTGCTGACTTTCTCTAGTCAGCTAAACATCTGATTGGTAACATTCCAGTCCCTAGAATAAGAGGCTAAACCTAAGAGAATTGCTGAGGCCCTAATAGATCCAGGGCAGGCTGGCAAACTGATGAGTGCCACATTAAACAGTGCTAGTACCCTTTTCTATTCTGACTATATTTTCTTCTTCCCTCTCCTTGTTCCCTCTCCCCATTTGCTACCAGAGTAGACACAAGCAGATGGCACAATGACCCTCCCAGGAGATAGCAGCTCCAGGCCTGATACTCAGGGCTTTTGTCTAGACACCCAGGGCCAGTGCCCCAGGTATCAGAGCAATGCTCCTGTGCTGAATGTTTCTATAATTCAAGACTGAAACACTGTCCAGCAATAAACTAATATTATAATGCAATATATAACAATAACATAATATAAGACTTAAAAAGAAAGAACTGAGAGAAGGGTATAACTTTATCTCTAGCACAGCCTTTTGCAACCAGCGTGTCCTAGCATTCCTTCTTGCTTCCTCAGGGATGCCTCAAAATGTTCATACAGCAGGCTTTTGATGTGAGGGGGGAAATCTGATGTGAAATGGGGGCTCCTGGTGTGAAGGGAAGGTTTCTGATATGAAGAGGGCTTCTGATGTAAACGGGG
>NW_017306449.1:1789695-1801108 GCF_000935625.1 Nanorana parkeri | reverse complement strand
TGAAGGGTGACTCCTAGTGTGAGAGGCTGGACTGTTGTTAAGGGGGGCTCCTGATTTGAAGGGGTAATCTGATGTGAAGATGGAATCACAATTTTTGTGTTTTTGCATGGGGCCCACCTTAAAATCATTTTAGACTGGGGTGCCTCAAGATTTTGCATGCTTTTAAAGGGTGTCGTGACGAAAAAACGGTTGATTAACGCTGCTCTAGCAGATTGTCTGGGGCCCAGCTGCAGGGGGACCCAAGACTGCCATAATGAAATACCCAGTCGACAATAGCCTATGGAAAAGGTGGCTCTTTCAGATTTTAGAACTACGTACTGTATGCTGAAGTGCTAGTTCATGTTTTAGTAAGTGCTATTTGCATTAGTTCTAAACTCCCAGCATATACTATTCTGTTCTAACATCAGCATTGTAATAGGAATACATACTAGAGTTGCTTTTGATAATGTATTTTTAAAAATCCTTTTTTTATAATGAGTGCTGCCTTCCCTCTGCCCAACAAGGAGGCATGCTATGTGAGGCACAAAGTGCATTGTGGAAGTACATCCTATGGGCATCTTCAATAAGTAATGTAGATTGAAAGATTTTGTAATGATGTTACTATGAGAATCCTGCCCTATATTGTTACAATATCAACTGAATCTGTGCTTTTCACCTACAAATACAGTAATAATATAAGAGATAACAGTAGCAATATCACTGATAACTATATTAGCCTTACAAAGGTGGTCTAACTCCAACAATGAGCAGAACCTTCAGTGCTATCCTCTTGTGTAGGTTCCAGTGTTCCACCGCCACGGCTACTATTAATCCTCCCACAAACAGCATGTTGGTGTCCTTCAGGTACTGCATACACACCTAGCAAAACACCATCAATAAACTGTTACATCGCATTAAACACAAGAGACAGGAGACATGAACAATGGCAAAACGTGTCAGTGATGGGAACTTTCATTTAAAACAACTTTCCCAATATCTGCAGCTAAAGGTCAAAATAACAGAACAAGTGAATAGTTGATGTTATGATTCCTATTGCTGTGGACTTCCCTTTCACATCCTGAGATTTCACTTCATACCAAAAATCATTAGTAAATCTAATGCTGTACAGACAGTAAGATTTAGGCTGGTACATTCACATAAGATTCTACACTTTAGATGGATTTCAAAATGTTGTCTGTGTAACAGTTGGAACAAATGGATTAAAGTTAATGGAAAGAAATGTGGGTTTCCTCATCTGCAAACATTGCTACATAGCTTTCATCTGTTTAAAATGCACGTGATTTTATTAGTAAAGTAGAACTGAAGCCAAAACTTTTTTCTTAGTTTTGGATAGAGTAAGGGAGGGTTATAACTAGGTATGCAGCGATACCGGTTTTTCCGCTATCAAGTACCGATATTTTTTTTTTCAGTACTTGCAGACACCGAATACTGATACTGGAAGTCCCAATAAAGAAGGCGGGCAGTGTGTAATAACTCGCCGCCTGGCTTCCTGATTAGCCGGAAAGCTGGCCAGCGTGAAATGACTCGAGAAGCCGCCCTTATGTTCCCTTGTCAAAAGGTGATGAGGAAGCATGAAGCCAGCTTTCTGGCCAATCAGGAAGCCGGGGGCGGATCATTACCCGCCCCCTGTCTTCCTGATTGGCCGAGAAGCCAGCCAAATGCTCCCTGGTGATGAGGGAGCATGAAGCCAGCTTTGCGGCCAAACAGGAAGCCAGGCAGCTTGTAATGACTTGCCACCCGGCTTCCTAATACTGGAGGTTTCAGTAACATTTCTAAAATATGCCCCTTCTTAACCAATGACACAACCAAAACATTTATTCACTCACTTGTTGACTATTGCAATTCCCTTGGCTTTGGCCTACCTCTACACAGGCTATCCGCACTTCAGTCAATCATAAATGCTGCTCCACCTTAACAACTGCTCAGTGTCTGCCACCCCTCTCTGCCAATCCCTCCACTGGCTTCCAATCGCCCATAACATACAAAGCCATTTGCGTCTCCGCCCCGAGCTACATCGCCAACTTTATCTCACGACACCACACAAATCGTCTTTTTCGCTCCTCCTTGGACCTCCTGCTCTCTGGACCCCCTCAACATCACCTCTCATGTTCACCTCCAGGACTTCCAGGACTTCTCCAGAGCCTATCCTCTGTAACTCCCCATGCCAATCTATCCCGCTATCTCCTACTCTGCCTTTAGGGGATCCCTGAAAACTCTTCTATTTAGGGAAGGCTATCCCACCTGTACCTATCAACTAAACTTTTAACTTCTCCATTAACTCACTCCCTATAGTTGCTACCTTTGGTATCACTTGCACCTCCCTTTTACACTTTAAGCTCTCACGAGCAGGACCCTCCTAACCCCCTTGTCTTGGTTACTGTAACTGTACTGTCTTTCTTTATTTTGTAAAGCACTGTACAAACTGTTGGCACTAGATTAATCCTTTAAAATAATAATATTAAAATTATTGAAAATAATAACATTACGCCTCATAGATATGAAAATATGAGCACTGCTATGTTCATATCCATGGTAACCCTATAAATGGATAAACATAACAGTAGACGTCTGGGGGAAGCAAGAGTAACACATGTCTAATGTTACCTGTTTTGATTCTAGAATTCCAAACATTGGGAAGAGCAGAACTGGTAGCAAAGCTGTGATTGCAAGGGGGATAACCTCCGTACACCAGAAAACAGCCATGAGGATAATGGCATAGGCACAACTGGCTTCCTGAAAAAGACACACAAACAGAAAAACAAAGATGTCACGTCATATATATAATACACACATTGTTCTTTAGTGCAACTGATTTACTTGTTTTATCCATTTTTTTACTTCTGACACAAGTGGGTGAATATGGCTAAAATTATATATTATCTAATCCAAACTACTTTGCTCTTGTCTTAGTGGCTCAGAGACACTATCAATCAATTACAGTATTTACAAAGAATGTAATATAATCTACTTATTTTGGGTATTCGAGCTTGTGTAGCCTTTGTCATTTTAGCAGTTTATATAGGACGCAGCAAATGCAGAATACATCAATAGAGCAAATTCAGAATCTGGATCCAGTTACTTCATTTTTGGAACTTTCCCTAAGACAAGGTTACCACACTGACATCAATTCCCGTATTTCTGTTTTGAAACAAAATAAATACTATCAAGGTGACATCATATTTCTTATCTGCCAAGTAGGCAACTATGACCTCCAGTACAACTTCTAAATCTGCATGCACATTAATCGTTGATCTCAAATCTTACTAAAAGAAAAAGTGAACCTGTGTGCAAATATATAGTAGTAAGCTAAGATAGCCGATGGTAAAAGCTGTCTTTACATGCCTTTTGTATAACAGCTCAGTGATCTCCCCTCCACCGCAATATCAACACTTCCTCCATATTGGAGATTGGCCACTCCATAATCTCGGATTTGGTCAACTCCTCGGCAATTCCTCGGCATTTGAATTTGGACAACAGGCCAATTATGAAACAAATTTACTCAACTAAATTGTTAACAACCCATAAAGCTTTGAATAGGCTTTGAACCACAACCAACAGACTTAGAAGAGCCAGTAATGGAGGGAGTTGGATAATCCATCTCACACACTATAAAAAGGGGGGCTCAGAGAGGCTGGCAATTTTTTTACACACTTGTATCTGAGAGTTTGATAGAAAATAACCATCAGTGGGACAGTTTAAATGAGAAAAAACTGTCTGAAATGAGGAGGTATGAAGCATCGGCAAGCATTTTCCTACTAGAATTAAAAGCATTAGCCCTCAGATGATGCAGCTGTGAAAAAATTGGCCAGCTGCAAGACACTTTTGCATCAACGAGGACAACCTCAGTGAACTGCTGAAAAATTCTATCTGCTGGTCATCACAGGCCTAGTACTGCTTAGGGAAACGTGTCACTGCTAGTACTACATGAAAAAATGTCTCTTATTTTTCTTTAAGTTTAAACTAAAGGAATGCCCTACTTTTACCATGAAGAAAATTCAGGTTTCACATCTCAGATTAAAAAAAAATCACATGACATTTGGTACACTTCCCACTGTATAAAAAACAAGGCCCTACAAATAGCTAGAATTGACAATCAAGATTTTCCTCCCATAGGCTTCAATGTAATTCAGCACAAGTTTGAATTGCCTGAACATCAAACAGGATTCACCGAACGTCTGGGTTAAAACCTCTGTCCGTTCTTTTTATTCATAGCTGTATCCCTTCTAAAGAAACTGAAGCTCTCTTTTCTCTTTTTTCATTCTGGTAACTGAAAGCAACTGGAAATCCAGGAGGTTGATTTACTAAAGGCAGATAAGCTGTTCACTTTGGATAGGATTAGAAGTTAATTAATTTGAGAAACATTTTCTATTTTATTCTTATTTATTATATAGCGATGACAATTTACGCAGCGCTTTACACAGTGCACATTCACATCTGTCCCTGCCCTCAAGGAGTTTACAATCTTAAACTGGCCATACATTATAGATTATCTGCAGATTTTCTATGGTCAAATGGGAAAAGTGCAACAGATTCCTCCATCTACGCCAATCTGTGTGGATGGAGGAATCTCCCGCTGAGCCAAGCTTCAGTATCTTGCTGGTTGGCCCCGCTGGCTGTCAAAATACCTGAACAATCTAATTGGTTGCAGGTAATCCTTTGTCCTAATTCTCAGTCAATAATAGACACATTTTGTTTACCATAAAAGCAAACATCCTGTGAACAAAACAGATTAAATAAAGCACTCTAAATACATATTCTGAGTGTGAAAGTATTGTTGTGCAATAAAAACCAATGCTGTGACTAATGAAATTGATTTGAGATGGGTTTTCAAAACTATGTTTACAACTAAGTACAATTATGTACAAAAAAAGGAGGCTGTATTTGAGCTCTTTGAGGCCTCGTTCACAGTAGACACAGTGCGTTCTGGACCGAACGCACTGCGGCCGCCTCACTATGTTGTGGGGCAGGAGTGGGTGTGGCGGTCCATTGAAGTAAATTGCACCGTAGCCACGCCCTCCAGCCACAACGTGATCGGCAGCACGGGAACGCAAGGCACATCAATGCCTACAGTCCAGTCCGGTCCTAACAAAATGCTGCAAGCACTATTTTGTTCAGACCGGACCGCAGGCATATGATGCAGTGCGTTCCGGCCATAATCGGCAGTGGTTCTCAACTTGTGTAACCTCATGACCCACATTTGTCTTTGGTCATTAAGTTGCGACCCATTTTGCAGGGAACTGGAACGCATGGTATTGAGGTACAGACATTCTCACACTCTCACACACACCTACACACTCCAAAAATAAGTTTTTTTTTCTTTTTTTTAAAGATCTACCCAGTCTCTTCACCTTACGAGAACTGGAGTGGATCCTCAGCCTGGTGTCCAGTGTGGGCTGTTGTGCTGTGACAGAGCTCCATCCATATGTGCATTGCTTGTACAGCTCCCTTGCATGCCCTGTAGAGGAGCCAGAATGTGGCGTCACTCTGGTCCAGGCACCTTTACACATGACGGAGCTGTAAGCACTGCACATATGGATGGAGCTCCCTCGCGGCCATACCCCCAGCCCACCCCACCTCAAGCTGACACTCGGTGCCAGGCAGTATATTTTGACTGGCTGCTGCTAGGCACGAGAACTGACAGTGCTACTTTAGGGGCAGGCTGCAGAGTCTCTTACCTAGCACAGTGGAAGGCCTGAGGTGACCCACAGAACACGGGGTCGTGACCCACCAGTTGAGGACCACGGGTTAAGAGTAGAAATCTCATTGAGTTATAAGAAAGGCCACAGTTTGGGTTACAGGCCATAGTATACAGTCACCTAACATGAACCTGTACAACCCCTGCATGACAAATGCAGGAAAGGCACATAAAGGAATTTTGAGCTTGAATATGCTGAACTGTATGTAAAGCCAAAACCATTTTTCAGTTTTGAATAGAGTAGGGAATGATTATGATACTTTGTTGTCTGTATCCCATCAGGGAGATTTCTCTTTACTTCCTATCGCAGAGACACAGCAGGAAGTAAGAGGAGACCTCCCCGAAGCAAGGAGATATCCCCTCTTAGACTAGACTTACTTTACCAGAAAAGGTTTGCCCATTGGAAGATCTCACCTCCTGTTCTTTTGGCAACTCAAACATTTTGGATTTCCTGTCACTTTCTATACTGGAGACAATGATCACCTGGACAAAGAGAAAGGGTGGATCTCCCCAGTGGTGACACAGACAGCTATAAAAACCTGATAAAGGGTCTAACCCTTTCCCCACTATTTCAAAAACTTAAAACAAGTTTTGGTTTAACATACTCTAAACAGTTTGTATAGTATGTAAGCCAGGGGTGGAACTACCTGCGGTGCAGCTGGTGTGGCCGCCCCAGGGCCCAAGGCTGGGGGGCCCACTGACAGGGGAGGAGGCCGGGGCTGGGGTCCAGCACCGCTGGTCCAGCAGCAGAGGAGGCCGGCCCCAGCACTGCTGGTCTGGCGGCAGAGGAGGGCGGACCCAGCAGCGCCAAGTCTGGCAGTGAAGGAGGTCGGGCCTCAGCAGCGCTGGTCCAGTGGCAGAGGAGGCCAGCAGCGGCAGGTAAGGAGCAGGTGACCAGCCCACGTGAGACCCTGCAGAGGCCACCATAGAGAGTCTCCGTGGGCTGTGCAGGATCTATGGTGGGCTACGTGGGGTCTCAGGTAGGCTGGTCAGGGTCTCAGGTGGGCTCTGCAGTATCTCCGGTGGGCTCTTCGAGGCCTCAGGTGGGTCCAGAGTCCAGTGTGTTGCTATGTCCAGAGTCCAGTGCATTGTTATATCCAGAGTCCAGTGTGTTGCTATGTCCAGAGTCCAGTATATTGCTATACAGTGCGTTGCTAAGTCCAGAGTCCAGTGCGGGGTTAAGTCCAGAGTCCTGTACGTTGCTAAGTCCAGAATCCAATTAATTTACTGTTCTGCATTGCTGTATAATGTATTGCTGGGATTTGTAGTCCCCCTACAGCCAGTGCCATTCTGCATTAGAGTGCAAGCTCCTCTGTACAGAAAGTAATGTGACTTGCTCAGTGTTCTGAGCACTGTGGTATATGCCAGAGCTATATAAATGTATAATAAGAGTGTAAGCTGGTGCAGAGACCGCCAGGTGGATTGGGGGGCCAGTGAGATCAGCACCCGCCCCCCTTGGTAGGGGGGGGGGTCTCCCAAGATAAAATCTTGCAACAGGGCCCTTTATTCCTTAGGTCCGCCACTGACGTAAGTCATCTAGCCTCTATTTGGATGATCTTGAAAATTACTGATTCCTGGGCAAGTAGCAAGTGAAGATTTCCAGCACTCGCAGAATAACGTTAAATTTTAGTGATTTACTGAAGAAAAACGTCACATGTATTAATCAGCCAACGGCTCTCTTCCTCGGGGCAACATAGTGACAACATAAAGTGACATTTTTCTTCAATAAATCACTAAGATTGAACGTTATTCTGCGAGTGTTGGTGATTTTCACTTTCTACATGCTTGATGTGCATGGCTATCTGTGGCTATCACTACGAGCACCACTGTTACTAAAGGTCATGACCGCTGTAAGGAGTGCAGAGACACATCTGAACACTTTGTAGTTCCTGGGCAAATCATGGTTTATTATGATCGAAGAGGATATCCTCCTGGATCATTGCCTATTCTAAAAAGGAAACTATTGCAGCTTCAGTAATGTTTATTACATGACATGAGATGGTTTGAAGGGAAACCTTGGAAAGAAAGTTACATCAGAAAATACCCTTTGTTTTCTGAATGACACCAGATGATTGGAAGCTCTATTGTGTTCAAATCAAGTTTATTAAATTACCAGCCACACTAACACATTAACATATAACGTTGGAACATAAAAAGGAAGGGGAACACAGCACCCCCCAAAAAAAAGAGGTGGGAGGGGGAGAGAGAGGGAGGGGGTATGTATGGAGAGCTCAAGGAAGCTTACTTAATATCATATTAGTGCCTTTCTGTAATCATTCTTAAAATAAAAAGACCCTATGTCCATATCTTCCAAAAACTAGAAAAAAATATTAATTAGCAAAAGTGGTCACTGATACTGTAAAATTTTCAGAGTCCTGGAAGCAGTTCCATATTTCCCAGACTTGCCTATACAGCTCACTGTGATCAGAGTCCATAGCTACTAATTTCTCCATATGTGCGATTTTGCTCAGACTATTCAACCACTCCATAATAGGAGGGGCGCGGGCCGACTTCCAGTGCCTCGCAATAGTCTGCCGTACCGCAAAGAGGAAAAAACGTAAAACCAATTTTTTAGCTTTCGATATTGAATCCCGGAACAAAGACAGTAGAGTAAGGTGGATGATTACACCCTAGTAAAGGGCTGTCTGGGGGGGAGGGGGGCTTTGTCCCCCTGTCTGCTGGAGTGAAACCCAAATGCGTCGTCAGTGTATAGTCCAGGTCAAGGCAGGCAGCAAGTATCATAAACGGGAAGTCAAGCCAGGGGTCGATAACAAGGAGATAAAAATAGTAGGGAAGGAAGGCAGGAAACAGGTAAACAGGAGATAATGCTTTGTAGCTGCTCTAGGTATGGCAGAATAACTCAGCAACAAGTCTTGGCTCTGGCTGGAATTTAAACTCAGCAGGGACCAGAAAGGTCCTCGTTGAGGACGAGGGATCGTTGTCGTTGCCCCTCGTAGTCAGGGCAATGAGGAAGCTACAAATCCTCAAATCCAGCATCCTCAACGCAGCCACCGCTGGGCACCGAATCACCCTAGGAAAGACCCTACAATCTCCACCGTGCCCGCCGCACCCAGGTAAGGGGGCACCCCTGGTCCCACGACAAGGGGTGAAATGCATTGGAGGGAAGTCATGGTGAAGTTGTGAAGTATGAATGCTCCATCCTATATGCTTCCTGAATTGGTGACTACTGTACTGTCTGCCCTTAATAATAATGTGTTTTTACTTAATTATTTTTTTTTCTACTGCTTTCTCCTTTGAATACTATGGTAAGTAAACGTACACTTTGCCATGTGCACAGCCTCTTCTCCTTTAGTAACCCCAGAGTTTCATATATGATGAAATCTTGGGTGCACCCACACCTACATGCATTAATCAGAGGGCTGTATATTGGTCATTGTTATTGTGTTATTGCTGGCTGGAAAAGCATAACACCACCAAATGACACAGACAATAAATTGGTTTTGCCTTCTCTCCCATATGCTAATTAGTTGTTAATTCAATTCTACTTTGTTTACCTTGGATACAGCTAAGTTTTGCCAATGTTTTTCACACTTAAAGCTAAACTCCATGTATAATGTATTCAGACATCCCAACCAGAAAAAAAATAATTTTAGGGAGGTGCCTTTTTCATTTCAGGGAGGTACATTATCCCCTTCCCCCCTCATACGAGGGGGAGCAGGGGAGAGAGCACCTACCTGAAATGATGGCAGATAGCATAGGAGCTAATGCTATTCCCCTGCTATCTGCTGTTTCAGCTACCGTCCGAATAAAAAACAAACAAACAACAAATAGCAGGAGAATGAATAGCTAGTCTGCTATTGACGATTCAAATTGCAATAGCCAATAGCAGGCTGGCTAGTGCACCCGGCCACTGCTGCTGTCAATCAGCAGAGGAGGACCTGGAGGAGAACATCCTAGCCTAGCTATTAATTCCCATGCTGTCTGTTTTTTTTTTAAGTTGGCCATACACCTGCAGATTTTCTATGGTTAGATGGGAAAAGTGCAACAGATTCCTCCATCGACGCTAAACTGTGTGGATGGAGGAATCTCAAACTGGGCCAAGCTTCAGTATCTTGCTGGTCGGCCTCGCTGGCTCTTAAAACACCTGAACAATGTCTGCACCCAATCAGATTGTTCAGGTATTTTGAGAGCCAGCAGGGGCCGACTAGCAAGATGCTGAAGCTTAGCCCATCGGTAGATTCCTCCATCCACACAGTTTAGCATAGATGGAGGAACCTGTTGCACTTTCCATCAGACCATAGAAAATCTGCAGATAATCTATAGGTGTGTGGCCAGCTTTACTCTGACGGCGGCCGGCAGTTGATGTAAAAAAAAACAGATAGCAGAGGATCCCGGAAAAGTTTACTCTGCTCGAGCCTTGTCAGGATAAAACGTTTCTCTCCTGTGTGTCAGGGAGCCACTATCTTATAACGGGAGACTCCCGGGAATGACCGGGAGAGTTGAGATGTCTGTATATTATAAATACTTAAATTGGTCCAGCTTAGCTTAATGTAAGTATGCAAATGTCATACCTGAGCAGCCCATGGGGATCTTGTGAAGCACTGTAGTAGCTGGAGCTATTACAGTGCTGGCAGCGATCTTTCGGGTCCTGTTTAAGCTTGTGATGAGCGGCTTCCCCTCTTCTCTGAAAACACAGGGGGTTTCTCAGTCGGCACAGCGGTCATTCTGAGAATATATTCATATGTTATACCTGGAGTTCAACTTTAAGCTGGCCACACACTGATCAAATTTCGGCCATTTCCTGCTGAATCGGATGAAATTCAATCTGTGGATTGCACTTCTCTCACTATCCGACTTGACAAAAGCCAATTTTTCAAATTACATTTGTCAAAGGAGCAGAGTGGACAACTTTTAAGACACCTAATGGGATGTTTAAGAAGAACAAGTTTGTCTCCTCTGCTATGCACTAGGTACTTATTCATATTAAGCCCTCCTGTGACAGATTGGGCAACACATTGGTGGAAAGATGATGGAGCCCATCCAACCAGAGACCATTCTATGGCTTACTGAACTTTGTACGTCATCATTACTCTTTGAGTTCAACTATAAATGTCATAGACTAAGCTAAATAAATATATTGTAAGAAGCCACGTGTAATTCGCTGGAAGATGACTTTGTACATGTATAAGTCACATGTTGCTCAAACATCCAGACTTGTCACTGTCACACCTTTACGCCTTAATTCCCAAACCTCTACTGGATTATATGTACCAGCTTGTTAAAGGTTATATAAATAACACACTTACAGACAAACTATCATTTTATGTTTTTCAGACACAGAGCAAACACATATTAAATGTTAGTGCAAAGGTAACTTCTCACTAACAGCCACTTTAAAGAATAAATTAGTTAGCATTTTTTTTTGTAGAATCTCTTCTTTAGTAAATTTGAACTGCTGTCAGCAATCTTTTGAGATCATCCCTTAAAGTCTTTTAGGTCCAGCATATTAATAATTTCCTGTCTAGGGGACTGGACAACAATGGCTACTCTCCCCTTAGCAGGGTGACCGGTCCCCTCACCAGCCCTGTGCAGTAAAATCAGGATATTGCTAACGTCATTACACCAGCATGAAAGGGAACAGTGGGCAAAACTATGATAATAGAGCTTGAACTTCATGACTGTAAATATTCACCTGAGACCCAAAAGAGAAATAAAGGCAAAAAACTCCAGCTTTAATCATATTTTTATATATATATA
>NW_017306449.1:1758713-1789543 GCF_000935625.1 Nanorana parkeri | reverse complement strand
TATATATATATATATACTGTATGTATCCCAGCTACTTGAGTAAAAGTATCGGTACTCAAACTCAGGCTGGAAAAAATGGTATCGGTGCATCCCTACTTTATTTTTTAAAGTCTATGAACAGTTAGCTTATTCTGTAGTATAAACATCATGTTACCTCTTGCATACAGTTTCTTACTAGGGGTCTCATTTATAACAAAGCAAATACTGATATCTGCTCTCTGTTATACTTTACAGTGGTAATGCATGCTGCAGCCAACTTCTTTCTAAAATGCAGGTCACAGTATACAGGCTGAAGTGTTTTACAAAGTTCTCCCTGCTTAACACGAACAACGCCATGATTGAAGGAGAGCCGGAATAAAACTTTGGCAGGTTCAGGCTTTTTTTTAACTACTCCTGATTCATATTTATTGCACATCAGACTATCTAAGCCAGCGGTGTGGGTTTTTTTTTTGCTTTATAAGCAGTATGGCCACACCGCTGCTTTTTCAATGGACCCCTAAGTATTGCCATTGAATTTGCAAAACAGGCATTTGGGACATAATGACATGACACTGTAACAGAGGAAGTGATAACATTTGCATGACTAAACAATTACTGTTTCATCAATGCCTCTAAAACAACTGCGTAACATTAGAAATGCTCACATCTATCACATAACTTAATGCTACTATACACTGACAATTCCTCAGATATCTATCCATCACATAATTCACCATGTCTGTTATCTGACCTTTGCCCTTCAACAGCCATCTTCTCACACAGAATTCCAGAAATTGCAAACATCTGATGCCACATACAAAGGAACCTATGTATTATGCACTCGTACAGCTGATTCATAAAACAATATTACTCTTTTAAACTCGGACAAAAGACATGTACATGATGACAGAAGTTGCTATTTTGCACAAAGAAAGACATATCATTATAGAAATGGCCTCATTTCAGGCAGCATTGATATTAACTATATGTCATTCCAAAAACCTGCAGAAACATGGTTAATAAAATACAAATACATATATATACATATATACAAATGCACATACATATATATATATATATATATATATATATTCAGTCCCAAGGTCCCAAACATAAATGCTTGGGTGCTCATCCACAAAAATTTCCATACAGCTCCAAAGCAGGTACATAGGCACTCACTGGTCTGGCAGCAGAGATAAGTCAAGTCATCAGCATTTTATTGTCAATGTTTCAACAAAGCTTAGTCCATCTTTATTGGTAAATAAAGTGATAAAGACAGACTGAGTTCTGTTGAAATATTTACAATCAAATGCACATGCTTTGACTTATATCCACTGCAAGACCCGTGAGTTCCTAACGTTAAAGTGGACATAGTATCCACTCCAGTATATTTTGTAATAAAATGTAAAATAAATAAATGTAAAATGTAACACTTCCCACTGTTTATTAGCGCTCACATAGATCACAGTACTCTCCCTGACGATGCCTTTATCTCCTTCTCTCTCCAGGAAGAAGCCATCTTTGTTCAGGCATCGATCAGGATCTGGACCTACTCCCTGGACTGAGATGGTCGTTCAGTGATGACAGACATGTAGATTCTAGTGCATTACACTTCTAACTCTTATTGCAGCCTCCCCTGTGATATAATGTTTGATCACTGGGGGAAAGGATACTGAAGAAAGGTTTCTTCTGCCTGCAGAAGGCTGATGACATCATCTGACCCTAGGCAAAGTCACTTGTCTATAGTTCAAGGACTGCTTCTTAGGGCTTAATAAAACATGCAAATGGGGCTGAATACATGAGTCTGACTAATTGCTCTGTGAGACTCATGCGAACAGCTATGATTACCTGCAATCTCCCCTGAACGCAAACATTTTCGTGAGACTTACGCAATCGGCCCCATTCGCAAGTGTGAATTGGACTTTAATATTAAAAGGTAGAGCTTTTTTTAAATAAATTTTAGCTTTGCTACATATTTTGATGTGTCAAAATGAATTTATGCAAACTTGTAACATTACTGAAAGTTCCACTTTAAAGTTTCTTGTTACTTTAAATCTCCTTAAGAGGTTAAAAAAAGTTCACTGGTAAAGTTCTATATATGTAAATACCGTGTTTCCCCGAAAGTAAGACCTACCCCGAAAATAAGACCTAGTGCTATCTTCGGGGATTTCTATAATATAAGACCTACCACGAAAATAAGACGTAGTTCGGGGTAGGTCTTATATTACAGAAATTGTAGGGAGTGGTACTGCTTGAACACTTACAACATTCCAGTATTTGGCAACTGCACATGGACCATGGAGTGTTAGTTACTTTTATTAGAGTTTACACTGTAATTGCTCCTAAGTATGCAAGGCTATGGAGAGAGGGGAACAGTCCATGAAGACAGAAACAGCTACAGACAGTTGCCGACTTCTCGCTGTCATTTTACGTGGCCTACCACTTTGTGGCTGATCGTGGCTGAGTTGCTGTTGTTCCCAGTTGCTTCCACTTTGTTATAACACCACTAACAGGTGACCGTGGAATATTTAGTAGCAAGGAAATTTCACGGATGGACTTATTGCACAGGTGGCACCCTTGAATTTACTGAGCTCCTGAGAGCGACCCATTCTTTCACAAATGTTTGTAGAAGCGTCTGCATGCCTAGGTGCTTGATTTTATACACCTGTGGCCATGGAGGTGATTGGAACACCTGAATCCAAGGATTTGCTTTGCCCTGAACACTTTAAAGCTCCATTTGCTGGCTGGATAAAGGACTATATAAAGTCACATGTAGAATTTCATATTTACCTGACTTAAAAAGAATATATATTTTTTATTTTCTTTTTCTTTAGTCCTGACCATAATAAAGGACATTTATAACAAAAAAATTCTCCTTTAATAATGATGTGTCATCATGAGGTATATTTCACATATTTATATACATATAACAGTACATTCTTATTTCATTGTACACCCAGCTGTTGCACAACCTTGGTTTTTCATCGCTTTCAAAAGGGCTTTAGTTATTGACCCAAAAAAATCCCTTCTCTGAAGTTACGAGTATAAAGAACATACTTCTTCTTTGTCAGCACTTGATCTTGTGTCATGAGCAAACACTATACTGGTTCTCTTCCAGTGTACGCTCTTTCTGTAATAAAGTCCATATAGGTAATTTTGCAGGTGGATTTAGAGTGGAAATAAAATAAAAGAGAGATCCCCCCCCTCCCTGCTGTTCCGCTGTTCCCCTTTCCTCCCTCCACCCTACTCCAAGTAGATGAACAGTTGCTGGAGATTATGCTGCTCCTTGTGGTCTTATACTGGACAGGAAGTTCAGGGAAGCGGAGCCGAGAGAGTTAGATCTGTTCAGAACTATGATTGTAAGTGCTTGGTCAAAAATGTCAAGAAATACTTTGCTGGGCAATGTATATTTGTTTGAGCTGGATTAATTAGTTTGAGAGTTTAATACTATTTTAAGTTAAGCCAACATTCTTCCTAATGTAAAACACTGTGTATGGATTGAGGGTTAATGTTTTATGTGCCCTAGCATTTACATGTTTTCCTTCACGAGTTAACTTTGAATGCACTCATATAAATAATTGTAGGTTATTCCTAGAACACAGACAGTACATAACTTTCTGTTATACATCCCTCCTGATTTCCTCCTCTGCCTAGCAGAGAATAAAGCTCTTTGCATAGTGGATTATCTGTGCCACAGTGCCAGGAATGATCCTTCTTGGCCATTTCAGGACACAGTGGCTTTTGGCAGGGAAAGCTTGTGAGCTGCACTTTATGTGAATAGTAGATGTGAAGTCTGCTGAGATTCAGTATGTGGGGGGGTCACGCTGAGAGGTTGTAGCTCCAAACGGCTCTGTGTGCTTCTGGACCAGAGCACAAACCTTAATCTAAGATTCCGAGGGTGGCTGTACACAGATATCTGAGGTTTATTTACTAGTGGCTTGAACTCCTTCCAGTAAAAAGAACTTAAGAATTTTGCAGGGCTTGGTCTCTTGATGGGCATATACCTATTAAAGGGATTAGAATACAAGTCAGGTGTAAATCAAACATAAATACGTCCATTCAGTTCATGTTTGTTTACTAACCCATTGCTAAGGTTATTTTAGAGCTGAACTCCAAACAAGCAGCTGAATACACCACTGAAATACATACAATGGGAACCTGTCAAAAGATTTCTTATTCTTACGGCCAGTCTTATGATTCAGGTTCTCTCGTCAGACAGTACAGCCAGGTCCTCAACCTCCACCGCCCTACAGCACAGCTTGTATAAAAACACGCCCCCAGCCTGCTGATTGGATCATGAAGGAGTAGCAGCACACTGATTATTACTATTATTATTATACAGGATTTATATAGCACCAACAGTTTGTGCAGCGCTTTACAATTTAAGGAAGACATTACAATCACAATACAATTCAAGACAAGATGGTAAGGAGCAGCAAAATGTTGTATGGGGCCCTGTGATTTCTAGTTATACCCCTTGCAGAGCCCACTTGAGATCCCACACAGCCCACCTGAAGGTGACCCTGCAGAGCCCACTATCTATGGTGGACTCTGCAGGGTCACCCTCAGGTGGGCTGGTCGCACTCCTTACCTGTCCGCCTCCTCTTCCTCCACGCTCGCTGATGGGCCCCGCCTCCTCCGTCGCCGGGCCCGCCTCCTTCTCCATCACCAGGCCCCGCCTCCTCCCCTGCTGTTGAACACGGGCCCCGCCTCCTCCTCCCCTGCCGGGTCCGGCCTCCTGCACCGCCACTGCTGGCTCTCATTGACTCAGCAGCGGCTCTGGAGACGAACGCGCTGCTGCACAGATTACGGTCAGTGATCTGAACAGCAGCACATTCTTCTTCAGAGCACCAGTGAAAGCCACCAGCAGAGGATGCCATAGCGACCCAGGCGGTCCGCTCGGCATCTGGCCAGGCCCCCCTGTGCCCCACTATGTCCCGGGCCCCATAGCGGCCGTCTGGGTCGCTATGGCGATTGTTACGCCACTGGTAAGGAGGGCCCTGAGGGCTTACAATCTACCCCTGCACTGCAAATGTTCAGTTCTCATTTTGGTCTATGGGATGGAATAAAGAAGATATACTCACCTGATCCTCGGCCCCGCAAGGGTCAGTGCTCACCTCTCTCCCCCTCGGGCTGTGGTATGTCCCTCAGCATCCTCGCTTCTATTGCATGTCAATGGACTTGTATTAGATGGAATGACGTTACTGATCTGTAAATCCACCGGATCCCGGGGTAGAAGAGGCTGTGGGGACCGGTCTAGCAGCCCAGCGAGACTAAGAATCAGGGGACTCTTTTTTTTGAGCCCCTAAACAAAAGCAAGCAGCTAACCTAAGCCCCACTGCATGGGTAACTTTTTAAAAGTTCCCAGAGTTCTTCTTTAAGGAAAAGTAAGCCCAAGAACAAAGATGCTGCAGCTTACCGATCCTTAGATGTGGTGGGTACCTCAGTGTTCTTTTTCAGGCTAATAAAATTTTCAGCAAGTACAGAAAATATCTGTTCATCTTGTCAGAAACAAAGCGTCCCTGTCACTTCCTGGAAGCTGACCTAGAACTTTCGAACAATGTTCTCTTCATTCCCTATGCTATTAATCTCCCTATCCCCCATGCAATGGAGATGAACAAAGGCAGACATATTTGAGGTCAACCATGGCTCCTTCCATAGATACTGAGCTAGGGAGCACGGGCGGGAATGTGGATCACATCATAATAAAACCCGGTGTCATGGTCCCACAAATCTTCTAGTGGATAAGACAACAAGTTGGGTTATAGAAACTTTGATCTATGTTTACACTCTGTTAATTATCTGCAACGTGGGATCAGGAGGTCTTGTATCATTGCCTAGGATAATACTAGAGATAGTACTTTCATTGACAATGCCTTCATCTACTCTTCTTTTCAAAATAATAGTATCATCTTTGTTCAGGCATTTTACAGGCTCAGCATCTACTTCCTGAACTAATATGCTGGCTCAGAGATGACACAATCATGTAAACTCTGGTGCCTGAGCAGTTTCTTAGCTGATCATATATTGTCTTACAGGGATCAGCCTCTGCTGCAGCCTTTCACCATGTGACAAATTGTAGTCTGATCACTGGTGTAGAAGAAATTGAGGAAATGCTTCCTAGTGCTTGCTACGGACTGATGACATCATCTCAGCCTAGGCAAAGTCTCTTTACTGAAGATCAAGCACTGCTTTTAAAAGAGAACTATGGGGTAACCTTTTTATCCCTTAGTTCTCTTTAGAGTCTTAAGAGTCCCGTGACCCAAAGCTCAGTATATAGCGAACTGTAGCTCTCTATATACCGAGATCGATCCTGTCAATATTGTCGAGATCCACCCAGTTGGCTGATTGACAGTGGGCTCTGCCTATCTAGAGGCAGAGCCAGCTGTACCCGCCCCTATTATTGACCTACCATGCCTTGTCAGCACTGTGTGTCTGGGAGTAGATGGCCATCTTGGTAGATACAGGGCTTCTTTTACCTCATTGGAACCTCCAGTAAGGAGAACAATGAGCAGCACAGCAGTGACATCACAAAATCTCACCTAAATCTCCTTCAGCACTAGGGGGAGCAATGCCTTAGATTCACATTCATGGTCATTCGCACAGGGTGTGCCTGGGCACACCCTAATCACTCCGAGCGTAGGTTTTCCACCTCCAGATGCCACAGTCCAGGTTTTAAGTACTATATGTGCTGTGAATGGGTTTCAGGCCAGCTTAAACCCGGACGCCAGATGTCACGATGTTTAGTGCATGGAGGAGGCATAGGACATGGAGGGACGCTGGAACTCAGGGAGCAAGGAGGTGTCTGAAACACAGGGTGCAGATAAGACTTGAAGGGCACACTCTCCTGGCTGTCACTCCTTGCTCCTTCCCCTGGCTGTCTCTCCTCACTCTCTCTCATGGCTGTGTCTCCTCTTTCTCCTCCCTGGCTGTTTCTCCTAACTCTCTCTCTGCTGGATGTCTCTCCTCACTCTCTCTCATGGCTGTGTCTCCTCTTTCTCCTCCCTGGCTGTTTCTCCTCACTCTCTCTCTCCTGGATGTCTCTCCTTGCTCTCTCCTGTATATTTCCCCCCCAAAAAATTGCCACACAGCGCTAGAGGGTTCAGGTGTCGCTTGAAGAAAAGGTAGCAAACCTACCCGAACACAACACCGAAACCGCAACAGCGGGCACCATGTTTTTAGTCTCTGAACTTGTGAAAAGTTGCAGTCCTTAGTGCTTGGAAAGCTGCAAGAGAGCGTGGATGTGGCTTCCCATCCAATCAGGAACCCAAGCGGGTGGTCACATGACCACCTGCCAGACTCCCTGCTTTCTGGACTACAGTATATATGTGTGTGTGAGTTTGTACTTTTGTGTGCACACCCTAATGCAATAGGCTACGCACGCGCATGTTCAGATACACAGCTATGAGTCTTTAGGCACAGGACAGCCTAGGCACATTCACATACCAGGAACAGCACTACTACTTTTCTTTAGGAGGAAATCCAAACAAAAGGTACATTGTTCAGTACTGTTAAGGCACAATTAACACTCTCTGATGTTCTCTGAAACACGGACATCTTTACTTCAGTTTCACTTGAAGTCATCCCATTCATTTGAATGGACTATCTAATACACAAGAACTGACCAAAATTTTCTTCTCCAGCATTTTTACTAGTGCAGGGTGTCATGATGCATGGCAGTGCGGTACCATGCATTGTGATGCGCTGCAACACAAGTGCATTGGAAAGGTGCACTGGGGTGCCATTCACAATGAACGGCACTCCAGCGCACATAATGCATTTTACCGTAGCATAGTGGTATGACTGGGCCCTTAAAGGGAATACAGCTACCCCTCTCAAATACTCAGATGACTCAATATACACCCTGCCTTGATTCCAACAGCAAATAAACCCAGCATGAGATGGAAGAGAAAACTTTTCTTCTATTACATATGATGGGAAATCGAATGATCTCAAAACATATCTTGGGTCTGTTGAGTGAAAAGGTAACGCCTAAATGTTCAGTAAAGAAAACTGCAGTATAAAATATGTCCATCTGAAATTTCACTGAAGAAAAGGGATAGCATGGAGTCCCCAGCTTAGCAAACTTTGCATGAACTTTCATATTTCTTGTAGTTTACTTAATAACTATTACAGAATTCTTGTGATGAATAATGAATGTTAGGCAACATCTCTTTCACATAACTGGGAACAAATCTTACTTCTTTTAGGATATACCAAACCACAATGTCTTCTAATGGGTTATTTCACCCACAACAGATATTTCTGTTTATGAAGATAATTGAAAAAAGACACAGGTCCATCAAGTTCAACCTCTGTGTGCGTGCATATTAGTTTTAACTATGTTAATGTCAGTTGGATCAGTGGATTACAAGGGGGGTGCAGGGGGATGTGGCCCGCACTGGGTGACACCATCAGAGAGGGTCTTTGTAATACCCCCTTTAAACACTGTACCCCGGAATCCAAGAGTGCTGGAACAACTGGTGGATGGCGCCACAGTATACAATCTACAAGATATGTTGTCCGCACACCATTCTGCTTCGGAAAATCATCTTTATTCATATTCCTTTAGTATGATATGTGATTGCAACGTTTCGGAGCCTCACAGGACCCCTTGGTCAGGCAAACTGTTTACATGGCATGTGCATGGCATTTATGCTTTGAGCTGCAGTATTGGGATGTAAACAATTTTGCAGCACTGGATTCAGGCTTACATATAGAAGTGATTTGGGTGGCTGTAAAGTTGCCCAATCACTTCTATAGCTATGAAACTGTGTGGTCACCCACCCGATCACAACCCACATGTGTCCCAGGCTCACTTGTGCCCTCCATGAGCCCAGGACATTGATCACTGCTTTCAGTATATAGAGTAGAAGGGAGAAACACCCGATTCTCAATCTCCTCTGTGATCAATGAACCCTACAGCACTCAGCTCTGATCACTTCGGGGGTTCAGCGGTGTCAAATCCCGGCCCATGCACCACGGAAAACAACTAATCTAGTACAGTCTGTACTGGTTCTGGTTGGAAGGAGTGCAGAGAAGGCACTGTGAGGGACCACTGAGAGAGAGGCCAGAGCTGTACGGGAAGGCTTCTAAGAGGGCAGAACCACAAATTACCAAATTACCCCCCCCCCAAAAAAAAAAATTCTTAATTACTCAAAAGAAATATAAGTAAATTAAAATAAATCACAAGAGGGTAGGGGGGAATTATTTCACAACCCTTTGCTTACTATTTTGTTTATTACTAGCTTAGTAATTGCAGGAGATTCACTTATTTAATCACCATCAAGTAAAACAAGATTTTGTGTGCATCAAGGCAATTGTTTTTATTGTATTACTTGTTGTCCATGTGGTTTGGGCCTCAAAATGTGTGCATTCAAGGTTATACCCCTCATGACCCCTCATGACCACATCCGCATAAAAATTACACGGACATCACTTTTCTGTACAGTGTAATTAACCCAAATTAAGAAAATATACATAATGCACTTAAAAGTGGAATGGTAGATACCCAGGGCATTGAAACATTATGCTCCAGACCAGTACAGCCCTTATAACACAATATAATATATTATAATATAATATAGTTTGCACATTTTTCAGGCCCAGTTATTTTATTACTGCTCAAGTTTAATTCATAAACTAAGTCTCTTCAGTTTATACCTGCCTACTCTCATATTTATGTTGTACCGGACTTATGCTCAGTGGTGCTGAATTTTTACTCTCTAACTCCCGATTTTTTCCAGAATTTCTCTTGAATATTCTGACAGTGGTACACCCACAGGCTGAACTAAATAAAATATAACAGTTCATGTCCAGCTTTGGGTAGGAGCCCAGGGTCAAGTGGACGTCCAAGTGGCCCATTTGCAACCTACATGCACCTACAGTAACCCTGAGGGTGAAAGCTGTGCACCCACTTGCCATGGACGTACTTGTAGGACGTTGATGTCTAATAGGCTTGCCATGCTCTTTCTACCTTAATCCATCTCTGGTCTTTGCTAAGACCTGACAATGTTCAACCTTATCCTCTATTACCACAGAGATATACTGATCTCCCTGACTTGATGGGTAATGGGAGCAATAACACCCAAAGAAGCTTGTCGTAATGAGAAAGATAGAAAATTAATGAATGAGCAACTACACATTCACACACAGTGAGAAAGCTCAGATTGTACTTATTTCATAATATCTAGTGGCAGAAACTAAACCCCGATAAAATGTAACCAATATTCTCATGACAAAGGTTAACCAGCCTGTTAAAGATAAACTATAAAAAATAACACATGTCCACTCAGCATCTGTAACATTTCATGGAAGCGCGATATGACTGTTTAAATAAGAAAAGGTGCTACAGGTCTTCTTCCATTTGTCTGAATGCATTAAGCTGCTAAATGCTGATTTGTTGCTGTTAGTTATTGTTAGTGATGTGATTTAGTTCTGTTCTCATTTAAGACTGCAGCATATGAAATTGCAAGCATGCTTAATTTACTGTTAGTTAGTGGTCATTGTGCGGCACTCAGAGTTGTCAAATATATGGTCATGTATGTCTTACCTCTTGTACCCATGTTAAACACATTGTAGCTTGACAGTATGTGTGGCAGATAATTCGGGCCTGTCCATTTGCAGTTTATTAATGCAAAATGTGTGCAGTTTATTAGTATGCAAAATATTCAAAGGAATGATACGGGACTACATGCAGGAATTTGCCTTTGAAAATGGTATAATAAGTAGCAACCAACATGGCTTCATGAAGGACCATTCTTGTCAGACCAATCTATTAACATTCTTTGAGGAGGTCAGTATCGGTGCCCCGGCACCGCCTGCACCGGCGGTAGTTCCGCCACTGGGTCACTGGGAAAGTCCTCGAACTTAAGAAAGCTCAGAAAAGAGCAACAAAATTAATAAAGGGATGGAAGGCCTGAGCTATGAAGTTTGCCTCCAGAAATTAAACTTATTCTCCTTAGATAAGAGGCGCTTAAGAGGAGCGTAATTGCAATTTTCAAAATCATTCATGGAGACCACGGTATCCAGAATAGGATGTTTACACTAGGGATGGGTCGAGTGTTCGATTCGAACATGAGTACGAATCAAACATCGGCAGTTCGAGCGCTCGCCGAACGCCGAACTTTATGGGATGTTTGCGGTTTGTTGGACATTCCATAATACAAAATGCCCACTGAAGCTCCGATTTGTTAAAGTCTTGCACCTGACCACAGGTCAGGTGCAAGTCTTTGCCCAGTCAGGGCTCAGCGGAGGAGGGGCCTGAAGGAGAAAGTTCTCTATCAGGTCCCCCATGCTGATTGACAGCAGGCAGTCAGCGGGTGCAATAGCCAGCTATTGCATTTTACAATATCCAATAGCAGGATGGGTATGGCTCCCGGCCGGCAATGAAGAGGAGGCAGGGGGGCGGGGCAGAGGAGCTGCGGCCGGACCGGATCCTAGATGAAGGCGACGGACCAGGGGACCGTAGGCCGGGACATCAGCGGAGATAAGGGGGGCAGCGAAGGCATGCAGCGGTCTGTGTCCCCGCTGTATCCGCCAACACAGGTGCGGAGAGCAGAGGGGATTTGAAGGGAGACAGGCCGCTGCAGCCACAGTTTTACTACATGTACCGGCAGCTGTATGGGGGTTGAACATTCGACTCCCATACACTTGCATTGAGTTCGAGTTCGTATACGAACATTTCGGCCGTTCGAATGTTCGAATACGAACCGAACACGGGGGTGTTCGGCTCATCCCTAGTTTACACCAAGAACTCTATTGATGACACGAGGGCACTATAAGAGGTTAAAAGAGAGGATGTTTAATCTTAGACTGGGAAAGATGCCAGCCAGAGCGTCCAAGGTTGCTAAGAACTGGGCAGGGGGATGTGTATGGCCCTTAAACATCTCCTCGCCTAGCTCTTAGCAACCTGGGATGCTCTGGCCGGAAAGGGGTAGCAGGCACACTGCAAACATTGTGCAGCAGCGGGTCCATGTTGCTCTGCCTGCCGCCCCCCATGTGATCCAAGGAGTCTCATGCTCTGAGTGACTTGTATTTTCTTCCACTGCCCAACTGTCCTTTAAACTCCTATTAACCCATAGTTACCCTAATCAACCCTATTCAGCCGTGATAAACTCCTTCCTCCCCTCTTCCACATAGCTTCTTTTTTTTTTTTAACCATTGAGATTTATATTTTTTTAATTTTTATTCCTTTTGTTCATTTTTTGTGTCATATTAAACAGTTAGAGAATAAAATGTACACTGGTTGTTTTAATACAAACACTGCTCAAATTAGAAAAAGCACAGCCATAGAAAAAAGCACAGGTACAAATTACATGAAGAAAAAAATGGTTGCATGTCAATATTATCAAAATCTTTGTCCCGAAAAAAAATTATATATATGTATATATTACTTAATTATCTTAAGTAATGACAACATTATTGCTGAACCAAGAGGCCCTCAACAGAAATGTAAAATTGCTCTGGTCCATTAGGCCTCATGCACATGGATGCTTGGGGGGCCAAACACGTAAAATGTGGGCGTATTTTTCTGCCCAGGAAACCACAGGTGTACCGTAGATCCATCCATAAACATCAATGGCTGTGGGTATCTGTAGGGCAGGTGTAAGCTGGTACTTCTGCAAAATCAGGCATGCTTATGAACATATAAGGCAAACACAGTCTGTCTGCATTTGTAAGCATGCCTGAATTTACAAAAGTACCAACGTATGGCAGCTTTTGATTTCTATGAATGGCTGTAGACAGCACCTATATATAGGTATAACATGCCCTTTTTTTCCACGTATGACCCATAACTGCGTGCATGATGCCTAAAAGGTATACAGGTGCGGAACTGGTTAAGATCATTATCACCCCTTTCAGCCAATCACAGTACTTGCCAAGTAACACAAATAGAAAAGACAAAGAAGTGGCACTTCTCACACCTATCACAGCTTGCCTTAGGTCACCTCAGACTCCGTGCTCAGGCACTAGCAGCAGGTTGGTGTGGGCCATTCATTTAGTGGCTGTTGAAGAGGGGGCCATAAGTTGGTCTGCAGCCTGCACAAACAGGGTCTATAACACAAGCTAGCAGACAGAGCAGGGACAGTGTTGCATTTGAATTGCTATCCTGACTTTTTTATTGCAAACATGGAACTGGGGAGGTGGGGGTCACTCTTTGGCATCTGGGGTGTTGGATGCTAAAGGACCTTTGCCTTGACACTGGTTTTGATATCCCAATATAATGGTAGATCAGGTCCAAATTTTAGATTTATTTTGATCAACTATGGACAAGGACACTCAATAAAGTTAATTACATTATTAACCTGATACAAGTCATACAAGCCGCTTATATATCTATATTGTTGTAACAATGTCATGACCATTGATACATACAGTGCTATGACTATCACCTCATGGTTATTTGATTGTTTTACGATTACAAAATGGCTACAAGTGACGTTTCAAAGGAGTTGGAAGTCTCACTTAAGGAATCCCAAATAAAGAGTTTTCAAGCAGATGAATGAAAAGATTCTTCTAATCGGAGCCAACACTGAATAAAGCTAATGGAAATCATCTCAACAGCATATCATATTCTATTATATACAAAAAGTTGTTTTCTTTAAGCCATTTTGTCTGCTAATCAAAGACCTAAGGGGCCTTTTCACAAAATAGAAGGAGCACTCCGGGATTTGATCTGGTATTTCATTTCAATGGGACTGCTTAGCACGCAAAAATGCAAATTGTCTTATATTTAAAATGGAAAAAAAAAAAAAACACACTAAGCTAAAGTCCAAAGGTATGAATTAGCCACATGGAAATCATTTTAGGCCCTACTTGAAATGCATGTTCATGCAGTAAAATGCACATGGTTTACTGCTGGAAAAAGGACAAGTGTGAACAGACCCTAAATCCTTACTAAAGCATTGCATAGCTTTCAATCTCCAAACAAAGTATGCACGGCTTTTCTTTTAATAATGATTCAGAATGAATACAAACGCAGAACCAGGAGGCAGGCTTTACATAAAACGCATTTCAGTTCATAAGATAAGAAAACCCAACAAGGGAACACACAATATATATTGTGAGATATTATTGTATTACCACTGAAGTATCTTTGCCCGGTTCATGTCTTTCACATTATGCTGAACATACAACTTTTTTTGATAGATACATCATGATATAGAATAATTTGTATATATATCCTGCTATTGTTCAGAGTCCAAGCAATCCAAAACAATGACTAACGGCCCTAAAATAGTATAAAAATTGCAAAATACAAGTCATTATTGTTCATTCACTAACGGACACCTCACTATAGGAAATGTGTTGAAATTTTCTGAAATCTTTACATATTGGCCTGTGTGTAACCAGCGATACACATACATTGGCCCTTTATCTCATAATATACAGCACAGTATACAAGAAAAATATAATATTATAATAATATATAATAATTTCCAATTCTTACATCTTGCATCCCACATCCAACTGTGAATCATTCCAGAGGTGCAGGCAAAGCCGGCTCGCCTTCGCCGTGCTTAACAATCCTTCTCAGAAAACAAGCCACTCTTCCGTGGATCACCATGAATAAAACAATTATTTAATAAAGTAAAGAATACATCCTGTCGAACAACTCCCCATGTGTACAACCTCTCACGCGTTTCACCGATCTTGACTAATCATAAAGGCCCCTTTGCTTAAGCCAGATCCGTGAAACGTGTGAGCATTGTTTTCTGGGAAGGATTCAAATAAGCTATTTTCATCTCACGCAATCATGACAACAGTACTTTCTAAACAGGAATTTATAAAATTGTTCCCTGTTCATATATTGGAATCTCATTCCCACTGCGGTGAGTACCTTTTGAGTGAACAGAATATCTAGCAGAAAGCCTGCGGAAAGGAAACGGCTAATTCACTAAATCCAAATTCACTAAAGGAAATGAGCAGTAGAATTGCAACCACCAGGACTATGGAACCAGGATTATGGAAACGTTAAACTACAATTCTGATTGGCTGCTGTGCCGATTTTATTTTCTCAGCCTGAAAGTTTACGCTATGAAGAAAGAGCACATAATTCTACTGGATGGACCATCATGATTAGTACCAGTTTAAATATATGAGATGTCCATGTCTTTCTGTTAAAGATTCAGACAATGGAATTATCTTAAAAAAGAACTCCGGGCAAAAGCAAAATGAACCCTTGCAGTGGGACTTACCTGTCTGCCAGCCTCTCAAGCCTTTTCGCTCTGGCAGTGGAATGTCCCCCGGCGTCCTCACATCCAATACACTGTATTGAATGTGGTGGCTCATTAATTCTTAGACCATTGGAGCAGAGGAGGAGAGAGGCTGCCGGGACTGGTCTAGCAGCCAGACGGGTTTGAGGTTTGAGTCAGCATATCTTTTTTATTTTACACCCTAGAGCAAAATGAGCACTTAACCCTTGCAGTGCAGTGTAGCCCCACTGCAGGGGTTAATTTTGTTTCTGAGTTCTTCAAGATAATTCCATTGTCTGGATCTTTAACAGAAAGACATGGACATCTCATAGTTCTTCTTTAAACACCTTTAAAATGGAATTCCCTTCAAATAATAAACAAATACTGTGCGTGCATTTTAATACTACTAGCAGAGGAGTCTTCATTGAATATTTATATTGTTTTCCAATAATTCTCTGCACACATGAACAGTATATGCCCTGTGAGTCAATGAGACTGTATTACATTGCACAGTACTGTATGTTTTCAGACACTGGGAGCTAGATGGGGAGATGTTTGTGGAGCATACAGGAGGAGGGGAGCATAGGGAGAATCATTGTGATGATGTACCTCCATAGTCCAATAACAGCCCAAGAGATGACAGTATCTTCATTTTTAGATTCCGAATATTGGTTTGTTGTTGTTGTTGGCACAGCAAAGTTGGCACAAAATCTTCCGGCACAAAATGTCTTGGCACAGATAGTAGGGGACCTGCTATGTAAAACACCCGGAAAAGTTGGATGGCAGTATCGCCCAAGAGAGCAAAGATCAAACTCATTGTCTGCTGGACAGGTATGTATAAAGCTTCACCTGTGACACGGTTTTTCTTTGATTTTCTTTCTGTGACAACAGGGGCAATTTAAAGTGAACTGCAGGTGAAATGTATACCATCATGGCTATGCAGTGTATATCCTACATTATGATAACTAATCACCATAATACTAGTGATGATATTACTATTGTGCTAAAAATATGATGTGTTATACATACCTAGGTGCCACACCTGTATGAAGGAAACCAAATTATCATTGCTGAAAAACCTGCACCAAAATCAGATAATTCTGGGAGGTGACATTGAAACCTGCAGTAGGGAATTATAATGTCACCATCCTTTCTATTAACATTTCACAAGACTGGATAAACAGAATTACTAACGTTGGCAAACAATACTGTTCACATATGCTTATTTCAACTGTTGTGCTTTAAGGCTCTCATGAATATTAGACTATTGTCCCCCAATCCAGATAAAGATCATTCATTCTATGGGCAGCTTGTAAAATCATCAGAATTTGATTACGTGATTGAATCTTCACTAGCTATTGTCCCTCATAGATAACAGAGCAGGCGTCTGCCACTCCAGATACATGTAGATTTGATAGGAGGCTTTGTGCATTTTCTGATTGCCATCTATAGTGTATGGCTAGATTTATTCTTATGACAGACATGTTCTTCTTACCAAGAATCCTAAAATGTTTTTACAATATCTGTTTAGAGTTTGTTCCATGCACATGTTAAAACATAACCAACATGGCACAATATGTCCCTCACAAAATAAACTTGTAAAGCTGAATATTAGAGAACGGTCAGATGTTCATGCACAGACTAACTATCTCATGGTGTCCCTTTGGCTACTTTCAGCCCCAAACAGGGGCACTCTAGTCACACAAGAACTCCTAGTGTAATAAAGGAGGCAGGGGGAGCAGTGCTTATACATTTCTTGTTTTAGAGAAAACAGTAGCAATTGGGCAAGAATTTCTAATGTTTCCAAGTATTTTGTTCCCTGAACATTCATGGGGCTGTCATCATCACCCATTCTTAAGAAAAGATTGGTAGACTATCATCTAAAGTCTAGGGCCCTGGTGCCTAACCTGTATCATGAGGGTCACATGTGGTCGTTTGGTACTTGCTGTGTGGTCTTTTGCGATTTCACTAGTGAGAACAAAAGCATTAATTTGCAAATGGACAGTAATTTTCTAACGTCCCCAATTATTTTGTTTCCTGACAATGCCTGGGTCTGCCATCACCCATTGTAAGGAAAAGATTGGTAGACCATCATCTAATGTCTAGGGCCCTGGTGCCCAACCTGCATCCTGAAGGCCACATGCGGCCGTTTGTTACTTACTATGTGGTCCTTTGAGATTTCACTAGTTGGAAAGAAAGCATTGATTTGCAAATGGGCAACAATGTCAGTGATCTCTACCAGTTTCATGTAACCTGTCTCTAATTCTCTGACTGTCTCCTGCAGCAGTTTTCCAGTCTTTAACAACACCTGTAGTATGACTGTAGTCTCAGACCATCTTCTATAGCATTACATATTCTGAATATTATGTACCGCCCCCTTGGTGCTATCAGAGGCTGGAGTTAATGCCCCCTTTACCTCAATAAGTTAAAAAATACTGCTCTATGGTACCTTAAACCCTTGTTTCAGAGCTAAGAACTGGCAAAGCTAAAAGCAAACGTATTTATGCATTGTTGCCAATAAATAACTTTAGTGCAATGTGCATATGATCAAATGAGGTCAGATCAGCAAAGTAGGATTCAGAAAGAACATTGTAAATATAGGAAAGGTGGTAAGTTCTTATGTCAAAAGATCTCTTTGTTCAAAGAGGACATAAGCCTGCTAAAGCAGTTGATTATGAAGGCAAGATCTGACCACTTGAAAACATGTCCGCTGGCCAACTGGGTCTAAACATGTATATATGACTTGAGTGAGTAAATATACTCAATGGAAGGGAGAAGAGCAGCCAGATGCTTCCGTCGCTGCTTATCCTGGGGAGGGAGGCTGTAACCAGATGTATTTTAGACCTGACCAATTGTCTGCTGTCATACACATGAGCTTGTTGCTTAATTCAACTGACCAAATTTGTCCACTCGTGGCTTACAATATTAATTTTAGTTTGTAACCCTTTATGTAAACTGTAGCTTGTACAAGCTAAGATTGGTCAACCCTGCATGCAAAGTCAGCTACACTTAAAATACCAGCCTATCAATGTATAAGCAACTACTAATCATAAACTTCCAGACCATCAGGTACATCCTGAAGCTGGCTGTAGAGAAGGCATTCAGAGCTTCACAAGACTTTGAGAATGGTGAAAGTTTTTTTACTGGCTAAAATATTACATATGACTTGATATTTAAATCAACACGACAACGCAGAATACATTCAAAGAGTCATGCAAGCCAACAATAAAAGAATAACTGTTATACGTTTCAGTTCACATTACCTTTGTACGGATGACGAGCGGTAAAGGTAACAGCAACAGGGGAGTTAAAAGCAAAATAAATAACCTCTTGCAATTCAGAAGTTGTTTCACACATGGTGCCATCATATGGAAGACGGACTATACAGCTGGAGTGAGTACAGGTTCTCCAACAGATTCCTGCAAATCGACAATCCAGGCAAGTTCTGTCCTCACAGAACTCAAAAGATATGTGTGATCCTCTTAGGCTTCCTCTCATTGATATAGTGCTGAGGTAGATAGTGGGAGGTAATCAAGGTGTGTTTTGAAATTTCAAGCTGCATGTTGAGGCCAGGTCACAGTCCACCCTTATTAGACCATCACATGGGAGGAGAAAGTCATCCTGTAAATGCTGTCAGCCAGCCTGTATCCTGACAAGAGAGGAGTAGGAAGGTTACATCCTAAGAATCTCATTGGCTGCATGCATACCAAGCATTTCCATTTCAAAGCAGCCTACTTCTGAGCTGACTATGTCAAACTGTGTTTGGCGACACTCTATTTCCTACTCTTAGCTTGTGTCTCAGAATTACACACAGTTAAATTTATGCTGGGAGCTGTCCAAACCCATTAACACATCAGTACAGAGCATTGCTTTGTATTAGTCTGGAAGTGTACTTTACTGCCATCTACTGGACAATTTTACAAATACAGTTTGAGAAAAAAGTTGGTAAAAAAAATAAGTCCCCGTTCTCACCTAGGCATTTTGTCGCTCAAAGCTAAGCACGACAAAACGCTGAAGACAAGCAATCCTATTTGCTTGTCTTGACAAAACACTCAAGACAAGGAATCCCATTAATTTTTTTATGGCCACTGTATTTAGCAGATTTTGTTGCACAAAGTTTCCCATTGAAGTCTATAGAACCAAAAATCGTAATCTGCTAAAACGTAGCTCATGTACTTTTTTTTTAACAAAACAAATGCACAGTTGTGAACAGGGGGCCATAGGAATTAATGGGATTCCTTGTTTTGAGCATTTAGGTTGCTCTTACTTTTGAGTGACAAAATGCCTAGGTGTGAATGGGGACTAGCCTCTCATGAAAGTAAGATGGATGCTTCACTGCTGGCCAAATTGTTTTGTTTTTCGTTTTTTACCATTTACCTTTTGGATTTTTTTATTTTTTTTCTTGAAGCACATGTCAAACTCCAGCCTGCAGATTTCTATTTATAATAAAGCCCAATTGAGCCCTTTAAATCAACTTAATATATTCCAGGTGCATAAAAATGAAGATGTTCAAAACCTTAGAGTTGGTTTCCTTTAGAAATCAGCCACAGCTTGAGCAGAAAAACCTGTCCCCTGCCAGCATGCAGCAGAGTGGGACCCTTTCTCTCTGTGGTTAAGTAGTGGTCTCTCTGCCGAGGTGCAATACACTCCCTACTGTGTGAGACCTATAGCTCTGCAATCAGCAAAGCTCATGCTCCCTGCTAATAAGAGATCTTTGTCTCTGTCTCAATAATATTTTGGAGCCATTTTGACCCCGCTGCTGGAAAAGTGTTTATTGTGAGAGCACACCTATATGGATTAAAATGAAGTAGACTTTGAAGTGAGGGTATATATATTTACCTTTGAGAAAGCATGACTGTTACATATAAAATGGTCGTAAGGCCAGAGAGTTTTTAAGGTTTGTCACTTTTAAAATATAATATAGAGAGTTATACATCTTTTGTATGCACCTGGAATGTATTTAGCAGATTTAAACTGGGGATTCATTTGGACTTCAATGGTGTAGTGTGGATCACCATTCTAAGGGTTCATTTGATCTGATTCGCTTTGGTTTGTGTTTCTTTGCAGCAGGTCCCATTGAGATCTGTTCATATTGCAGGCATGGCACTGTGTTTTGCATCTGAACACTGAGTAGAACTGCATTAGAATGCAAAAGGCAGTGTTTGCTTACAATGACCATCCTTAAGAGTCTTTAAAATGCTAGTTTCTTGGCAGTGTCTGACCTCAGTATTCCTGAGTCACAGACCCAAAACAAACATGAGGCAAAGGAAAGTCAGAGAAAAGTCAGAACTCTTTATCACTATACTTGATGGGGGTCAGTGATTTAGAAAATATTGATGTCAAAGTCTCAACACAACATCCATACAATTAGCATTATCAGAAGCAGTGGTCAGCAACGGAAGCCTACTTATTTTTGTTCACGATAGGCTTGCTTAAAATTCAGAGCCAAGGTTGTAAGTAAATAAACAAGAAGTCCATTTAATCAGGGACAGACACATCATGATTCAAACAATTCAAAATGATTTGTAGATCAGAACTCTCATCATTACTATTGACAATAAGGTAAAACATTTATTGAGGTTTTCCTAATTTCTTGCATGTTAGACTGAGTGAGAATTAAGAAAAAAAATAAGTCACTGGAACAAAAAAAGATTATACAAAGGTGATTTACCGTGTCTGTGTTTTAAGAAGTATGGAGTAATTAATTTCAGTTATAATATGTACATACCTAATGTCAATCTGTCTCAAAAACTGCACCCAATTCCAACATCTAAGGTAGTGTTCATACCTAGATGACAAGTTGTCATACAATGTCTCCAGGTCCTTCAAGTAGTGCCAAGTTCCTGTTTGATGAGCTGTGCAGGAATAAAGGTAAAATGTTCCTTTGCACTGAGCATAAACAAACCACAAAACACTTTCATGGGAGTAACATGTGAAAGTGTTGCAACATTTACAGATGTTAAAAGGTAGATAACAGGTACTCGTGAGAGTTAAAAATAAAAAGTAGGTGGCACTTGAATTCAGTAGAAATCTAAAAAAGAACACTGATAGAAAAGTGAAACCGATGGCCTTAAAGGAACACTGCTAGAAAGGTGAAACCGATGGCTTAAAAGGAACACTGCTAGAAAGGTGAAACGTATGGCCTGAATAGGGTTGCCATCTGTCCGGGATTCACCCGGACAGTCCAGGTTTTGAGTCCTATTTGTGGTGTGTCCACGTTTCATCCAGTTGAAACTGGTACACATGATGTCAGGCGGACACGGGCAACCCTGGAGTGCTTGTGTTCATGCTCGTATGCAGGGCCGGCGCCAGATTGAAAAGCATGGAGAGGTATGACACGGCCGTTATCCTCCTGCAGTTGTTGCGGTGTGGGCGGGCAGTGCAGGTGCTAAACTGTGCGGGGCTGCGGCAGGGTGAAGCTTGTTTATGGGAGAGGACTGTCTGCGGGGAGGATCGTGTTCCACCAAGTGGACCAGAGACTATAGTAAAAACAGGGAGAGCTGTGTGTGGGCTTCTTCTGTGGGGCTTAGCTGGGCATGGTGTGACTTGTAGTTCTCCAGCAGGTGCAAAATCTGGAGCACCTTTATATAATAATATGGGCAGAATACTGTCAATGTCCGCCATTGGTTCAATTGGACTGATATACAAAGTTGGCCATACACTAGTGGATGATCGAATACAATGAAGGGTGTGATCACAGTGGCTTTAACTGTAATTCTACATCTGATCTCTTCTGGGTGGATCACAGGGAGATTCCTATGCTTGCCTCTGTCTCGGCTCTGACATTATACTTTGTAGCTCTTCATTCGTTGGCAATGCTGGTGACACCTCAATATAAGATATTTTCTTCTCTATTGAATCCCTTTGTGTTGTTACTTAATGGGCTCAAATCATGTATAAGTATGTGAAGGATTGCTTGGGATGGCTTTCTTATTAGTAGGACAGAAAACCTAATTGATCTCCTGGCTGTCTCTCCTCTCTCTCTTTCCTGGCTGTCTCCCCTCACTCTCTCCCCTGGCTGTCTCTCCTCGCTCTTTCCTGGCTGTCTCTCATTACTCTCTCTCCTGGCTGTCTTTCCTCGCTCTTTCCTGGCTGTCTCCCCTCTCTCTCTTTCCTGGCTGTCTCTCCTTGCTCTTTCCTGGCTGTCTCTCCTCATTCTCTCTCCTGGCTGTCTTTCCTTGCTTTCTCCTTTGTCTCTCCTCGCTCATCCTCCTGGCTGTCTCTCCTCGCTCATCTTCCTGGCTGTCTCTCTTAGCTAATCCTCCTGGCTGTCTCTCCTCGTCCATACTCTTTGCTGTCTCTCCTCGCTCTCTTCCCTGGCTCGCTCTCTCAACTGGCTGTCTCTCCTTGCTCTCTCCCCTGGCTGTCTCTCCTCCCTCTCTCTTCTGGTTGGGTCTCCATGCTCATCCTCCTGTCTGTCTGTCATCGCTCATCCTCCTGGCTGTCTCTCCTCGCTATCTCTTCTGGCTGTCTTCCTTCACTCTCTCCTGTATATTCTCAAAAGTAAAGTATTTGGGTTTAGCTTGAAGAAAAGGTGGCAGCCCTATATATGCTACATGTGTATTCCTACAGGGAAGGAGATAGAGTACTTTACAGGCAACTCTGATGGCTTATTTCAGGGAAAAACAGTGAGGATTGGAAAGAAAAATCTAACCAGGCCAATACGTTTTCCACTAGAGAAGATTTACTTTTCAGGGATTGCCTAAAGGAAGACAAAGTAGGAAATAGCCAGACAGGTTGGGGCAGGGAGGTCCAGATGATGGATAAGTCTTGGAGGCGAGCATCAGAAGAGTTGACGAGGGGTCTAGAGAGCAGGAGGTCTTGAGAGGAGTGGAGAGGACGGTTAGAGTGATATTTTGAGACGAGGTTGGAGATATAGCCGGGGGGGGCAGAGTTGCGGTAAGTGGTTTTTAATGTTTAGAATTGTATTCTTTGGGTGACTGGAAGCATTCCAGCATTGGTTTGAGCATTGTGTTGCCTGACACTTGTAGCTTGAAAAAGTACAAACAGGGTTTTTTTCCGTCAGAATTGTGAGTTTTTGGCCTCACAGACTTCAATGAGAGTGCCTAAAAGACACCTGAAAATGTTTTTGACTCATCTCCGGCACTCCATTTACTAAAACAAAAACACTGAAGCCTGAAAATGCCGGACAAATGTGTGCAAAAAAAAACACTTACAAATCATCTAAAAAGGTTCATCCTCAAGTGTGGATGAAGAGAAAGCACCTTTGCATCTTTTGGGAAAAAAAAATCCAGAAATAAGAGCATTTACAATAATCTCAAGATCTTGAACTTTTTTTTTTTTATTGAGTTATTGGCAATACTACAATGAACTCAAATTTGAATTATATTGTTTAAAAATAGTGCTTTAAGAAACTATTAGGTAGGAAAATATTTTATAATTGATTTATTAAACTCATTTTAGACTTGGTTTAAGTGTTTTATAATATATTGCTGATAATGAAACATATCGTGCCTTACCAGACTATAATAGGTAGCTGGACACCCTAAAATTCTTCTTTCAACCATCAGACCTGAAGTGGACTGATGACCTTTTGTACTTCTGATGAACATATAATTATGTGCAAGTAAAATTCCTTTTATGTTTTTTATTTTTGCTTATGAGTAGGAAGTTGAAGTGAGCTCATCACTGGGCTAAGTGAAAAATGTACTCTTTTGTTAAAAGTACCCATATATAGGAGTGGCAACACAGGCATGGGATGACCACCCTGTGAGGCCCAAGAATTCTATTCTCATAGATGCCGAACAGCAGTCAGTGAATAGCCGAATGCCACCGAGCGGCATTCGACTCGTCTGTTCTGCTCGGTCTCTCTGTGTGACCGAGCAGAACAGAAAAATTGTTAAAAAAGTAGAAATAGAAAAATAGCAAACGATTGTGCGGAGCTAGCAGTGACAGTTTTCTATTGGCCGACGGTTCTGCTGCGGTCAAAAAAAATAAAAAATAAAAAACCTTAACTCTCCCGGGCGCTCCGGGAGTCTCCCGCTCCCGGCCGCCAAGAAGAGAAACACTAATTGTACTTTTTTTTCTTATTCTGACACAGAGCTGTGTCAGAATAGAAAACAAAATGCATTGCTAGATTCCTATTGGCTATTTCAATTTGCAATAGCCAATAGCAGCATTGTACCCACCCTCTGCTGCTGTCAATCAGCAGTGGACTTGATGGAGAACTGCAGCAGGGGGCGGGTGCAATTCTAGTTTGCTATTGGCTATTGCAAATTGAAATAGCCAATAGGAATCTAGCAATGCATTTCTATGGCCAAAATGTTTTATTTTTTTTTTCTATTCCGACACGGCTTGGGGTCAGAATAAGAAAAAAAAAGAAAAAGCAGTGTTTCTCTCCTTGGCGGCCGGGAGTGGGAGACTCCCAGAGTGCCAGGGAGAGTTTGCTGTCTGGAGTTCAGTGTCCCTGGTTAGCTGGTAACCAGGGACATCTCTCTGCAAGTGGCCGGAGCCAGCTGTAAGATCACGGCTGGCTTCGCCCAGCTGTCAAAAGCAGGCTGCCGGCTGGCCGCTGCACCCGCCCACTGCTGCTGTCAATCAGCAGAGGGGGACCTGAAGCAGCAAAGGGTGGGTGCAATAGCCAGCTTACTATTGGATATTGCAAATTGAAATAGCCAATAGGAATCTGGCTATGCTGGTTTTTTATTTTTTTATTATTCTGACGGTAGTAGCTGCCAGAATACTAAAAAATACAAAAACCTGCAGATAGCAAAGAAGTTATTGCTTCCTTGCTGTCTGCCATCGTTTCAGGGGGGTGCTCTCCTGAAATGAGAAGGGCACCTCCCAGAAATTGCTTCTTTTAGGTTGGGATCCCTGATATACCTTCCTTCCTGCTACTTCCTGTTCTGACTCCTTGCCTCTTCCGTATTTAAATCCTGCAAAGACTAGCTTTTGGTCTCTCTTCAGCGCGTTTATTCCTGACCTGACCTGACTTCCCATGGATTGATCTCTTGTGTACCGACTCGGCTTTTCTCCTGATTATGTTTGTCTGCTGCCCGACCTGATCTTTGGCCTGTTTTCCTTATCTCCTTTTGCTCCATCCATATGTCCTTGCCTGCACTGTCTATTCGAGTACTCTCCATACGAGCAGGGTGAACCGGGGGGGGATAGTGTTGTGACCTGGGGTCAGCACGCAGCTAAGTCCAAACTTCTGTTAGGGGGTCCCGCTCGGCCAAGTTCGGGAGCTGTACGAGCTATAGTGATTAGCCCGTACCGCAGCCCTTTGGTTCTACTGAACCGAAGGCACTGGCGGAATCCTTCGGCTGCTTCGTGAATAGACCCCTAAGAGCAGCAACCTTCAGCTCAGCTCAATATTCCTGTTGAAGCAAGTGGAGAAGGAGACACAGTCTGACTTAGATGGAAACTGAAGCAATTAGAATAGATTTTGTAGCCTGTACGACTGATGATCCCACTGGAGCAGCACAGATCTGGCTGCTCCATAGGCATGAGAAGATTACCTGATCTCATATCTATGAGCAGCTTACCTCTTCCCTGCATGTGTCAAAGTCATACTAAACTCAGGAGTTAAATGTTAAAAATGCATTCACGTACCTTAACTATTAACAAAAATGTATCTTATCTGTGTATCACTCGGCTGTAGATCCTCAAATCATCTCTGATTGATGCCGACACTGTCCTTCCTTCTGGAGGGTGGTTACTTTTGTTCCCATTGGTCCCTGTGTGTTTTGTAAAGTAGTCACTGCTCCAAGCTCACTCCCGTGATGTTACTACAATCTCAATACAAATTAGTAAACTAAATGTGAGATTGTAGTGCATCACGGGATTAAGTTGGTTTTTCCCAACGCAATGTTTACGTTTATTTGCACACAACCACATATATTTAATGCTAAATATTAGGGATGTCCCGATACCGATACAAGTATCGGTATCGGGGCAGATACAGGGCATCTTCACAAGTACTTGTGAAAATACCCTGATGCTGACGGCCGATACTGGTTCTTTAAATGTTCAAGTCGGATTGGCCGCCTCAGGTCCCACGCTTGTGCGGTCCTGAAGCGGCCTTCCGAGGACCTGGCGGTAGCTGTCTTTGACACTGCCTACCGGGTCCCACGTCTCCTCCTCCTGACTCCTGGTGCAGGCACAGCTGGAGGCAGCCCCACACCACGTATACAGCTTTGGAGCAGGCACGTGACCGACACCTGCTCCGTTCGGCACTCGCTCTGCACAGCAACTGTTGCAGCCCAATGAGAGACCAAATATGCAGCCCTGGTGACATTTGTATGCAGCGCTGCAGAGATGCAATATGCAGTCCTGGTGACATCTATATGCAGCGTTGCAGAGGCCCAATAAGCAACCCTGGTGAGATCTGAACACAGCCTGGTGAGATCCAAATGCAGACTGGGGACATCCGAACGTAGCCTGGTGAGATCTGAACGCAGCCTGTAGACATCCGGACACAGCCTGGTGAGATCCGAAAGCAGACTGGTGAGATCGGAAAGCAGCCTGGTGAGATCCGAACACAGCCTGGGGACATCCGTACGCAGCCTGTTGAGATCCGAACGCAGCCTGAGGTCATCTGGACGCAGCCTGGTGAGATCCGGACACAGCCTGGTGGGATCCGGACGCAGCGCTGGTGAGATCCAGACGCAGCCTGGTGAGATCTGGACGCAGCCTGGTGGGATATGGACTCAGTCTGGTGGGATATGGACGCAGCGCTGGTGGGATCTGGACTCAGCCTGGTGGGATCTGGACTCAGCCTGGTTGGATCTGGACGCAGCCTGGTGAGATCTGGACACAGTCTGGTGGGATCTGGACACAGCCTGGTGGGATCTGGACGCAGCCTGATGAGATCTGGACGCAGCCTGGTTGGATCTGGACGCAGCTTGGTGAGATCTGAACGCAGCCTGGTGGCATCAAGAGTGAAAGGTTCACAGATCTACAATAACTAAACATTTATATAATATTGTGATCACCTACATGAGTGTCACAGATCAGCTGCGGAGCTGATCTGTGCCTCAATGTTTGCATTTGTTTTTACCTTTTTGCTGCTGTGGGTCGGCTGGCACCTGTGGTGCAGCTATGGGTGTTGCCCGATTCACCTGAGGGTTAATATACCAGACATCCCAACTCTCCCGGACACTCTGGGAGTCTCCCACTAATAGATAGCGGCTCCCGGGCAATCCCGGGAGGGAGACACCTTCTCCCGGAAAGGTTTTTTCTGACATCGGGGCTGTCGGCCGACGTCAGTAGGAAAAAAAAAGAGAAAAAGCATAGGAATGCATAGCTAGATTCCTATTGGCTATTTCACTTTGCCCACTGCTGCTGTCAATCAGAAGAGGGGGACCTGAAGCAGCAAAGGGTGGGTGCAATAGCCAGCTTACTATTGGATATTGCAAATTGAAATAGCCAATAGGAATCTGGCTATGCTGGTTTTTTATTTTTTTATTATTCTGACGGTAGTAGCTGCCAGAATACTAAAAAATACAAAAACCTGCAGATAGCAAAGAAGTTATTGCTTCCTTGCTGTCTGCCATCGTTTCAGGGGGGTGCTCTCCTGAAATGAGAAGGGCACCTCCCAGAAATTGCTTCTTTTAGGTTGGGATCCCTGATATACCTTCCTCCCTGCTACTTTCTGTTCTGCCTCCTTGCCTCTTCATTATTTAAATCCTGCACAGACTAGCTTTTGGTCTCTCTTCAGCGCGTTTATTCCTGACCTGACTTCCCATGGATTGATCTCTTGTGTACCGACTCGGCTTTTCTCCTGATTATGTTTGTCTGCTGCCCGACCTGATCTTTGGCCTGTTTTCCTTATCTCCTTTTGCTCCATCCATATGTCCTTGCCTGCACTGTCTATTCGAGTACTCTCCATACGAGCAGGGTGAACCGGGGGGGGATAGTGTTGTGACCTGGGGTCAGCACGCAGCTAAGTCCAAACTTCTGTGAGGGGGTCCCTGGCTCTTAGATTCCACTTGCCACCTGATCGCCTGTGGGCTCACATCTCTAGTATCGTGACCATTACCTTGTTACGACAAATGTCCATTGTGACATATCTCCTAGGAAAGGCAAACACAGAGTAGAAATGTAGCATATTTCATTACAGTGACATGCACTATTTCTTCATAGCATTCCAAAAGATTGCATCAAAGAAAAACAATGAAAAAAAATGACAAATCTTCCAATAAATATTAAAAGTGTATCTAAACTCAAAAACAAAAATGTGATATATTGCAGCTTAACGAACCTGAAATGTGGTGGCTCCATTCGTTTTCTTTTTTTTAGTCTTGTTTTACTTTATTTTCACCAGGTGACCTGCTCACTAAGTCTATTATTTTTTAACTCCCTTTAACAGATCAAGCTGTCCAGAAAAAGTGGGAGATTGAGAGCTGAGGCAAACCATTTAACACTGACAGGGGTGCTTACAATGGTCAGCTTTTATTCATTCATGTAAAACCTTTATGCCAAAAGGAAAAAAAAACTGTTGCTGTAACTGTTTAAAATGTGTTAGCTGGAGTTCAGATTGAATTTGTTAATAAAGTCCATCTACATCTGCCATCCCATCTAAACACTATACACGCTATACACCTGCGGGCTGAAAGAAGAATATATTTCAGATTCCACCATCAATGCTTACAAGCCTTGATCGAGGAATCCCCTGCTGTCTTCTCTGTATTCTGACAGTGTCCGCCAGTCTTCCTTGTTCTTTTATCACAATCCCGGTATTCTAGCAGCTAGACAAGTGGACCAGGATAGCCAGGGTGCGAGCCCACGCGATCTCTTCTGAAGTCTGAACTCCAGGCTCTACAGAGGAGTTTTACAACCAGGACCTATTTTCCTCACCAGGCTTTCCTGGAGCCCACAATTGCCCCAATCTTCATTCTGGGTAACCAATATTTCCCATTCCCCACCTTGTCTGCCATTTTAGCCCAGACACTGTCATAATTTAGTTAAACAAAATGCTGCTAATACCAGCTAACTACCCTGGTCTGCTTTTATTGTTAATATTTATGAATTTAGTTTAGGAGAGCATTATATGTAGTTCCTCACCCATTACTGAACACAATGTGTGGGAGTCAAAGTCCATTTCCACTCAAGTTTATATCCAAACACAAATCCTAAACTTGGCCATACACTATGCAAATTCACTCAGTGGGTGCCGCTGTCAGCACCCTTCCAGCTTGCATCCTTCGATCAGAAAATGCATAGGCGGGGCCGCCATCATGGGGGTACAGTTTATACACATGTAAGGGGCCCTGGCCCCACCCAGGCATAGACTGAACGTTCAGGCATTGCCCGAGGACCCGTGGCCAGTAGGGGGCCTCTGGCCTCCCCCCGCCATCCATGACTGAGCCTGGCCGCAGATGGAGCAGCATGGCAGAAGTTAAGTGTGTCAACAGGCTGGTGGTGAATGCCCAGCTGAAGTTGAAAACCTGGTTAGGAAGCTGGAGAAGAAGAACGAGCAGCGCGGGAACCAAGCCAGTGCCATCAGCAGCTGCACCACCAGCCCGCATTTGCTGCTGCCACCTCCTCCTGCAATGCATCAGCCGGGCACTAGTCTGTCTTGGCCCACTGCACTCTGCCTGCCCAAAACCTGTTGAAGCAGTGATCAGAGGATCTGATGGTGACATGTGTTGCAGAGCAGATATCTGTGGGCAAAAAGTGGGAATGGGAGGGGAGCAGAGAAGGGGGGGGGGGGGCAGTGCCAGGGAGACAGCAGTCTGTATAAGGGTGCTAGCTGGCAGGTTTTCTGATGCCTACAATGCAGATGTTTATGCATACTCGGAAATTATTGCTCCTGACCTCTGCATTGCATGTTACTCCTGACCTATGAACTCTGCATTATTTACTACTGTAAGCTGAATTTTTTGCTCCCGACCTCTGCACTCTTCCTTATTTACTCCTGACATTTGCATTCTGCCTTATTTATAAATCCCAACATGCCTCTGCCTCTGGGAGTCATGCCTGTAACTGTCAGTCTTGCGATGCTTCATGGGGTTGTATTTCCACAACAGCAGGAGGGCCAGAGTTGCCCACCCCTGCTTTAAGCTAGTCATACACTATACAAATGTTGGCAGGTTCTTGATGAGCGCTTTAGAGCGACCTCTGTAAAAGTAAAACTAAATCCAGAGCTACAGTAATTTTGAGTCTAGTTCAGGAGGTACTTCTGCTTGCTAAACTAAATGAACAAAAACAGTTTCAAGTTTTTGCAAACCATATCACACTCCCACAGGTAGATTTTTTATTGTTTAAATGACTTAAAGTAGCATTCAAGTCTATTAATTGTTTGCATATATCTACTGCTAGTAAACAGTAGATATACTTTTTCACCCACCATTTAAAAAAAGTTGGCAAATACCAACAAGCTTACCTGTGTCAGCCCTGCTTGCTCCGGCTGCAGAAGTCCCGGCTCCCAAGCGCTGTGAAGAAGGAAGTGTGGGCGGGAGCATGCGCAGTCCAGATCACCGGAGGGGACAGGAGGAGTGCAACAATGACACTGAATGGACGCAGCCAGGCAGCCAGGCAGCCAGGAGCGCGCACACCGGACAGACTCTGTGGGACACAGAGACCGCCACCAGCGCTGAAAGGACTGTGGAAAATGAGTGGAAGGAAGAAGATGATTGGATCAAGAGGGATCAGTTAAGGTAAGTCCTTAAAGCAGCATGAGGGGGGGGGGGG